>NC_089495.1:73936773-74251773 GCF_036850765.1 Saccopteryx bilineata | reverse complement strand
ATTGGAGGTTTGCTATTTGTGTGTTCTGCCTAAGTATAAAAACGGAGAGGTGTCTGTCTGGAGAATTTGATGTAGACCTGCCTAAAATAGTAGGGGTGAGAGGCGACCTCCTGCAGATCCCGAGGGAACTGCTCAGCCCACGAAGATCCCTCCTGGATTTACATTTCCACGCTGGGAAGAGCCCAACCGCAAGGACTGGCAAGCGCTCTGTCTGGTGTTCTTGCCATCGGCTGTTACAGCTGCCATCTCCTTTTCAGCTGGGCAAACCACTAACTTGGGTTGCATCCAAATAGAAAAAAAAGGATAGTGGAACTAAAAACAAAAAGAGCTGCACTGCTATAAATTGGCTCAGCTCTTCTCTCATGGTAGCACAACCTCATCCCTGACAGAAGACTTAAAGTGCTTTCTTCCTCATGCCAGCTCTCTTGTCCCCGCAGCCCTGGGAAGGCTTTCTAATGCTACAATAGACAGTGTGGTGATTCAAGTGTGACTTCTCAAAACTTCACCAGTGTCTAAGTTTAAAATTCAAGATCTCCTAGTGCCTCACTCTGCTCGTGATAGAATCACCTGAGTGCTAAACCCATTGTCCCTTACTACACACACCTGATCATGCCATAGCACTCAAGGTGTCGGTAAGCTCCTTTGAGGGTGTGTCTGCTGCACCTTAGTATCCCTAACGATGCTTGCCTGAGTTCTTTGCTTGTTGTAGATGTTCATTAATTAAAAAAAAAAATTTTTTTTTTTTGTATTTTTCTGAAGCTGGAAATGGGGAGAGACAGTCAGACAGACTCCCGCATGCACCCAACTGGGATCCACCCAGCATGCCCACCAGGGGGCGATGCTCTGCCCCTCCAGGGCGTCGCTCTGCCGCGACCAGAGCCACTCTAGCGCCTGGAGCAGAGGCCAAGGAGCCATCCCCAGCGCCCGGGCCATCTTTGCTCCAATGGAGCCTTGGCTGCGGGAGGGGAAGAGAGAGAAAGAGAGGAAGGAGGGGGGGGTGGAGAAGCAAATGGGCGCTTCTCCTATGTACCCTGGCCGGGAATCGAACCCGGGTTCCCCGCACGGCAGGCCGACGCTCTACCACTGAGCCAACCGGCCAGGACCGATGTTCATTAATTTCATGTTAGAGAGAAGCTAGATAGTCAAGAATTGACAATGGATACTGATGCAGGATGAGTCTTCTCCTAGGCTAAAAGAAGAATAGTATGTATTTGTACTTGAGGGTTTGAAGTTGTCTAATAAATGATATTCCTGTCTCCAACACAGTGAGACCTACTGAAAGAAGCCAAGAAAATGGAGGTAAAGACATGTTAGAGGACATGCATGGCCACAAAGGACATGTTAACAATGTACCCCAGAGCTAGGCAGTCACACCTAAGGGGCATCCAAAGGGTTCAATAATCCAGTTCAATTTGGAGAGAACTTTAGTCCTCTAAATCAGTGATTATCAAACTTCACTTGGTTTAAAAACCACCTGGAAACTAGTTTAAAAATTAAATTGATAGGTTCCTACTGCCAAGAATTTCTGATTCGGTAGTCTGCACATGTAGAGATAGGGCTCTATATTCTATCAGAGAACGAAATTGTTATAATAAGATACCAAACAATACAGCTGAACATAGTATTCTCTTTTGTCATTAGGTGGGCTGCCACTTCTAAGAGCAAACATATACACAAAATTCGATAAGCAATTTGTAAAAATAAACTGATCATTACAAGTTGGCAGAGATGAATATGTAGCCAGATGGTCAAGTTCACAGCGCTTCTCTGGGGGCTTTATTATACCAAGTGGCAGACCACACTACTTGGCTGGAAAGGGACGGCATCTGCATCAGAACTTCCTGGGACACAGATGTGTGCTTTGGCCTGAGAAACACTGGGCCACAGCAGACGCTCTTCTGGTATGTGGCCATTGTAAGAATCCTGTAAACCGTATAAATCCAACTAGGCTTTTTTCTTCATCACAGAATTTTTTTTTAAAGTTGGACTAATTAGCCATCTTCTTTAAAAAAACAACAACACAACATTAGTTACATAAAAGTAAAGTCTTAATTTCTTCAAAATTTCCAAGCAAAAAATGTGGATTTTTAAACACCACTTCTCCCATTTTTCTGTCCACATGGAAATACCATGGGAAAGAGATGCATGATGGCTAGGACTAAGCCAAAGGTCACCGACAAATGGCAGTGAAGAATTCTTTCAGACTCAGTTCCCAGGGAACACATTTCCTGCTGGTGAGGATGCAATTCTACCGTTATTACCATCCCAAGTACTTTGAGCTCTTTTGTTATCCCTGCCTGCCAATGAGAAAGAGTTACTGAGAAAGGAAACTGATAATCAAAGTGAAAACTGTTTTGTGTTTAAAATAAAATGTTTTTAAAAATACTTTTTATTATTATAAACATATATATTTTAACAGGCAAAAGCAGGTAACTAACATTTATTGTGTCTAAAACCTACTTTGAGCACATATACTTATGTTCCATTGAAGGAAATGAGGTATTAAATATCCCAGGTATTCATTGGGACAATCAATTATACTGATTATAACAATGTAGCAATTTGCTGACTCTTTTCCCATCAACATTAGTCATGCCATAGTGGCCAACCTTTAAATTAGCTGGCACATGTTTCTCTCCATAATTGTTCCCATTAAAGATAAAATACTGGCTAATTTTAATAGCAGGGAAGAGCAATTAGAAAATTAAAGAATCTTTCTTTTCATACTTTCATTTCAAAGCTCTATGTTAGTTTAATGTTTTATGTTTTGATCGCAGCTTTTAGCAGATGGGTCTATTTTATGAAAGACAAGAGTATGTCTAAAATGTTAACACATTTGTGAAATCCAGTTCTAAGTTACATTAATTAATAAGATATAAATTTTTAGTTAAATACTTATTTGATCTGGAAAAAATGATTATTAATTTAGTCCTTGTCAAGGCTCTTTTGGTTATGGTAGCAGAAACCATTTCAACTAGCAGAAGCAAAAAAAAAAAGGCGTTTTCAGAGAGACCACAGGGTTGCAGTTCCACACTGTGATACTGTTTCCTGTGTTAGCTGGGTTTCTCCGTCCCGTTGTGTGCTCGGGCCGCACAGCACTGCTGCTGCCCCCAGCAAGCTCTCTTAGTTCTAACATCAATCTCCACTTGTAACATTTCTGAGTTATAAATTCATTTGAGTAGGAAAGCGAAGGGCATGAGTCCACCCTGAGTCAACTGCCTGCTGCACAGTCCAGTCAGGACTTCACTGAACAATGCTTTAGTTTCTCGGGAAAGAGCTGGACACAGAGGTAGAGACTAGAGCAGTCGTCAGCGTTGTGACTGTTACCTGTGTCTATGTGCCTCTCATTTAACCTCACTGCTTTAGCATAATTTCACCTCAGAATCAAAACGTTAGGATAGTGCACATCTAAAAATTCCTTTCAGTCGATATTTCAAGCACTCAGAATCATTGATCTTAAAAGGATGTTTTCCAGGCCATGATAACAAACATTACATCTGCATGCTACAAAATTTCAATAGAGGCAAATTCAATAGTTACCTTTAAAACTGAAATTAATCATAATCATAATAAATTATTTTATAACAAAATATTTAACTTTTTTCTTTTTTATTTTAAAATAATTTTTATTTTTCAATTACAGTTGACGTATATTATTATATTGGGTTCAGGTGTACGCCCCAGTGATTAGACATTACATAGCTTACTAAGTGTTCATCCCAATAAATCTCACACCAATTTGACACCATACATAGTTATTAGGATATTATCGTCTATACATCCTTACGACTATTCTGTAACAACTAATTTGTACTTCTTAATCCCTTCACCTTTTTCACTCATCCTCCCACCCACCCCCAATCTGGCAACTGTCAGAATGTTCTCTGTGTCTATGAGTCTGTTTCTGTTCTGCATGTTTGTTTATTTTGTTTTATAGATTCAATTGTTGATAGATATGTGTTATTGTCACTTAATTGTTCATATTATTTTATCTTTTGTTTTCTTCTTCTTCTTGAAGAAAACCTTCTAACGTTTCATATGATATTGGTTTGGTGGTGATGACCTCTTTTAAGTGTTTTATATCTGGAAAGCTCTTTATCTGTCCTTTCATTCCAAACTGTAACTTTTCTGAGTATAGTAATATTGGTTGTAGTCTTTACTTTTCATTACTTTGAATATTTATTGTCAATCCCTTCTGGCCTTTGATGTTTCTATTGAGAAATTAGCTGACAGTCCCATACCTTGTAGGTAACTAACTGCTTTTCTCTTGCTGCTTTAATTTTTTTTTTTTTTTTAATTTTTTGAGAGAGGCAGGGAAAGAGGGAGAGACAGGAACATTGAGCTGCTTCTGTATGTGCCCTGACTGGGGAATCGAACCAGTAACTTTTGTACTCTGGGACAACGATTCAGTGCTATCCGACAAGGGTTTAACGTTTTTCATTGATTTTTAAAGAGATACAGAGAGGAAGAGAGAGAAGGGGGGAGGGGGAAAGGAAGCATCTGTTATTCCACTTAGTTGTGTATTCTTTGGTTGCTTCCTGTATTGTCCCTGACCGGGGATGGAACCCACAACATTGTTGTTTTGGGACAACACTCTTAACCAGCTGAGCTAACCGGCCAAGGCTTCTCTTGCTGCTTTTAAGATTATCTTTTTGCCTTTATCCATTTGCATTTTAATTATGATGTGACTTGGTCTGGGGCTCTTGTTTGGCACTCTCTGTCCTTTCTGAACTTGTATGTCTATTTCCTTCACTAAGTTAGGGAAGTTTTCTCTTATTATTTTTTTCACATTTTTTTTTTTTTTTTTTTGTATTTTTCCTGAAGCTGGAAACGGGGAGAGACAGTCAGACAGACTCCTGAATGCGCCCGACCGGGATCCACCTGGCACGCCCACCAAGGGAAATGCTCTGCCCACCAGGGGTCAATGCTCTGCCCCTCCGGGGCGTCGCTCTGTCGCGACCAGAGCCACTCTAGCACCTGGGGCAGAGACCAAGGAGCCATCCCCAGCGCCCGGGTGCGGGAGTGGAAGAGAGAGACAGAGAGAAAAGAGGGGGTGGGAGTGGAGAAGCAAATGGGCGCTACTCCTATGTGCCCTGGCCAGGAATTGAACCCGGGTCCCCCGCACGCCAGGCCGATGCTCTACCGCTGAGCCAACTGGCCAGGGCCTTCACATGGGTTTTTAATTTCTTGTTCTCTCCCATCTCCTTCTGGTACCCCTCTGATACAAATGTTGCTATGTTTGAAGTTGTCCCAGGGGTTTCCTACACGATCCTTATTTTTTTGGATTCTTTTTTGTTGTTGCTCTGCTTAGGTGGTTTTTGTTTCCTTCTATTCCAAATCATTGATCTGATTCTTGACTTCATCTACTCTAATGCTGTCTCCTTGTAAACTATTCTTTATTTTGGTTACTGTATTCTTCATTTCTGACTGGCCTTTTTTTATGTTGATGAGGGTCTCACTAAATTAATTGAACATCCTTATAACCAGTGTTTTGAAGTCTGCATCTAGTAGATTGCTTATCTCCATTTTTAGTTCTTTTACTGGAGCTTTGTTCTGTTCTTTCATTTGGAACATTTATATTTTTGTCTCCTCATTTTGGCAGGCTCCCTGTGTTTGTTTCTATGTATTAGGTAGAGATGCTATGTCTTCCGGGCTTGGTAGAATGGCCCGATGTAGTAGATGTTCTGTAGGGTCCAGTGGCACAACTTCCCTGATCACCCAAGTTGGATACTCTAGGCACACACACACACACACACACACACACACACACACACACACACACATGGTCAGGCCATGTACACTTTCCTCTTGTGGTTGAGCTTTGATTGCTGTTGGCATATCAATGGGAGGGACTAACTCTCAGGCCGATCAGTTGTGAGGACTGGCTATGACCACGAAACACTGTGAAGAATTAGCTGTGCAAGGGACCACTACACAGACCAGGACTTATTTTATTGGAGCTCTGGTGCCCACTGGGTCCACCCCTTAAGTGTGTCACTTCTGGAGGTGGGTGGTAATACTTCCACATGGACTGAAACTGTCCACTAGGTGTGCTGGCTCTGGGCCCTCCCAGGAGGTACAAGCCAAGGTCAATCTTCACCTGTATTCTGCATGGGGCCACCTGGCATGAGCTGCAGATCTATAGATTGCTGCTACTTGTGCTGGGCTTGGAAGTGTCCAGATGAGGCCAAGATGCAAACCAATGCCAGCTGCTGCTAGTGTCAAGCCTAGGATCACTTAGTGAGAGATAGTGACAAGTTGATGTCAGATGCTGCTTGTTTGAGAAATTATAAGAAAATCTGAAGTGTGAGCCAAGACAGTCCATTTATATGGAAAAGCCACTGGAAAGAACTTGGGTGGGTCTGAAAGTTAGGTGGGATGAGGCCACAGGGAATCACCAGGGCAGGGCAAACAGTATGAGCCAGGTTGATAGAGACTCAGATATGGTGCCTGCCGGCTGGTTTTGTGAGGGGAGGGGTCATCAAGGGAACAATAGCTTCTGCTAACACGGAGCCCCCCAACTCCCTCAGCATCAATCCCTGAGAGTTTTTACACCTGGAAGTTATGGGGATTTTTCTTCCTGGCACAGGGTCCCTGGGCTGAGGGGCCTGGTCTGAGTCTGGGACCCCTTGATCCTCAGGGTGGGTTTCTGTAGCCAAGATTCCTTTCCAGTTGTAAACTGCCACATTGGCTGTGGGACCAGCTTGTTCCACATCTCTGCTCTCCTGCTAGTCTCAATGTGACTTCTTTTAATTCCATAGCTATATCATTTCCATTTAGCCAGATTTCAGGTGGTTGGGAATAACAGTGGTTGTGTAGTTTACTTGTAATTTTGCTGGGGTAGTGGAATTATTTTTCTATTGAATAAAATATATATATTTTATATATTTTATTCAATATATATAAATATATATATATATCAGGTAGTATCTATTGCACTCAAACAATAGCCAAACACTGTACTGAATATTTTTAGTGCATTAACAAATCTAATTCTCACATTATATAAGTTCATCATTATTACTCTCATTTGAAGATCAAAAAATTTTAGAATTGTGTTGCTTTCAATAACCTACTCCAAGTCAAATAGCTCTGAATAAACACCGTTGAGAATCAGCTCGCACTCTGACATTTTTGCCACACTACACTCATCTGTTGCACTTTCATTGGACAGGAATATGCTATCCAGTGCTTGTGTGGGATGCTGGATAAAAGAGATGCAGATTTGATTCCAAACTCTTTCTCATATTCTGCTTCAATTATTCTGACCATCTAGCACACACTAATGTATGATTCTGTGACCCCCAGCACCGTCCCAGGGCACACACAGAAGGGCAAGAAAGAGAACAGGAAATATAAAAGTACACAAAGGTGCTTTTGCTTGGTGAAAAACCCAGGGACAGGTGGCAACCTTCAAAAAGCCACCTGATACATTTTATGTTTTTGTCTCCTCATCATCTTATTCCACGTTCCTTTATAAAAGTATGGGTTCCAGGATAGTATCACATGCTTACATACTAATGAGCCATTTTAGTTTTTGACTGATCCCAGAAGAATGTGTCAGTCAGTCAAAGGAAAAACAGCACAGAATCTTGATAATTCTCTGAAGAGATAACCAGTCTCCGAATTACTGAGAGTTGACATGATGCTCATTCGGTTTCGTTTTGAATTCCTACTAATGGAGGGAGCTAAATGTTCTTAATTCAATATCTCAAGTATGTATAGAACATTACTGATATATAATGTGTATATAATATACATTAAATGCATTAACTAGATATCATCTTAGATAGTTTCATGGATAAAAAGTATTTTGTCTAGTTTAACATAGCTTATAAAACTAAGAACGCAAAAAAGCGTAAGTCCCTATAGAAGCAGACACTGAAGACTGAAATGAGACAGGAAGTGAGGAATGCAAGACTACAAGAATAATCACCATCTTTATATGCTTCATTTTTTTTTTTTTTTTTGCTATCTGTAAAGTCTTTGTCATTGCCATTCACTCAATAAATGTTTATTAATATGTACAGAAAATGTGCTAGGTCCTTGGGAATTCAGTGGTAGAAACAAATAGAAATGAATGCATCCTTCATGGACCTTACATGCCATATTCTTTATTGCCTACCAAATCTATGGAGATTGCTGATTGATTTGAAGCATACAGAACATACAGCTCGTCTTCTTTTATGTGTCTCTTTTGCCCTTGTTTGGTCTCTGTTGTACCTTCTGCGCCAGATTTTTTTCATTCAGAAACCACTCAAGCTGCTAAAGGCTTATTTTCATGAGAAAGTATTGAAAGGAAGGGGTCAAAAAAAAAAAAAAAGAAAGAAAGAAAAAGAGAAAACAAAGCATTCTCATTCATCCTCTTCACCTCTCTCCCTTTGGATTTAGAAATGTTTATTTTGCACTTTCTGTGATGGGAGTGAGATTAGCATGAGTTATTTAGGGGTTATGCCTGAGTGTGGGGAAATGGATCTGTCAGCTTTTCACTGCATGTAGGCAACCACTTTCGGTGCCTCCTTTAGCCAGAAAGATGTACATGTGTTTGTTTCCTTCATATCTGGTAGTAGTCTTCAGAGTAAGTCTTCATTTCTGCAAGAGAATTTCAAGTTATCTTTTTTTGAATGCAGCAGTAATGGGTGGATGCAAACCACAGGTAAGGGATTCTAGGCATCTATTGTCTGTGCATCTCTGCATCTCTAGTGCCCAGAAGAGAGCATGGCATACAGAAACCATTTCAAAATCTTAACTAAAGGAATGAATGGATGGATCCAGAATTCATCTATACATAACTACTGAAGCATCACTTACAAACCTCCCACTGTCTGGATAGACTACCAAGTCCTCCAACTTCAATTTATTTCCCATTTCATTTCCATCCTCTGTCTGGTTCATAGGTCTTTTTTGTTTTATGAAGCAAAAGTTATAATGTAAAAATTCAGCTACTTAGCTAGACTTTTATATCTGTTTTGTGTCTGTTTGGTTCCCAGCCTCACTGGACTATGATCTTTGTTTTTTTGGGTTTTTGTTTTTGTTTTTCAATTTTTTCTCTGTGAAGTGTTTGCATTCTACTGGGCTTGCCTTTGATTGGTTACTCTCTTATGTATCTTCATTGAAGCCATCACAATTAACCCTTAGATTTAAACCTATATACATGTTGCCAACAACACAAAATATTATCCTATAGATATAATATGAAAAGTCAAATGGGGGTGAGTGAGGTATAGATAATATTTGTTCATCATCAGAGTACTGCAGACTGACTTGAGTTTCTTCTCCAATCAAGAATTATGAGAGATGGTGTCACCACCGACATTTATCTCACAGCATGACCCAGCATATCCCTAACTTTGACCTACAACCTGCTTTGTTCCAGACACACAGCCAGGTGGCATCTCTGCCCATAGTCCTGTATTCAGTAAGCGGCACTCTGGGCACCTCCTCCTGGAGGAGAGAAAATGCCTAATGCAGCCTGGTGATGGGAAGCAGGCTCAAACGAAAAAATAGGCCACCTTGGGAGTATTCTGACTGCCTTAAATCAAAATAGCAATGTAGAAAATGGATTTTGTCCTGCAAACTGCATGTGTAGTTTTTTGTTCACTCTCTTAGTGGTGGGATTATTTTCTGAATATAATTATTTGTGAATACAAAAAAAAAATTGTTGCTAATAAGAATTTCTTAAAATTAAATTAGGTAAAGGCAAAGAAATCAAGTACTCTGCTGTTTTAAAAGTTTTTCATTGCTTTCTTTCTAAGACTAACAATCTTTTTTTGCCTTTTATTTTATTATTTATTTATGAATTAAATTTAATGGGAGGACATTAATCAATTAGAATACTCAGGTTTCAGGTAAACATCTCTATAGCATTTAAACTGTTGACTACATTGTGTGCTCATCACCCAAAGTCAAATCATTTTCTGTCATTGTATTTGTTCTTTTTTATTCCCCTTTCTTTTTCTCTGGTAACCACTTCACTTTTATCTATGTCCATTGCTCTCACTTTTATATGCCACCTATGTATGAAATCATATCATTCTTAGCTTTTCTGATTTACTTATTTCGCTCAGTATAATGTTCTCAAGTTTCATCCATATTGTCTTAAATGTCTTTATGTCTTCGTTTCTTATGGCTGAGTAATATTCCATAGTATATATGTACCACATCTTCTTTATCTAATCCTCTATCGAAGGACACTTTGGCTGTTTGTCTTGGCCACTGTGCATAAT
This sequence comes from Saccopteryx bilineata, assembly GCF_036850765.1. NCBI lineage: Eukaryota > Metazoa > Chordata > Mammalia > Chiroptera > Emballonuridae > Saccopteryx > Saccopteryx bilineata. Next base: position 74,241,547 of record NC_089495.1, on the reverse strand, counting down.
ACTGCAATGTACATGGTGGTGCATGTGTCTTTGTGACCAAAGTTTCTGAGTTTTGGGGGTAGATACTCAGTAGAGGGATTGCTGGGTCATATGGTAGCTCTATTCTTAATATTTTGAGGAACTGCCATCTGTCTTCCACAGTGGCTGCACCAGCTTACATTCCCACCAGCAGTGAATGAGTGTTTGTTTTTCTCCACAACCTTGAGTCAAACACATTAACCTACTTTTTCTGTAAAGATTTTAACATGTACCTCCAAATGATTGAAATGATCTATTTTAAACATCATCACACCTGAATAAAATTAACAGTGATTCTTTAGTACTATCAAATATCCTATTACTGTTCCCATTTTCCAAATTGCCTTATAAATGCTGTGCAGCTTTGTTTGTTCACAATTTGGTTCATTTGAATCAAATTCTAAATAATATCCATATATTAAATTGAAGATAATACTTTTATCTTCAATTTCTTTTAATATCTAACTTCTCCTCCCATTCCATTGTAACATTTTTTTAATAAAGAAAAATGGATAATTTGCTTTTAAAATTTTTTCAAACTTCTGGATTTTACTAATTGCATTCCACTGGGAACACATCACATTTTAAGTTTCAATTTTTTTTTTTTTTTAGAAAATAATTGGACCTAGCTGGTTGGCTCAGTGGATATAGTGTCAGCCCAGTGTGTGGACATCTCAGGTTTGATATCCAGTCAGGGCACATGGGAGAAGCAATCCTCTGCTTCTCCCCCACACCCTCTTCCCCTTCCCTCCCTCTTCCCCTCCCTCAGTCAGTGGCTTAATTTGTTTGGGCGTGGTCCTGGGAGCTGAGAATAGTTTGGTTGGTTGGAGCTTCAGCCCAGTTGGGGGGTTGGGGGGTTGCTAGGTGAATTCGGGTTGGGAGTCTGCCTCACTATCTCCTTTCTTCTCACTTAAAAAAAAAGAATTTTCTGCCTGACCTGTGGTGGCGCAGTGGATAAAGCGTCGACCTGGAAATGCTGAGGTTGCCGGTTCAAAACCCTGGGCTTGCCTGGTCAAGGCACATATGGGAGTTGATGCTTCCAGCTCCTCCCCCCTTCTCTCTCTCTCTGTCTCTCTCCTCTCTCTCTCTCTGTCTTTCCCTTTCCTCTCTAAAATGAATACATAAAAAAAAAAAAGAATTTTCTAAGTCAGATGTTTATATAAGCAATTTAAAATTTTTCTCTAAATCTATGTCCTCTAGAGTCATCCTAGTGAAACATTTTTTAAGAAGTTTTTTAATAAACCATTTCATTGCTGGATTAAGTATTTTCAAGTGACTAACATATTTAACATTTCCACTGGAACTATTTTTCCCCTTCTTTTGAACATGCATAGAAAACAGCACTATTTGTGTGGCATGGCTTTATTGCATACCCTCAATGTTCTTGCTACTCTGTCTTTGCATTTTAACATAGCATTTGAAAGACAGACTGTGGGTTATAAATTAAAGGGCAGGTTGAAATGTGATAAGTTCTATTTACTCACAATAAATCTCTCCTGTTCTGAAAATACAAGTCTTAGCTTTGCCACTTTTTTCTAATATATCCTAACCAAATTCTTGTGGCTCCCCATCTGAAAGTACTCACAACTGTAACTAAAGTTGAGTCTGCATATTTAAAAGCAAAATTTAATCATATATTTATAGAGTAGTTTTATCCAGACCTCAAAATTATTGCTCTGGTGCATGAAATGTTCCTAAAGAAAATGCAAATAAAAAGTCTGACATAACCTGGCTTTTGTATGTGCATAAGTTAATGTGGTGGTCGCAAAGACACCAAAATTCTTTATTCAGCAAGAGACTAATCCGTGTGGCTGAAACATTCTGGGCATGAAAATCTCATTTCAGTTGTTGGCTGAATCTACCCATTTTTCCTTAGCAGCATTTTAAATGGTGCCTTTGCACTCTAGATCTTATAAAATGTTTGGCTAATAAAGATGAATTACCTCACACTACGTATTTTATTGGAACTTAGAGTGTGCGTCTCATGTTAACTTCAACATCTTCTAAATAAGTTTGGTAAGCTCCTCCTGGAAGAATATTCTTCGTCATTGATCTCAGCCTTGTCCGGTCCATCTCCTCCGTGCACCAAGCCAGAGCAGATGCCACACTGCAACAGCAACATCTTATAATGAATTACTGTCTTTGTATCAAAGCTTACACATTAATTGCAGAAAAGTCTCAGGTTCATTGAAATGTCAGGCCTTAGTGATGTTCTGGTTTTACGCTGTTTTAGTGATGGGTAGTGCTCTCGGTTTCTGGACACGTGATCACATACGCCTTTCGCAGCTGCCTGAGACAGTCCTAGGAGAGGAGGCTGGGGGGAGGGGTACAATTACTTTCAATTTTTGTAACAGAGAATAACTTCCTAGCTAAGCTCTACTTCAAGATGGATGCCCCCGATCATTAAGTCAAATAAAACAAAAACCTAACAACAATTTGGGAGTGTGGCATAGCTGCTATGCTGGTCTATACAGAAACCATGTTCAGAGTAAACAGTTCACATGCAAAACCTTTACAGAATCCACAATCATCTTTGTATTGGTTACTAAATAGACAAGCTGAGAGAGTAGATCTTAAATATTCTCTTCACGAAAGATAGATGATAGTTACATGATCTGATGGAGGTATTAACTAACTCTAGGACGATAATCATTCTCAATATATACATGTATCAAATCAGCAGTAGTCACCTTTAACTTACATAATGTTGTATGTTAAATACATATCAATAAAGTTGGAAAAGAAAAAAGCAGCCTCTAAAAGAACAATAAAACTGCCAACTGGGGTGAGTTAGACTAATGTGAGAATAACTTCAGTGCAACTGGAAAAAAGGGGGGAGGAGCAGATGAGCAATTAAATCATTCCATATTTCATCCAAGTTAATAGCGAGACACCCTATGGAAGTGAAGTCTCGTTTGACTTTAAGATAGGCTACTCGAGAATCCCAACTCTACTCTTCAAAACACTGGACGTTCTCAAGTTTATCCAAATAAAGAAGAATAAAACCTACTTTGTGAATTGAAAATTGGTTTGGATTTTCAATTCACAAAGAAGAAGAGAACAGTCATCCAATATCCTCCTCTTTATATACATGAATGCACATTGGCGGCTCTTCTGAGCTATCACAATGCCCAACCCTCTTGCTGTGTTTTATGACCAAGAAAGTACCATAACAAGGAGATAGCAGAGTTATCTGGTCATTCTGGGCTCATGAAGATAACCACTCATGGCCCATTTTTTTTCCAGGAAGCCAATGTGGCTTGCTCACTATTTCTAACTTTTAATTTGTTTGCCCAGTGCAATCTAGGAGAAATTCCTCTTGCTATCATACTGTTTATATAATATTTGTATCTGTCTTGGCATTGAATTAGATATTAGATTATAGAAAAAATCAGAAATCTGAGAAACCTTACTGTTCACCCACTGCAATGCACTAAGTCCTCCCTTATAAAACACGCTGAACGGCGAGAAGCAGCCGGTGGTGTTTGTAATCCGTGCCTGCCAGGACAACACAGAGAACATGGCCACTCTTGAATGAGGGGCATTGGCAAATTTAACTTTATATATTAAATGGTTAACTTTATATATTTTACAGGGGGAGAAAACAAAGAAATAACAGGCAGGCGGCATATAAAGAAGTAAACTGTTCAACAACAACAAAAAAGATGTCTAAAAGACGATGATTATAATCCCAAAGAACACCAAAATATGGATTCAATGAACTCAAATAGAAATATAATTATTTCCAATGGGATTAAAACAACAGCTTGTTTAACTTAAAAGTTTAAGTGTGTGTTTCTCTCAGACTACTGATAGTGACTGAGCTTCTCATTTAAAACAGACGTTGGCAGGCCATTAATGATATCAAACACTGACATGGTTCTCCTATGGCCCTCAAAGATAAGAGTCATAGATAATTAGAGCTGGAGGCATTTGGGTACATGACTCAAACTCCACATGTTACATACAGCCACTTCTCCAGGGAGGAGAAGGGACATGCCTGGCTATTTGGTAGGAGCGTGATGGCGAACCTATGACACGCGTGTCAGCACTGACACGCACAGCCATTTTTGATGACACATAGCCGCATGTGGCCGCATACCAGAGAAGTATGAGGCTACATGCCGAGAAGGATATTTCATCCTCGGCTTCGGCATGGCCAGGTGCAGTAGCCAGGGATAAAACATTTGCTGTAGTGTAGACACTCTGTGCCGGAGGTCTGTAGGCCAAAACAACAGAACTCCGGCATAGAACGTCTAGTTCTGGGACTTCTGGTTAAGCCATTAGGGGATTTTTTACCTCATTTCCGGCCGGCAGAGCAGGGAGCAGTGGAATGCCAAGGGGGCCGCATCTCTGAGGCCCTGTGATCACCATTACCAGCAACCACATAACCACAGCAACCATCATCCAATCTACTGTTCTGGGGTATTGTGGATTTCTAATTGACCATCATTATTGAGATAAGTGAGGGGGAGGTTGGGAGAGGTGAGGACCTGTGCTATGGGTGCCGTCTTGCACCATTAGAAATAGTGGCAGCCATCTTAATTTACATAAGATGCAACTTGCAGAATTTCAAGACAACATCTGGGCTCAGGTGTTTCTCAACTTGAGGTCAAAGCCTGAGAATCTGGAAAGGTGCCGCTTGGAGAATCAAAAGGAGTGCCACTACAAACAGGAAATTTTGGAGTGCCTGGAGCTGATTACCAGATACTTTTAGCACCCTGAAAAATATAGCAATGGATTTACTCACAATTTTTCCCTCTGAGTACTTTTGTGAGACCTTATTCTCAGCGTTAAATAATACCAAAACCAACAAAAGAAACAGATTGACAGATGAAGTTAGTAGCACTTGCTTAGGCTTGAAGTGTACAAAATACCAACCTGCAATTGAAGATTTAGCCAATGAAATTCAGCAACAAAACAGTCACTAATAGGCAGGTTAGTTAAAGAACTCCCCCTCCCCCTCACTTATCTTAGTTCTTGGCACCCCACACAAGTTAAATAATATCAAGACCAATAAAGGAAACCGACTGACAGATGAACAAAGAAGTCACTAAGCAGGTGAGTTAAATAATTCGTTTTTGGTTTATTAAATACAGTTATATGTTACAATTATAAATTTTTGTTATTTAAACTATAAATATCACAAAATTATGGGATTTTTTTTTCGAAGTGACATACCACCCGAGTTATGCTCGGTTTTTTGGTGAATTTTGACACACCAAAAGCTCAAAAGATTGCCCATCACTATGGTAGGAGATGCAGGTCTCACACACAGAAATACAGACTCAGGCAATGCTCTCCTGGGGTCACTATTCAGCATTCTTTTAAAATATTTTAATACATATGGCCAAAGAAGAATAAAAAAGAAAGTCACGCCTCATTGAAAAAACAAACACTAAAGGAAGTCTAGGTAGCGAGGACCAAAGCGCAACAAAGTTCAACTATGCCTCACACTTGACATCTAGACCAACTGATCCCAGGACTGGACATGCAGTAAAAGGACTCACTGAAACAAAGAAATATACATTGCCAACCATTCCTTTCCAAATTCCTCTTTCTCCCTTCCCCCACTCTATCTTACCGCACAAAACTCGACCCAAGTCATCTAGTGTCTCCAAACTATATTCTATAAATGTTTACTTTCTCTATCTTCCTCACTACTCTCATAGTCCAAGTAACTGCATCTCTGAAATAAACTAGTTTTCTAATTGATTTTTTTTTTTTGCTTTTTCTCTTATTTTCTTACCATCTGTTCACCACAGAACAATCAGATTCCTCTTTTCTTAAACACAAATTGAACCTGCTCCTTCCTGGTTAAAACCTGAAGGCTTCTCAACACACTCAGAATAAAATTCAGACCCCTTTACCTGTTTGGGAGGGGAGTTTGCAATACCCCACAGTTGAAAGAAGAACTAATTGATAGCAAGAAAAAATATATTACTGTATTTGTTCTTGAGGTCTATCTTAAATAAAATAAAGTTTCAGAAAGTAAACCCTACCTTGTAAGAAATATTATCTAGACTCACAGTGATTTTCAACCTTTGTTTCTCATGCACTCATAAACTAATTACTAAAGAAAAAGGGGCCCTGACCTCTTCTTCTTTAGTAACTAATTTATTTGTGCCATGAGATGAAAATGGTTGTATTTAGTCAGGGGCACTGACCTTAGTAATTAGTGTGGGTTTGTGCCGTGAAAAAAAAAGGTTGAAAATCACTGATCTAGAGTCATGACAATGTCTGTTTATGTCTCCTGTATTATTCCAGAATCTTTATTCAATTCTTTTTTAGCATTGTAGATTCTATTCTAAGGTACAAATGGAAAGACCATTTTACACATGATTTTAGTAGACTAATAGAAAAAGTGACCTACTTAAATCTAGCACAATGTGAGAAATGCTAATTTGCAAGAAACTCTACCTCAAAAAAACAAACCTACATATCCAAGACATAATAAGAACTATGTGCTCTGATCGCCATTAATCATTCTTTTGTGTGTGCATACACTGAAAGGCTAGTGAAAAGGGAGCTAAAGAGGGAAGTATTTTCTTACTTGAGTAAATGGTGAAATTACTAAGAAGTTAAAAGCATGAGTACAACCTCTGTTAGAGAGCCAGAGCAAAAGAGAATGAATGATTAGAGGTATTTGTGGGCCAAATAAACAGTGGAGGCAAGTCTCATGAAATTAGGCTCAGTGAAGATTCCACAGCAGTTAAAATGTGAGTCCACAGAGGACCTCAGGAAGATAGTTCTCGTTCTTTCAGCTACTTTCTCATATCACGTCACTACAGAATGAGACCACATATAGCCAGAGAAGCTACTGAAAATCTTGTATCTATGGTCTGTGTTTTCACAGTTCCCTACGGTCAACCCATGGGAAAGTAGGCACTCATTTGGGGATCTTTCCTATCCTTCGCTCTTCTACCTGATTTTATGCATGGGAATAACCAATAGCTTTTGAAACTATACGTGGCCCAGCCACTCCCACAGAGATTATAATTCAAAACTCCCTGGACCATTCTGATGCGCATTTCCAACTGAGGACCACAACCCAGCAAAAATGGAAGAAGAGGGCAGGATTGTACCCGTGTTGGTAGAGCGAATGCCAGGTCTTGAGATCCTACAGCCTCTGCTGCCCCCTGGTGGTAACTATTAAACTTACCTTACCCCTTGGGAGTCAGTTCTCCAATAAAAATCAAGAAATAGTTATTGAGAAGCAGCTGTGTCAAAAATATTGCATTGGGAGCTGTGGCACAATGCCATATGATATGTTTCTTTTTCTTTTTTTTTTTTTAATAATTTTATTTTTTTAATGGGGTGACATCAATAAATCAGGATACATATATTCAAAGATAACAAGACCAGGGTATCTTGTCGTTCAATTATGGTGCATACCCGTCACCCAAAGTCAGATTGTCCTCTGTCACCTTCTACCTTGTTTTCTTTGTGCCCCTCCCCCTCCCCCTTTCCCTCTCCCATTCCCCCCTCCCCCCCGTAACCACCACACTCTTATCAATGTCTCTCAGTTTCACTTTTATGTCCCACCTACGTATGGAATAATGCAGTTCCTGGTTTTTTCTGATTTACTTATTTCGCTTCGTATCATGTTATCTAGATCCCACCATTTTGCTATAAATGTTCCGATGTCATCATTTCTTATGGCTGAGTAGTATTCCATAGTGTATATGTGCCACATCTTCTTTATCCAGTCATCTATTGACGGGCTTTTTGGTTGTTTCCATGTCCTGACCACTGTGAACAATGCTGCAATAAACATGGGGCTGCATGTGTCTTTACGTATCAATGTTTCTGAGTTTTTGGGGTATATACCCAGTAGAGGGATTGCTGGGTCATAAGGTAGTTCTATTTTCAGTTTTTTGAGGAACCACCATACTTTCTTCCATAATGGTTGTACTACTTTACATTCCCACCAACAGTATGAGGGTTCCTTTTTCTCCACAGCCTCTCCAACATTTGCTATTACCTGTCTTGCTAATAATAGCTAATCGAACAGGTGTGAGGTGGTATCTCATTGCTGTTTTGATTTGCATTTCTCTAATAGCTAAAGAAGATGAGCATCTTTTCATATATCTGTTGGCCATTTGTATTTCTTCCTGGGAGAAGTGTCTGTTCATATCCTCATCCCATTTTTTTTATGGGATTGTTTGTTTGTTTGTTGTTGAGTTTTATGAGTTCTTTGTATATTTTGGATATTAGGCCCTTATCTGAGCTGTTGTTTGAAAATATCATTTCCCATTTAGTTGGCTTTCTGTTTATTTTGTTATCAGTTTCTCTTGCTGAGCAAAAACTTCTTAGTCTGATGTAGTCCCATTCATTAATTTTTGCCTTCACTTCTCTTGCCATTAGAGTCAAATTCATAAAATGCTCTTTAAAACCCAGGTCCATGAGTTGAGTACCTATGTCTTCTTCTATGTACTTAATTGTTTCAGGTCTTATGTTTAGATCTTTGATCCATTTTGAGTTAATTTTAGTACAGGGGGACAAACTGTAGTCCAGTTTCATTCTTTTGCATGTGGCTTTCCAGTTTTCCCAGCACCATTTATTGAAGAGGCTTTCTTTTCTCCATTGTGTGTTGTTGGCCCCTTTATCAAAAATTATTTGACTATATATATGTAGTTTTATTTCTGGACTTTCTATTCTGTTCCATTGGTCTGAGTGTCTATTTTTCTGCCAATACCATGCTGTTTTGATTGTCGTGGCCCTATAATAGAGTTTGAAGTCAGGTATTGTAATGCCCCCAGCTTCATTCTTTTTCTTTAGGATTGCTTTGGCTATTCGGGGTTTTTTATAGTTCCATATAAATCTGATGATTTTTTGCTCTATTTCTTTAAAAAATGTCATTGGAAGTTTGATGGGAATTGCATTAAATTTGTATATTGCTTTGGGTAATATAGCCATCTTGATTATATTTATTCTTACTAGCCAAGAACAAGGTATATTCTTCCATCTCATTATATCTTTTTCAATTTCCCTTAACAATGGTTTATAGTTTTCATTATATAAGTCCTTTACATTCTTTGTTATGTTTATTCCTATGTATTTTATTTTTTTTGTTGCAATCGTGAAGGGGATTATTCTTTTGAGTTCCTTCTCAGTTGTTTCATTGTTGGCATATAGAAAGGCTATTGACTTCTGAATGTTAATTTTGTATCCTGCGACCTTACTGTATTGGCTTATTGTTTCTAGTAGTCTTTTTGTGGATTCTTTGGGGTTTTCGATGTATAGGATCATATCATCTGCAAAAAGTGATACCTTTACTTCTTCTTTTCCGATATGGATGCCTTTTATTTCTTTGTCTTGTCTGATTGCTGTGGCGAGAACCTCTAGTACCACATTAAATAAGAGTGGAGAGAGTGGACAACCCTGTCTTGTTCCTGATTTAAGGGGGAAAGCCTTCAGTTTAGTGCCATTTAATATGATGTTAGCTGATGGTTTATCATATATGGCCTTTATCATGTTGAGATATTTTCCTTCTATACCCATTTTGTTGAGAGTCTTAAACATAAAATTGTGTTGTATTTTATCAAAAACCTTTTCTGCATCTATTGATAAGATCATGTGGTTTTTGTTCTTTGTTTTGTTGATATGGTGTATTACGTTAACCGTTTTACGTATGTTGAACCATCCTTGAGATTCTGGGATGAATCCCACTTGATCATGATGTATTATTTTTTTAATATGTTGTTGTATTCGATTTGCTAGTATTTTGTTTAGTATTTTAGCATCTGTATTCATTAGAGATATTGGTCTGTAGTTTTCTTTTTTTGTGCCATCCTTGCCTGGTTTTGGTATGAGGGTTATGTTGGCCTCATAAAATGTGTTTGTAAGTATTGCTTCTTCTTCAATTTTTTGGAAGACTTTGAGTAGAATAGGAACCAAGTCTTCTTTGAATGTTTGATAAAATTCGCTGGTATAGCCGTCAGGGCCTAGAATTTTATTTTTGGGGAGGTTTTTAATGGTTTTTTCTATTTCTTCTCTACTGATAGGTCTGTTTAGGCTTTCTGCTTCTTCTTGACTCAGTCTAGGAAGGTTGTATTGTTCTAGGAATTTATCCATTTCTTCTAGATTGTTGAATTTAGTGGCATAAAGTTTTTCATAGTATTCTACAATAATTCTTTGTATATCTACGGTGTCCGTGGTGATTTCTCCTCTTTCATTTTAGATTTTGTTTATATGAGTTCTTTCTCTTTTTTCCTTGGTAAGTCTTGCCAAGGGTTTGTCAATTTTATTGATCTTTTCAAAGAACCAGCTCCTTGTTCTATTAATTTTTTCTATAGTTTTTCTGTTCTCTAATTCATTTATTTCTGCTCTGATTTTTATTATCTCCTTTCTTCGGCTGCTTTTGGGTTGTCTTTGTTCTTCTTTTTCTAGTTCCTTAAGGTGGGAAGTTAAGTGGTTCACTTGGGCTCTCTCTTGTTTGTTCATATATGCCTGAAGTGATATGAACTTCCCTCTTATCACTGCTTTTGCTGCATCCCATAGATTCTGATATGTCGTATTGTCATTTTCATTAGTCTGTATAAATCTTTTGATCTCTGCACTTATTTCTTCTTTGACCCATTCATTTTTTAAAAGTATGTTGTTTAGTTTCCACATTTTTGTGGGATTTTTTTCCTCTTTTTTGCAGTTGAATTCTAGTTTCAAGGCTTTATGATCAGAAAATATGCTTGGTACAACTTCAATTTTTCTGAATTTGCTGATGTTGTTTTTGTGGCCCAACATATGGTCAATTCTTGAGAATGATCCATGTACACTGGAGAAAAATGTATACTCAGTCACTTTGGGATGAAATGTCTTGTAGATGTCTATCATATCCAGGTGCTCTAGTGTTTTGTTTAAGGCCACTATGTCTTTGTTGATTCTCTGTTTGGATGACCGATCTAGAGCCGTCGGCGGTGTATTGAGGTCTCCAAGTATGATTGTATTTTTGTCAGTTTTTGTTTTAAGGTCAATAAGTAGCTGTCTTATATATTTTGGTGCTCCTTGGTTTGGTGTATATATATTAAGAATTGTTATGTCTTCTTGATTCAGTGTCCCCTTAGCCATTATGAAATGGCCATTTTTATCTCTGAGTACTTTTCCTGTCTTGTAGTCAGCATTATCCGATATGAGTATTGCTACACCTGCTTTTTTTGGATGTTATTTGCTTGGAGTATTGTTTTCCAGCCTTTCACTTTGAATTTGTTTTTATCCTTGTTACTTAGATGAGTTTCCTGTAGGCAGCATATAGTTGGATTTTCTTTTTTAATCCATTCTGCTACTCTGTGCCTTTTTATTGGTGAGTTTAATCCGTTTACATTTAGTGTAATTATTGATACTTGTGAGTTCCCTATTGCCATTTTATATCTTGCTTTCTGTTAGTTATGTGTCTTATTTGATCCTTCTCTTTCGTTTTTCTATCTTTTGTTTTTATTTGGTTGTATTCCATACATCTTTCCTCTGTTGCTATCTTTTTTATCTCATGTGCTTCTGTGGTGGTTTTTTCAATGGTGGTTACCTTTGAGTAATGAAAAGGGTCCCTACCCTGTTCATTGTAGCAAACTATTTTGTGAGTACTTTTGCACTCCATCGTCCTTTGCTACTGTTAATCTCCGTCTTCTCCCCCTCTTTCTTTTTGTTTTTGTCACAGTTTAAATTTGGTTTTATTGTGTTCTTCTTGGAGCTTTTACTTGTGGCTCTGTTTTTTTTTTTTTGTTCTTTGTATCTGATTGGAGAACCCCCTTTAGTAATTCCTGGAGTGGGGGTTTTCTGATGATAAATTCCCTCATCTTTTCTGTCTCTGTGAATGTTTTTATTTCTCCTTCATATTTGAAGGATAGCTTTGATGGGTATAGTATTCGTGGCTGAAAGTTTCTCTCTTTCAGGACTTCAAATATTGGGGTCCACTCTCTTCTAGCTTGTAGAGTTTCTGCTGAGAAATCTGATGATAATCTAATGGGCCTTCCTTTATATGTTGTAATCTTCTTTTCCCTGGCTGCCTTGAGAATTTTTTCTTTGCTGTTGGTTTGTGTCAATTTCATTATGATATGCCTTGGAGTAGGTTTGTTGGGGTTAAGAAAACTCGGTGTTCTGTTTGCTTCTTGAATTTGAGGCTTTAATTCTTTCCACAGGCTTGGGAAGTTCTCATTTATTATTTGTTTGAGTATGTTCTCTATTCCATTTTCTCTCTCTTCTCCCTCTGATATACCTATTATTCTTATGTTATTCTTTTTGATGGAGTCAGATAATTCTTGTAGGGCTATCTCATTTTTTTTAATTTTTGAGTCTGTTTCTTCTTCTCTCTGTTGTGCCTCAAGTTGCTTGTCTTCTATTTCACTTATCCTCTCTTCTATCTGACCTGTTCTATTAGCTAAGCTTGTTACTTCGTTTTTAGCTCGTGAATTGAGTTTTTCATCTCTGTTTGATTTGTTTTTATAGTTTCAATTTCTTTGGACATATATTCTTTGTGTTCATTGAGTTGTTTTCTGAGCTCCCTAAATTGCCTTTCTGTGTTTTCTTGTATATCTCGGAGGATTTTTAGGATTTCTATCTTGAATTCTCTGTCATTTAGCTCCAAGGTTTCCAATATATTAAATTTTTTCTCCATAGATTTTTCCTCATCTAGCTGTGTTACCTCTCTTTCTTTTGTATCCATGATATTCGATTTTCTCTTCCTTAATGGCATCTGAGGGTGGTTTTGTTGATAGTATTAATGAGATTTAATAAAGAATAAAAAGTTAAAAAAAATAAAAAATAAAAAAGAGTTGTTTTTTTTTTAAAAAATTAATAATGAAATAAAGAAAAATAAAATAATAATTTTTAAAAAAGGAAATTATTCCCCCCCTCCTTTTTTCCTCTCCTCTCCCCTTTTTCTTGAGAAAATCTTGTGGTGAACTGTGAATTATAACAAACAATGCCTGTGATGGAGGTCCTGAATTGGAGAAAAGTAATAAAGGGGCAAAAAAAAAAAAAAAGAAAAAAAAGGAAAAAAAAGGGGGGGGGCGGTATGGACCCACAAAAAGCAAATAAGGAAAAAATTTGGGTCAAGAATAAAATGATTTGCTTTTAGGTGTTGGTGTTGTCTAAGAGTTATGATGAGAGGAATAAGAGAACAGAAAAATGGGGGGACAAATTAAAAAAATACTATTGTATTTAGTGGAACAAGAACTAGATAAAATGGAGAGCCAGGGATGGGAGCACTGCTAGTTAGTTAAAAAGGTGAAGTAAAAAACCCCCAAAATGCCACAAACATAAGTTTGAGTCCCAGATAAGATAATTTGTTTGTTATTGAGGTTTGAATGAGAGGAGATATAAAGGAGAAAGGAAGAAACTAATATAGAGGGAGAAAAGAAAGAGAGAGAGAGAAAAAAAGAGGGAACCAGTAAAAGAAGAAAAAAGAAAGGAGAGAGAGAGAGAGTTAAGGGTTTTGGAGTGCAACCCTCATAGAGAGAAAGGAAGAGGAGAAAAAAGATAATGGGAGATGTAACACTTATGGGTAGTGTAGTTCAAGGAGAGGAGAGAGTAAGACCGGCAGAGAGTTAATCGGCCAAATTGGAGGAGGAAAAAAAGTATCAAGAATGAAGATAAGAGAAACAAATGAACAAATATAATAAAATGGAATAGGTTATAAAGTCTGCAGATTATTCTTGATTTTGAGAGGTTATCTTCTTGTTTTTTCTTTTCTCTCCCTCTTCCTGGTTGGTGACTCTGTACCCCGGGTTCTGCCACTTTGGCACGCTCAGGTAGAGGTTTGCAGTTGATAAGTCTCTATGACAATGTCATGTATTGTGCTTTAGTCTCATTGGGAGTCAAGGCTCATTAGCTTTCATAGGCTCCGACAGTGAGAGAGTCCGTGTTCCTGGAGCCTTTCTCCTAGTCTTTCCTTCCTCAATTAGTAGCCTGATAATCCAGCTATGGGGTTGTTGCTGCCTCTGCCTGGATAGTAAGAGGTTCAAAGAGCTGGCAACTCCCCACTCTATTTCCACTCAGCACAGGGCTCTGGGTAAGGCTCAGTCAGTCAGAGCTGTTAGCATAATCAGGCAGGCTTTCCGCCCACTCAAAGACCTCTGGCTCTGCCACTGTGTCCGGTAACACAGGCGGGCACCCACTTCTGGGGTGCTTGGAGGAAACTCTCATTCACTATCTGCGCGCGCAGACCAGGATATCCGGCCAGTAGTCTCACGCTCTGAGTGAAACCCCCAACCGCATGGAAATTTGCAGCGCTGGAATTCGCTCTCGCTCCGTCCCCGTGCGCGGCTTTTGCAAGGCGCTGGGGCGGCCCGAGATTCCGCTTTTGCCCACACAAAGGCCCCTGACTCTGCCCCTCTGTGCGATAACACGGGCGCGCACTGCCGAGGCACTCGGAGGAATCGCTCACTACCTATCTGCGCGCGCACACCAGGATATGAGGCCGGCCGCGTTTCCCTGAGTGAAACCCTCACCAGCACGGAAAATTTCCACCGTTGGAATTAGTTCTCGCTCCCTCCCGTGCGCGGCTTTCCCAGGGCGCTGGGGCTGCCCAGAGATTCTGCTTTCGGCCCACAGAAAGGCCTCTGACCCTGCCTCTCTGTGTGGCAACACGGACACCCACTTCTGGGGCTTAGGAAGAGATCTCTCGCCCACTAACTGCGCACCAACCAGGAGAACGGGTAAAATGGCTGCCCCGCTTGTCTTTCCTTGTTTGGGTTTGGCGCGAGTGTTAGCTTGTATTGCCCGGCTTGCCACAGGAACAGTTTTTCCTCCACTAGGATCTCCGTGCCACAGCCTGGTTCGGCCTTTTGTGCGCGGCCTAGATGTATTCACCCCCTTTGCCCGCCTCAGTTTCTATATTCACAGTTACCAGAGAAAGCCGCCCTGTTTAGGTTAGTGAGGAAGGTGGAGCATTTCTTACTCCCTATTTCCTTCAGGATTTGGTTATATATTTAGCCAATTTTTCACTCGACCATACCTTCGGGTGTATTGTGAAGCATCTGGAGGCTCCAAGTATAGGTTTTTCTGTTTCTGGTTGAAGATCTTGTTGAGTTTTGGGGGAGATTTATCGGTATCGCTTCCTACTCCGCCATTACTCTCAATATGTTTCTTAATTCATATTTTAACATTCCAGAAAACTAGTCATCCTTCTTGAAAGACAACTCTAAATACCTAACCAAACACATGTCAAATGCCACAAAATTTTTATTGCAAATGCAGAATAAGTAAAACTAACCTAACATCAGAAGTTTAAAACAAAAACTATACATAAAATCAATGTAAGTATAGTTAAAATACAATCACTTATTTTATTTTTATATATTTAAACGACCATTAATAATATTGCCCTCTTTTGAAACCACATACTATTTTAAGTGCTTAGATTCTGTAAGTAAAAGTTTACTTTACTATTTCTAACTAACCAAAAGCAAATATACTAGGGTTTGAAAAGAAAATAAAAAGGATGAAATCTAAGCCCTTTTTCAAGTGTCTAATCTTTTCATCAACCATTTCTTGTTGTTCATCAAAATGTTTACCAAAAAATGAATTATAAATGCATTGCAGCTTTTTTTCTAAAGCCTCCCCACCCCCAAATGCCTCTAAATTACTACCCTCTACTTCTGAAATTTGAAGACCATGGCATGTTTTTCAACTTATCTAATTTTTTTTCTTTGACTGAGAGTCCACTGAAGAACCACTTTTGTCATTGTGTGTTTCATTTAAAGAAACATTTACTAATAAGATCATTTTCACTGTGTGGGCAGACATCTGTTCCCAATTCAATTTCTGGGAACCAGACAGAATTGCAAGCAACTCACAATTATATGACGGTTCTCCATCTTTGTTTCAACTCTTTCAAATGAATTAATAATACCTTTCACTTATGTTCATGTCTAATCTAGTGTTCCCAAACTGGGATAAATTCTAGTCAAAGACTTCATCACAGCTATTTTGTAAGGACAAGGTGGTCAGTACAATATTTTTTATGTGACTGATTACAAATATACAATATTTTTATTATTATAAAGATAGAACCCATATATTTTTTTTATTTGTATTTTTCTGAAGCTGGAAACAGGGAGAGACAGTCAGATAGACTCCCGCATACGCCCGACCAGGATCCACCCGGCATGCCCACCAGGGGCGACGCTCTGCCCACCGGGGGCGATGCTCTGCCCCTCCGGGGCATCGCTCAGTCGCGACCAGAGCCACTCCAGCACCTGGGGCAGAGGCCAAGGAGCCATCCCCAGCGCCCGGGCCTTCTCTGCTCCAATGGAGCCTTGGCTGTGGGAGGGGAAGAGAGAGACAGAGAGGAAGGAGAAGGGGAGGGGTGGAGAAGCAGATGGGCACCTCTCCTGTGTGCCCTGGCCGGGAATCGAACCTGGGACCCCTGCACGCCAGGCCGACACTCTACCACTGAGCCAACCGGCCAGGGCCATAGAACCCATATTTTAATGTATCTAAATCTGACTTCTTTTGATGTTGGTAAATTGAATATGCCCTTAGGGCCACGTGGGTGTTTTCTCACTGTAATAAACTGTAGTGAAATCTGAGAAGTTGTGATGTATAACCTTGGGCTATCAGGGGATACTTTTGACTCATGAATGTCTCTGGGATACTGGAAAATTCAGTTTATTTTGTTGCCTCTCTTGAAAGTTCCAAAAGTTTGGGGGAATTTTAAACTTGCTCTACATTTTAGAACCCTTAATATCTGTGACTGCTAGGAATTCAAACATCTAGATTTTGTACTACACGGAGAGAAACTAAGGATAAATTACTCAGAGTTGGAAACAAATATGTAAGACTGGCAGTGACACAGCCAAATACAAAGCAGCCAAGTTTCTGACTACTCAAGCTAAGGATCAAGTTTCTCCAGGCACCAAATGGATTAACTGTTATTTTGATTTTCTGACTCTCAATAATAAGTATATTTTCAGGATTGGATTTTTCTTTGCGTAATGAATGTCCTTATAGCTCCTTCTGCTTAGCATGTTCCACTCTTGTACAGCCTCCCTGGACTCACCTAATGGGGCCCCTTCTGCCACCCACTTGATAAACCCCTAATCATTGCTAAGACTCAGTTGGAACACACCCCAGCTGTGACTTGCTCGCTAATCTAAGCACAGTTATCAGTCATTGAATTTTGCATAACTTTATCAGACTGGACTAGATGATGATAGCTATTCACTTTTCTATCATCCTAATTAGACTAATGAGCAACTTGATGGCTCAGACTTCATTTAATTTTTATATCTCCAGCACCAGGAATTGTGCCTGACACATAACCAAAGCTAAATAGAAATTTGATTAAAAGAATATATATATAGCACACAATAAAGACATAGTCACTTTCTTTTACATATAAAATCATATTATTTATATGGAATTTAGCCATTATTGCAATAAGGAAATAAGGTTCTGATTTACTCTTACAAGTTTAATTCTGAGAACAATTTTGCTTAGGCAAATATTTGCCTCAAATATTAAATTCTAGCAGAAATAAGTTTCATTGTCTATAGTTCGTATATAAAACATAACTTCTGGTAGCAAAGTGAATTAAATAAAGTGAGTAGTTTTTGTTGTTGTTTTTAATTTGTAACATGTTCAACCCCAATTAATAGTTTCTGACCTATTGTTTTTACTAAACTTAATTCTCAGAATTTATCTTCTTAAACTGGTGACTTATGTATAGTAAGTGTGCAAACATTTATTACCTGTTCAAGATTAAAGTATTAAGAAAGAGTAGCTTGGATAAATTAGTTTATTGCTATCAAATCTATAGCAAATTCTGCCTTACTCTACTGATTCTTTATGAGATAACAGTCCCCGGTACCAAATCTTACAGGTTTTGATTGATGGCTAGTCTGCACTATTATCTACCCCACAGAGTTCCTGTGAGACAGAGCAATGGATCTAACATTCAAGTCTTGCTTGTCTGCCTACAGGCTCACATTTATCAAAGAGAGTAAGGACAGGAAGGAGATTAAAATAAACTCCATTACAGCACAGGTTTTAAAATCTGACTATTCTACACATGTGATCCTGATTCTCATTTTCCTTTCTATTTCTGGAAATTTAAGAGACCTAAACCACAATCAGGTGAAGAAAATGCAAAAAGAAGAGGAGAAAGAGCTCACAGGATATTGGTCAGAGAAACATTCTGCTGTATGAAGAGCAAAACATGTATTTTCTGTAACAGTGGCAATTAGCTGGGACAATCATTTCATCTTCACCCACCGGTAGACCTCAGGTTGACTCTGTTTCAAACTCGTGTACTAACTGAAATGGGAATAGCCATTGTCTGGGCTTCAGAAGGTGAAATGATTCCCTCTCCTGGGAGACTTGGAATAGAAGGACCCAGGGGACTACGGTTCCCTTGCACTGAGTCAGAGAGATAGTTCATTTTTCTATGATTGGATATTTATAATAGATTGTTTTCATTTTTACCTTGATGACAAGGGTAAGTGTACCAGTTTGCTAAGTCTGCTATAACAAAGTACCTCCAAATGGGTGGTTTAAATAACAGAAGTGTACTTCCTCACAGTCTGGAGACTGTAAGCCCAAGATCAAAGTGTTTTCAAGTTTGATTTCTCTTGAGTCTTCTCTCCCTGGATTGCTGATGGTCACCTTCTCACTGCATCCTCATATGACCTCTTCTCTGTGTGCATGCATTTGTGGTGTCTCTCCTGTGTCCTAATTTCTCCTTCATATAAGGGCATTGGATAGGGACCACCCAAATAAACCTCATTGTAACTTAATTACTTTTGAAGGCCCTCTCTTCAAGTACAGTACTGAGGTTCTGGGGTAAGGCTTCAACATATAAATTGGGGGTTCAGTCTTTCAGAATCTGTCATGGCACACTGCTTAGAACCTAACCACTCTCTCTACTTTTAGTACCCCATCCTAGGTTCCTCAGCCTTCACATTATACCAGATAGATCTATATTGCTAGACAAATTTTCATTAAAGGGATTTATTCCCAAAAGTCCCCAGGAATTTTATTTCCCAAATTCCCCAGGAATTTCCAACTTTGAATACACTTAAAAACCCACTTGTACAATTTTATGCAAAGACCTCAGCTTCTGCCCCCTCCCATCAAACACACCACCCATCTACTGTCCAACTTAGGTGGGAGGAAGAATGAATGACTAGAAGAATCATTGAATTTCCATACCTTGGGGTACAGCCAAAAGGACAGATCAGGGAAGTTCAAGGATAAGTTTGATGTAGAGTCTATTTTAAAAATATATCATTAGGTGACCTCTAGTAGGAGGATGAATTGTTTTTAAAAGGTTGAGTGAATAAAAAAAAAAAAAGTTGAGTGAATTGGAAAGATTTTGGGCTTATCTTCAAAAGCAAATTACCACAACCATCTGCTTTGAAATCTGTGTGAACAGTAGAAGCATGACTTGAGCATGATATTCTAGTTTCCAAATTCTCCCAGTAAAAAGGGCTACTCAAAAGTCTTATTTCCTTGCACATATAGAACTGAGCTTTGGCTTTTGATAAGAAGCCCTGGGCAGTTTTCAGAATAAAAGCTAGTTAAGATGATTTTTGCCAAAGAAGTCTCCTCATTAGTAACCAGACTCACTGCAATGCTTATTTATGTCTGTCTTCTGAGTGATTGGAACAGAATTCCAACGTAATACCATTTCTGCTTTCAAAGGACTCTTATCTTCTAGACCTCATTTAGCATGAGGATAGAGAAACACAGATAAATGTCTTATCAGGCGAAAAAGTAATTTCATGTTCTTGCAGTTCTTTTCTCTGTCTATTCAAATGTTAGATGCCCTTTCATCTTCTACAAATGATTTTCTCTTAATCCCCAAGAAAACTAGTTCATTCTTTCTAACTACATCATTATTTTTTGAGTGAATTATCACAGAACAATTAAGAGCTGTTCTCATGTGACACACTTATCTTTGGCTGTTTGTTTCAAAATTTGATTCAGCTGTGCCCTCCACTATTTCCTCATTTTGTTGAATGCTTTTGTCAGTGTGGAGGAAAGAAACTAACACAGTAGGGGACAGGGCTGAAGTCACAGTATTATAAGACATTCATTGCTTTTGGAAACAATGTTCTCCATTATAGTTCAGTGAGTTAAATAATAATGCATTATTTTGTTAAAAGGCAGTTGGTACTATCACTGCAGCAAAACATCCTATAATATCAACTAAGCTATTATTCTGACACTTTGAAGTCAATGTAAAATTTTAACATAAAATCTTATTTTGTCATACATTACATTTTTATGTTTCTTTACAAAGTTTGTATTATATGAGTCAACCTACAAAGGAAAGGGTGACAAGTTTAGAGTCAGACGGTCATTGAGATCAAATCCTTACTCTAAAGTTTATAAATGGTATGACTTTAAATAATAAAGTTTCTCTAATTCATAGCTTTTGCATCTATAGAACAGAGAGTTGTGGAGTTTATTAGTTATATAAGCAATGTGACTAGTTCATGTCTTTAAACAGGAGACACTTTAAAAAAAGTGACTTCACTATTAACCTATATTTCTTTTTCCCCCCAGAATTCCATTAAACCATGGCCACAAATATATAAAACCAATTACGTTGGATGCTTGCTTATTGTTTCATAGGCCCCCTGTTACTGGATGAGTAGTATTACTCTTTCCCTCTTTTTTTAACAGAAGCCTTGAAGAGCACAGCTGAATAGAAACTATTTTCTAAAATCCCTCCCTTGAGAAAACTCTGCCAATTCAGACATTCTCTGATGATTATGACATGGTATCATGAAACATTGCTGATATCCCTTACCGATATCTTCTAATTTTATGCAACCAAGGAAATACTAAAAGACAAATGTGAAGTTATCCAAGTACAGGGAAGAAAGTCACATTTTTATATTATTGAGAAAAACCCTAACCTGGCTTTGTTGTCACTGCTAAGTGACATAGCACAGAAATCTTCTCTTCACTGTAGTGAAATAGAGCAAATTCTGTATATTAATTTGTTAACACGTATTTAATGTGTCTGCTATGTGTCAAAAACTGAATTAAACACTGAAAACACAGAGTAAGACAGGGTTTAGTGAAGGAGACATGCACATTAAGATATAGAGAGCTGCAGTCTGGATAAGAGGGTATAGATTCATTTCTCCAAGTACAAGGATAAACCCTGGAAATAATGCAAGAGGCAATGGAAGGAGAACTCTAAACAGTGGAAAAAGGAAGGTAAACTGATTAGTGATCTCAAGCAAAACACAGTGGCAGTGATCTTACAACTTTCTACCCAACAGAAATATACAACCCAGGGGCCATATGTCAGTACTCCCATCAAGCAATAGAAGGCAGCCCAGTCGACTCATTCCTCCCCAGGATCAGATAATCAAGGCAAGCAAGACAACACTTGCAAGGTAGAGAAGTCAAGATCTACACTGAAAATCAGCAGTCCATGAAGAGGATCTTCTTCCTCATCAGGCCAGATTCTTTTTCACTGCCTAGGAGAAGAAAAAGGTCAGGTTACACCAAAGATGGGGAGCCACAACAAGCAGCCTGGCCATGAAGTTTCCTTATCTCTGCAGATCTGGGACTCCCCTCTCTCACCAAGAGACTGGGCAAGCAGTCACAGTGGCAAAAGGGAGTCAGCTACAGTAAGTCCCTCAGCACTCCTCATATCCTGGGGAAAGTGGAGACCCATACTGTCTAGAGAAGGGGTCCCCAAACTACGGCCGTGGGCCGCATGCAGCCCCCTGAGGCCATTTTTCCAGCCCCCACTTCACTTTCGGAAGGGGCACCTCTTTCATTGGTGGTCAGTGAGATGCCGCAAAGTGTGGCATTGCTCACGTACAGTACTACTTCCGGTGACATGGGATGCACATGTCACAGCTCCAGAAGCACGTCATATTACTTGTTATGGCTAGCAGTGACAAATATGGAACCGGACATTGACCAATTCATTAGCCAAAAGCAGGCCCATAGTTCCCATTGAAATACTAGTCAGTTTGTTGATTTAAATTTACTTATTCTTTATTTTAAATATTGTATTTGTTCCCATTTTGGTTTTTTTACTTTAAAATATGTGCAGTGTGCATAGGGATTTGTTCATAGTTTTTTTTATAGTCTGCCCTCCAATGGTTGAGGGACAGTGAACTGGCCCCCTGTGTAAAAAGTTTGGGGACCCCTTGTCTAGAGGCACCAGACAGCCCAGAGGCTTCTGCCTCCTCCTTGGACAATACAGGAAGGGTCCAGTTGGAACCCCGGTGGCACCATATACACCAAACAGACAAAAATGGTTACAAAAATTAAATTGTCCAAAAGAAAATAACAAGTGTGGGCAAGAATGTGGAGAAATGAGAGCCCTCCTACATTGCTAGTGGGGGTGCAAAATAGCACAGCTGTTGTGGAATACAGTTTGGTGGTTCCCCAAAAAGTTAAACAGAAATACCACCACAAATATCGAATTACCAGCAGTTCCAGCCATACATGTAAACTGCAAAAAATTAAAGACAGGAGTTCAAACAAAAACTTGTATACAATTGTTCATAGCAGCATTATTTGCAATAGCCAAAACATGGGAACAATCCAAATGTCCATCAACTGTATAGTTATTAATGAGTAAGCACAATGTGGTAAACCATATGGTAGAAAATTATTCAGCTGTGAAAAGGAATAAAGTACTCATTCATACTAGCACATGGCTAAATCTCAAAAACTTGCTAAATAAAAAAAGCCAGTCACAAAAGACCACAAATTATATAAATCAATTTCTGTGAAATGTCTATTACAGGTAAATCTATAGATATAAAGAGTAGATTAGTGGCTGTTTAGGGCTATGGGATTAGGAGATAGGAAACTGATTTCTAAAGGGTACAGGGTTTCTCATTATTGTGATGAAAGTGTTCTAAAATTGACTGTGGTAACAGTTGCACATATTGGTGATTATATTAAAAACCATTGAAGTGTACTCTTCAATAAATTAAATTGTCATTGGAACCACAGCCCACAAAAGTAAGCCAAGAGTTTTGTGCTAAGCCTGAGCCCATGACTGACTGCTAAAATAAAAGACATAAATAGGACCTAGAATCTCCTAACATAATTATCAAAATGTTGATGATGCAACTAAAATAACCCACCATACCAAGAAAAGACAATCAGTTCGATGCCAACATTAAGGCGGATCAGATACTGAAATTATCTGACAAGGATTTGAAAGCAGTCTTTATAAAAACCCTTCAATAAGAAATTAAAAATTCTCTTAAAACCAATTTAAAAAAATAGAAAACCTTAGCAAAGAGAGTCACTCTGCAACCAGGATATTTAAAGAGACAGCACTGCTCTTAACCCAGGGAAGTAAAGCAAGTAGAAATGAAGAGCAATTTTCGCTTTTCACTCTGCAACTTTCTATAGGTTTTGAATTATTTTTAAATAGCATGATTTTTTAAAAAATAGAATTAAAATTCAAACTCCATAAAATTAAGTTCTATTTTGAAAAGTGAGAAAAATTGCTTCCCCAATCCCTACTATTAAAATTCTTTTTCTAATGAGCAGCTAATATGCCTTTTAATGACTTTACATTGAAATCATGAAAAAAAAATGAGTCAGTGGCTTCCTTATAAAAAGGTTTATAAACTGTGATTTCAAAAAATAAAAATAAAAATAAACTACTTCCATCACCTTCTAGAAATAAGTAAGTGTCATTAAATTGGTTGAGTTCAGTTCTCTCAGTGTTCGTGTACCATGCTGAATTTCTGTGTTTAATATTTGGGAAGAGGGAGGGCTAAAATTTTTTATATTTTTATTTTTAATCAGTTGAAGTTTCACTCTTGACCATACTTTGGTTTTTCTAATGTATTAGAAACACTAAATATTGTTATTAGAACTTGACATTTTTGTCCTCTGCATTCTATTTTTATTTCAGTAACAAGCGAAAGTGTGACAGCTAACAATTTTTTTTGAGCTATTGCACATACAAGGCTGTATGTGTACATGTGTTTTTGCTAAATTTAGCTTTAAGAAATTATTATGTTTCTTTAAACTGCCACTACTTGGGAACAATTATTATCTAGTCAATTATGTGGAATTCAAAATAGAAAGCATGGTTAGAAATGATGAGCATTTAATGTGTTCTTTTCTGGGAAGTGGTTGGATGCTGAGCTCCACTCTTTTTTTTTTTTTTTTGTATTTTTCTGAAGCTGGAAACAGGGAGAGACAGACAGACTCCCACATGCACTCTACCGGGACCCACCCAGCACGCCCACCAGGGGGCGACGCTCTGCCCACCAGGGGGCGATGCTCTGCCCCTCGGGGCATCGCTATGTCGCGACCAGAACCACTCTAGCGCCTGGGGCAGAGGCCAAGGAGCCACCCCCAGCGCCCAGGGCCATCTTTGCTCCAATGGAGCCTTGGCTGCGGGAGGGGAAGAGAGAGACAGAGAGGAAGGAGAGGGGGAGGGGTGGAGAAGCAGATGGGCGCTTCTCCTGTGTGCCCTGGCCAGGAATCGAACCCGGGACTTATGCACACCAGGCCGACGCTCTACCACTGAGCCAACCGGCCAGGGCCTGAGCTCCACTCTTGACTTAAGTAAGCAGCATCTACTGAAATCCTGGTATCAATGTCCCTGGAAAATAAAAGAACAAAGGGAACAATGTTCTCCATGTGTTTTGTTTTGTTTGCTCATTTGTATTTCTTATCCTCAGATCTTCCGAAGTTCTGACCAAATTGTTATGATATTATGATTTATAATAAGAAAAAGATATGTGGTCGTCAACCCCTTCCCAGGTACAGAGTCCCTAAAACTCCTTGAAATTCCTAAGCAATGAAAGTGATAAGAGTGCCTTTTGTTATGTTAGTGAAAATGAATTTGGAAATCCCTAGGTCAGTAAGGACAGAGCTGGCTGCCAGCAGAGCCCATCGTGTGATTAGAAGTTTGGGACATTCAGTCCCATCCACTGACTGAGGAGGGGAGAGGGGCTGGAGGTTAAGTTCACTCACCAATGATTTAATCAATCATGCCTACATAATGAAGCTTTTATAAAAACTCAAAAGGTAGGGGTTTGGAGAGTTTTCAGGTTAGTGAACATGTGAAGATTTGGGGAGAGTGGATGCTCAGAGAGCATGGAAGCTCCACGCCCTTTCCTCATACCTCGCCTTGTGCACCTCTCCATTCTGGCTGTTTCTGATGTACTGTCCATCCTTTTATAATAAATAGGTAATCTAGTATGTAAATGTTACTCTGAGGTCTGTGAGCTGCTCTAGCAAATTAATTGAACCCAGAGAGGGGATGTGGGGCCTTCTGATCTATAGCTGGTCAGTGAGAAGCACAAGTGACAGCTAACTTGAGATGTGCCTCTGGAGTTGGGGGGGGGGCAGTCTTGCAGACTAAACCTTCAATCTGTGAAATCTGATGCTATCACTGGGTACGCTGTGTCAGAATTCAGATGAATTGTAGGACACAAGCTGGTGCTGGGGAATTGTTTGGTGGAATAAGGAAAAACCTACACCTCAGAATTGGGTGCAGAATTGTACATGGAAATCAGAAGCCACTCACCTAACTAGTTGTACCTGTAGTTACACTTTTTTTTTTTTTTTTTTTGCATTTTTCTGAAGCTGGAAACAGGGAGAGACAGTCAGACAGACTCCCGCATGTGCCCGACCGGGATCCACCCGGCACGCCCACCAGGGGGCGACGCTCTGCCCACCAGGGGGCGATGCTCTGCCCATCCTGGGCGTCGCCATGTTGCGACCCTCCTGGGTGTCGCCATGTTGCGACCAGAGCCACTCTAGCGCCTGGGGCAGAGGCCACAGAGCCATCCCCAGCGCCCGGGCCATCTTTGCTCCAATGGAGCCTTGGCTGCGGGAGGGGAAGAGAGAGACAGAGAGGAAGGCGCGGCGGAGGGGTGGAGAAGCAAATGGGCGCTTCTCTTATGTGCCCTGGCCGGGAATCGAACCCGGGTCCTCCGCACGCTAGGCCGACGCTCTACCGCTGAGCCAACCGGCCAGGGCTAGTTACACTTTTTGAAGCCAAGCTTTCATGTTTAGCAATTAGATCACATAGAAAGTCAACATTAGGCCCTGGCTAGTTGGCTCAGCAGTAGAGCTTCGGCCCATTGTGTGGAAGTCTTGGGTTTGATTCCTGGTCAGTGCACACAGGAGAAGTGACTATCTGCTTCTCCCCTCCTCCCCTTCCCCCTTCTCTTTCTCTCTCTCTTCCCCTCCAGCAGCATGGCTTGAACGGTAGAGCAAGTTGGCCCCGGGCAGTAAGGATGGCTCAGTGGCCTCACCTCAGGTGCTAAAATAGCTTGGTTGCTGTTCAATGGAGCCGAGTCTCCAGATAGGCATAACATTGCCTAGTAGGAGGCTTGCCAGGTGAATCCTGGTTGGGGCTCAAGCAGGAGTCTGTCTCTTTGCCTTCCTGCCTCTCACTTAATTAAAAAAAAAAGTCACCATTTCCTCTCTTTGATATTTTACCAAGAAACAACAGACAAAATAATAATACCTTAAAATCTATTTTCTGCCAACCTACAGGGAAGTGCAGAAAGCAAAAGACTAAGAAAAAGGATGATGCACTCGATGCTGAAATAAATGCGCTGCTCATGGCCAGTATGGGCCACTGCTGTTGAAAGCATCCATGCTTTTTTTAACAGTAGCAGCAAGAGTCGCTGCTAAAATTATCCCAGCTGTGACACGCACATGCAGATTTCAATATTCCTGTCGGAGCAAACTATAAATACAAAAATTAACTCCCAAAGGGATTTGTCCCAATCAGTGAGCATGAATATTTCAATCTGGATCCATCATTTACCAGGCAGACACATGGTGTCTAAGGACAAACAAGTTATTCCTGAAAAAAAAAATGTTTCAATGACAGAGGTAAGAAGAGTTGCTGTTTTTGGAAAAAAATAGAAATTTTAAAAGCAATACTTGATTAGGTTTATAAAATGATTCAAACAAGACAGAGTATGTGAGGCGACACTGCCCCCTTGCCATATCCCTTCCCGCAGAGTTGTTAGTCCTCAGATTTAACCATGTTAAGTTCTACAGCTACATATCCAGAAAAATATATGTATACATCATATGTAAATAACCACTTTAATTTACACAAACATTTGTGTTTGACAATTTTCTCTTTTTAATGACCAATAATATATTGGTCAACTTTTTATCTAAATAGCTAAATTTACCCTTTTCTAATCACCATTGCAAAATAGCACAATAGATGGATATTATTATTACTTTTTCTATTGATGAACATTTGGGTCATTTCTGGATTTGAACCTCAATGAACATCTTTGCATTTAAGTAAAACTGTTAGAAAAATTCCTGTGAGTGGGATTCGTGGTCACAAAATATCTTCATATTTTCAAATTGTTTTCCAACACAATTTGAGAGTATGTGTTTATTCTAGCCAACACTCGCTATTATAAAACATTTTAGTTTAGTTTCCAATAAGATAGGAAAAAAATGTCTCATTGTCATGTAAATTTGTACATATAGTTATGAGAACTTTAGCATCTCACCATATGGCTATTCACTATTTTTAATTTATTTACTGTGGAAGTTTGCTTCAAGTCTTTGCTCATTTTTCTATTGTGAAAACTGTGATATTTGTCTGGCAAATATTTTATATTTTGCATAAAGTTTTCATAACCATTTTTCTTGTGATATTGTGAAATTTTTTTGCAATTCAAAAGCTAAACTCTTTTATACTGTATGTTCTAATTTATGATTTTTCCCTTCTTAATTTCTGAATTAGAAAAGATCTTTTCCACTTCAAAGTTTTTGAGAGGTAAAATTATTTCTTCTGGTGTTTTTAGAATTTTTTATATTAAATGTTTAGTTATACTGTATTTATTTTAGTAGGCATTCAGTTTTACTTTTCACAAAAGACCTAACCAAATGGCCAACAGAACTTTCTGAATAATGTATCAGATCCTCAATAATTTTAAATATCTTCTTTACTAATTTAATTATATTTATGAGTCTATTTCTGACTTTCAGTTTCCTTGATCTTTTTATGCAATAGCACCAAATTATTTTAGCATAGCTTCATAATTCTTTTAAACCAATAAAAAAATTACTTCTCCAATGACTTTTGTCAATTATTTTCTTATATCTGAATATCCCAAGATATTCTCATATACTGATTATTTCTGGCAAGTTTAAAAAATATCTGTTGTTATTTTAATTGAAATATACATGTGTTTATTGTTTACTTTTGAGAAAAGTGTCAATAGGAATTCTGTTTCAAAAATGGTATGGTTTTCCATTTATTTAGGGCTTACGTTATATCCTTTAGTAATGTATAAAATGTTCTTCATATTGTTTCTGAATATCTTTAATTTGTTTTTGTTTTGCTTTTTAGATATTTACCTCTGTTGTTTTGATGGTGATATTTTCTTCCTAAAGTGCTGATACAAGAAAAATGGAGGCGATATGACTTGTGAACCTGAGAAGCTCAGAGTTTAATCAGAAATTTATAAACATATAAAAATATGATATTATTGAGAAAATTAACCTATGCAGAAAATAGTGTAGGGGTTCAGAGAAGATGATGACCATCTCCGCAAACTAAATTTCCTAATAAAATATAACATTTGATCTAGACGTTTAAGAATGAGGGGAGTCTCCAGGGCAATGAAGAGAAGGCTTTGTGAGGAGAAGGAAGAGGACGTGCACAGACAGGGCCACGGACGGAGAAGGCGCCGAGAGGCTCCAGCTGAAATTTCAGCACGGCTGGGGCAGAGGTGTGTGAAAGGGGCTCACAGGGAAATTGTCCGGGCTACACATGCAGAGTAAAGGGTCTTCCATTTCAAGTTAAAATTTTTGGAATAGATTCAATGCTTTTTATTGCATGATAGCTTAGGTAGCAGAGGCTTATTCAAATGAGTAGTACAAGGGACAGAGATGCCAGCAAGGGGAAGAAAAGTGAGGTATGAACAGAGAATCTGAGGTCCTGGTAGCAAAGTTTCCAATGTAAAAAAGGTTCTCAATAAATACTGAATCAATTAATGTAAAATTAAATGAAAGAGCAAGGGTTTTTCAAATCAGGTGTTTCTAGAAGTACATAATGTGTAATAGTTTAATCTCAATGTCTGAACCATTTGTTCTGCAAAACCACCAGATTCCAAAAAGGTGTATGTAGTTTTGTTCCTAATAAACATGGCTACAAAGGAATGAGAACCTGGAACATAGTTCAGTTCTGAAACAGCGCAGTAATTAAGCAAGTGAATTGATGTTTCAGAGCATTTAGGGCAGTGCTTTACACAGACAAAGTGTATATAACTGATAAATGTGTTTGTTAAATAAATAACGAAGGTTTGGATGCAAGGCACTTGATAAAAATTAAGTAGTTGTCTTTCAATCAAGCTTCAGTCCCTTCTTTCTGAATTGTTTATTTCTCTCTAGTTGTTCCCTGCATTTCCCTTATCGCTTCTTCTAAACTCCAATCATCTCCATTAATCTTCCTTGTTTGCCAAACCAACTCACAGAAAGGTTGTGTTTGTCAGAAAAGTGAATGCGGGATCAGAGGGAGGAGGGAGCTGTGTCACTTGACACATGAGGGCGAAGCTCTGTGTAGTTGGACCTTTGTGAGTCACCAAGAGAATGAGCAGAGATGGGCAGGGCTCGGATCATGACATATGTGTTGGCCACTTTTAAGAGTTTGGACTTTGTCTTAAGAGTAATGAGAAGCCAGCAAAGGGATTTAACAAGAGAATTATGTGCTTAGACTTTTATTTAAAAAATGATCTTTCTAGGTCACAGTGGAGAACAAATTTGAAGGAATCAAGAGTGAATGTAGGGTAGCTGTTCCTGCGGTCAAAGTAAGAGGTGATGGTGGTTTAGATGACAGGAGTGGCTGTGGAAATGGAGAAGATCAACAAGAGGTAGAACTGGAGATCATTCATATGGAGACTTGAAGAGAGGGTGATGCCAAAGATAATCACTAAGTTATGGCATGAGCAACTAGGTACCATTTCCCAAGGCAGGAAACTCTGAAGGGTGTTTAGGTTTGGAGGAAAAAGAGCATGAGTTTAGCTGATTACTTAGGTCTAGAAGCTCAGGAAAGTACGGCTAGAGAAATATGCTTGGGTTTGTCTCAGGCGTCTCTTATGCACCCCTTTATAGACTTTCAGCCCACCTTCCACACCAGCCAAAGCTGATACAGTGACCATCGGTGTCCCCTGTCATCCAGTTTCAACCAGACATTCAAAGGTCTAATCTGATACTGTGTCCCCTGGACATTAGTTATGTATCTCTTGTTTGCTGTCTAAGGTCTATATGTGGATCCAAAAGTGTGAATAAATGAACTTCCATGAAGCCACCCTTGATCATTGAGGAATAGAAGCTGATAAATAAATCCTTCTTTTACCCACTGGGTAGACTGATCTGAGCTACATTTATTAAAGCTGCTTAGAAGAACTTAGAAGGACCTCGCTCCTGTTGCCTGGAGAAGTGATCAGCTTCCTAATGCATCCTCCTGCTGGCTTTTCTTCATGTCCACTTCCCACATGTGTCACTGCCAGTGCCTGGGATGACTTTCCAAGTCAACTACCTGCATGCCAGCCTTTGTTTCACTCTGCTTTGGTAGGGACCTAGGATAAGATGGGATTTGTCAGTGAGTAAGTGGTAATTCAAGTGTCAAAAGTGTGTAAGATCACAGGCAGGAAAACAAAAAAAGAGTAAGCAGCCTTTGACAATCCAATATTTACTAGTTGGATAGAACTAATAAAGAAAACTAAGAAAGAACATCCAAAAAGGAGGGAGAAAAAGAGAAAAAGAGAATGAGGTTAAGGAGGCCACAAAAAGGAATATTGAGGGAGAAATAGAGGGCTCAGTCAATGCTTCCGAGGTCATGAAAAATGAAGACCAAAAGTGTACAGTAGATGTGGCATCTGAGACCAGCCTTTTCTTTTAACAGAACACATGATTAAAAGGACACATGGAAGTGAATGAAATTGAAGGCATTCTCAGACTGAAACACTAGGTATTAATAATCTGGATAAGAAGATAAGCAAGTGGGAATTTAACAACCCTGACATTGCACCATGTTGGGGGCTCTCTATTTCTGAGATCAATTTTCTATGACAGTTTTGGCACAATAGTGCTTGGTTCCAGCTGTGGAATAGTTAAGAAGCTAGACTGATGAGCCTACTGCGAATTAGACTTTTCCCAGGATACTTCACCAACATCTGTACCAACTTAACAGTAATTTTTAACTCAGTGTCATGTCTGATCATCTAACATATGATTGAGTTCTCATCTGCAAGAGATTAACCTGAAATGTAATGTGCAGTGTTTCTTAAAGTTATTGCTTGCATATGTTTTGTCACCATAAAAAAATTTTGTGGGAATTTACCTGGTATTTAAACCATTCCCCATTTCATGTGGGTTGTTGATATCAACACTTTCTACAGGAGCAAAGAATAAAATTCACTAGAATTCTTATATCCACATGCTTTATAGCCAGAGCTACGGTCACTTAAAATTCTAGCCTAGCACCACCACAAAAATGCCAACTTCTTCATTCTAAAGAAAGTCCTTCCTGAATACTACTTTTAACTGCTCATAGTAATCATTCCCTGACTCCTACACACAGCTGGCAAAGTACTTGGATGAAAGGCTCATAAGAATTCAGACACATTTGGAAATATAAGACTTTACAGTGTCCAAACTCAGAGGAAGAATTCAGTCCTTAAGCTAAAATTATGTTTATAACTTTTGATAAAATATAATACTAATAAAAAATAGTTTGAAAAAAGAATTTTTTTATTTCACATGAAAATATTAATAATGTTATCTAATTCTTGAATTCCAGTGCTTCAGTCCCACACTAAAGGACCTATTAAGATAATTGAACATATTAAGAATAGCTAATACTTAAACTGTGTGCAAGGCATGATTTCGATTCTTTATGTGTACTGAGTCTAAATCCTTTTAATAACTGCATGAAGTAGATATCATTTTCCCTATTTCATAAGTAAGGAAACTGAGATATAGAATACTGAAGAAACTGACCCAGCTTAACAGAGCTAAAAAGTGGCAAAGGTAGGCTCCAAATCTGAATGACCTAGTCTCAAGTCCATGATCCGAAATCCTTAAAGTAAGTGTCCTCTAAAAATATAATTAAGCAAGCAGGTCACTTAATTCTTCCTTTACTTGTGTGAGCTTTGCTGCACAAGCTTTTCATATTCATGCATTACCAAAGTTAACAGTCAAAAGCAAGAGAAATTCGGAAACCAGACTACAGTAGCCTGTCATTGAAAACAGATCTGAAAATTCGACATGACTATTGATTGATATTTAATTACAGCCGATATGAAATCCACATGGCCCCACAAATCAATAGACTAGAAAAATTAAACTTTGTAATCTGAAATGCACTCTTTTCTCCTGTCATTCTTCACTGGATTTAAAAACCTCTAGTGAAAGGAAGAATCTAGGCGCAGACAAGGAATCAAAGAGAAATCACCAATTCCAAAGAGCCCAGTTTGTTGCTGCACCTTCAGCAGAGCTGCTCAAACAGTCCTGCCTGGAGGCCGATGCTCCCAGCCACCCACGCGCCTGGGGCTGCAGCCCAGGCTGAGCGCAAAAGCCTCTTCGCTGCATTTGATTTCACCTCTTGCAATAATGTTAACCTGAGAAGGCTATTTAAGACTGTTTTAAATTTAAAAGCAGTTTCTAACAATTACAACTTGTCAATGCTGATGTTTAAAAGGAGGGCAAAAATACCCCAAACCTTTCACATTCAAAAATGAACAAATAATACAAAGAAGATATATAACTCAGCACACAACCAGTTGCATCTCATTTCAAAAATAAATATTATATATTCATTTTAAATATCTCCACTTATTTTTCTGAACTTTACAAAGTCAGAGATTTTCAAAATAAATGTTATATCCTTCGGTGCCTTCAAAATTCATTTCTTAGTCATATTTTCCTTTGGTGATGCCATAATCCTCAAAGCAGTTTATATGAAGAATGGCGATCTTGACTATAGACGTGAATTCAAATCCCAACTAAATGTGTATGCCATCATTTCATTTTAGACATTTTGAGCTTTGGTATCCTCACATGCAGAATATCAATATCAGGACTCACTTGATGAAGGTAGTTAAGATCGACACAAATGTGGAAGTACCAGCAGAATGGCTGACACATAGGTTTAAAACTAGTGATTACACCCCAAACTCAGCCCTTCACACACCAATTCACTAGTTTCAATAAATTAGTCTGTCATTCTAAAGTTTGTCAAGCTGAAGTTTAACAAAGGAGGATGTTGGTCAAATAAGCTTTTAAATATGACATATGTTTGCTCGCTTATAGTTTGCATTGGGTATAGGAAACAGGCTGTAAGCAGGCAGAGTGGTTATAGCCTAAGGTTTAGTTTTAAGACTAAACTTTTCCCCACACTTTTGACTGATTTTATGATGTAAGGTGGTGCACTTTCATGAGGAATCCCATCATGCTTCAGGTAAGTGACTTTGTATCAGAGACTTCCTTGTTTGTATATTGGATTAAAGGTTTTGATTTCTACACTATAGAGTGAGGCAGACTGAGAGCTTACTCTCTCTTGGTTCCTGAGATTAGCATTAGAGAGGAGAGCAGAGAAAGGCCATGTGGAGGAAGCCAGGAGAAGCAGCCAAGATGGCAGAATGCTGAAGGAGGAGCCAGTTTGTACAGAGTTTGTGCAGAGAGAAGGAGATGGGGAACAGAGGTGAATAAGGCTAGTGAGCTAGAAACCTTTGATTCTAGGAAACTCGAATAAGTCAGTAGCTTTGTGAGCACTGAATGAGTGGTTTTGGAGACCAGGGTGTGTTTTTACTTGCCTACTAGGTGCGAGCTAGGATTAAAGCTAATGGCCCACCAGTTCTTGGCTCTGTTGTTTCATTACTGTCTGTCCGAATCAAATGCGAACCTGCACGGGCCAGGCAGCTGTGATGGTGGCTGTGGCTACTGGCTTTACATTTGGTGTAGTCTGTGGCAGGATTCAGAATTGGTATGGAGCCACCACCACCTTTGAGAGGTGGAGTAGAGGACTGGCTGCTGTTATGGTTCCCCATAGCTGTCCTTTTGGGGGTTGTAAGATGGCTTATTTTTGCAGCCATGCATGAGGAAACCGAGAGTTCTGTGGAAGAGGCTGCCCGAGACCTGCAAACTGAGCAGTGGAAGGAGCTGGAGCAAACATGGGAGAAAGAGATACCGACCCTGGAGCTGGAGCCAGCACCGGAGAAAGAGGCCGACCAGGTTTGTGAGATTTGCCTGAAAATGGAGCAAATGCTGGAGGAGGATTCACAGGTTCGTGATTGCAGATTTCCCTGAACGTTGTAGAGAGCCAGCGGTACCAGGAGGCCAAGACCGGAGCTGCAAGGCCTGCAGAGCAGAAGGCGGCAGCGGCCCGGAGCTCAAGCCCGGCAGCGCAAGCTGGTGTTTTCAGTTTATCTTTGGAGGATGAGGAGAATCAGGCTAGAGTTGCGATCCACAGTCTCCAGAAGGTGAGAGCCCAGCAGCAAGGAGTACTTACTATGCCCCTGGTAGGTCTGCGATTTTGGAACATAGGGGTGAATGCCATCATGCTCTCTGGAGCAGAGATGGAAATGCTGACTGCCATTGCCACGTGCTCCTCTTTGGGACAGTGTATAACCTGCCAGGATGGCAGGGATGAGGGGGGGGGTGGCTGAGGTCCCATGTGCATGGACTGATTTCCTGGACTACAACCGGAGTGGGCACTGGCTCCTTTGTTGAGTGGACTTACAGATTTTGGACAATGTGAAATACCCTGATGGGGGTGGGGGGTGGCTTTGCTGGAAGCACTCCCCTACCCTGGGAAACTTTTCCCATGGATAGAAAAAGGACAGAGGATGTTAAGCCAGTGGCCGCGGCCATCATCACAGCAGCCTGGCCCATGCAAGTTTGCATTTGATTCAGACAGATGGTAATGAAACAACAGAGCCATCCTTAGTCCTAGCTTGCACCCAGCGGGCAAATAAAAACACACACTGGGCTCCAAAACCCACTCATTCAGTGCTTTCAAAACTACTGACTTATCTGAGTTTCCTATAATCAAAGGTTTCTAGCTCACTAGCCTCATTCTCCTTTGTTCCCCATCTCCTTCTCTCTACTCAAACTATGCACGAACTGGCTTCTCTTTCAACATTCCTCCATCTTGGCTGCCTCTCCTCTCCTCCACGTGGCCTTACTCTGCTCTCCAACCTGCTCTCTGCGCTAATGCTAATCTTAGGACCAAGAGAGCAAGCTCCCAGTCTACCCCACTTTATCGTAAAGAAATCAAAACCTTTAATCCAATATACAAAATAGGAAAGTCTCTAACACAAAGTCACTTATCTGAGGCATGATGGGATTATACCACCCCACATCAAAAAGGGTGGGAAATGCTTAGTCCTAAAACCAAGCCCCAGGCTACAAGGATCCTGCCTACCCACAGCCCGCCCCAAACACACAATATCACCTGGGCGACGGGCTTCCATGTGGGTAGCACCATCTTTAACAAAGTGAGCATAATATATTTTATCTGCCCAACAGAGGACATTTTGTACTTTTGACAAAGTGCTCAGAGACTGGTGAAATGTACTTTTGTAATTGCTGAAATTGTATGATTTTTCATGTTGTTGTAATTTGTATAATGAGCCTAATTTCATTGTGCAGGAATACCTGTGCTTTAGATTGTGAAGTGAACAAAAGGGGTGGAATGTTGGTCAAATAAGTTTGTAAATATGATATATATTTGCTCGCTTATAGTTTGCATTGGATGTGGGGGGACAGGCGGTAAGCAGGTAGGATTCTTATAGCCTAAGGCTTAGTTTTAAGACTAAGCTTTTCCCCACACTTTTGACTGTTGCATGATGTGAGGTGGTGCACTCTCATGAGAAATCTCATTATGCCTCAGATAAGTGACTTTGTATCAGAGATTTTCTTGTTTGTATATTCGATTAAAGGTTTTGATTTCTATGCTATAAAGTAGGGCAGACCAGGAGCTTGCTCTCTCTTGGTTCCTGAGATTAGCATTAGAGAGGAGAGCAGAGAAAGGCCATGTGGAGGAGAGGAGAAGCAGTCAAAATGGCAGAGTGCTGAAGGAGAAGCCAGTTTGTGCAGAGTTTGTGCAGAGTGAAGGAAGGAGATGGGGAACAGAGGTGAATAAGGCTAGTGAGCTAGAAACTTTTGATTCTAGGAAACTCAAATAAGTCAGTAGCTTTGTGAGCACCGAATGAGTGGGATTTGGAGCCCAGTGTGTGTTTTTACTTGCCCGCCGGGTGCAAGCTAGGATTAAAGCTAATGGTCCACCAGTTCTTTGCTTCGTTGTATCATTACAGTCTGTCTGACATGCGAACCTGTATCAGCCAGGCGGCATTGATGGTGGCCATGGCTACTGGCTTTACACTGTTATAATCTACTTTGCAATCTCTTAAAGTTGTTGCTATCAGAGTACCCATTTTATAAGAAGGTAAACTAAGGTACAGAAAAGATGGATAGCTCCGTGTGTTACCTGGAGGAAGATACTAAATTAGATGGCCTTGAGAATATCAGAGAGCCTCCTGTGGCTGAGTAAGCCAAATCTTTTAAGTAGCACAAGCAGCAGGATGCAAACAGGCCATCTGACCACAGAGCACAATTCTTTAATCCTTATGATCCATTGCTGTTCTTCATCTCTATGGCAAACCCAAAGAGCATCATCTGAGTTTATATAATAGAAATTCAAGTCATTAATTCTCCACTTTATTACTGTATTTTCATCATTTCCTTTTGACCACCAAGGTTTTTTTTTTTCTAGAGTAAAAGCAAGCATCTGATTTAAAAAGCCCTTAGGCTTTACCTAGAATTCAAATTAATGATTCATGATTCTTTTTTCTTTTCAATTTATTTAGTGAGAGGAGGGGAGGCAGAGACAGACTTCCGCATGTGCCCCTACCAGGATCCACCCTGCAAGCCCACTAGGGGGGTGATGCTCTGCCCATCTGGGGTGTTGCTCTGTTGCTCTTAGTGCCTGAGGCAGAGGCCATGGAGTCATCCTCAGCACCTGGGGCCAACTTGCTCCAATCAAGCAATGGCTGCAGGAGGGGAAGAGAGAGAAAGAGAAGCAAGAGGGGGAGGAATGAAGAAGCAGATAAGTACCTCTCCTGTGTGCCCTTACTTGGAATTGAACACAGAACATCCACATGCCAGGCCAATGCTCTACCACTGAACCAACCAGCCAAGGCTGATTCATGGTCTTAAGATGCAATACTTACTGAAGAAACTTCTTTTTGTCTTTAGGTCATACTTTCTAGGGAAGCCTTTCCCAACTTTCTTGATTGTGACCTGCAGAATTTCAGAACACTGGGGCTGCTCTAATCTGGTATGTAATTTTACAATTATTTGTGCAATTCTTTGATTGACATTCACCCTCTGTACTAGACTCTGCTCCATTAGGGCAGGAACCATATCTATTTGCTTACCAATTTATTCCCCACTTAAAGCATTGTGGCTAGCAGATAATATCCCTCAGTATCTGTTTATGAATAAATAAACCATCTCTAAAGTTGCCCTTTCCAGTAATCACACCATTTCCCTCCATGGGCCCAGAACTTCTAACACATGACATGGTCATGGCCAAAGGTATGGCTTTTGTGGATGACAGTGATGACATGGAAGAGAGAGAAACAGATGCCTATCTATTCTTTTTGCCCTGGTGCCCACATAATAATTGAGCAAAACTTGTAGCTCCTTCCATGAATACCTCTTGCCATCCTCACCATTTTTCCTAAAACCAAACACACTCTAGACAATAATAGGAAGGTATAAAATATTCTTTTATTGAAAGGTACAATGTGAGAAATAGAGGGTAAGGCTTTGATCTACCTCACAAAGAGAAGCATTTGTGAGAGGCATCCTCCTGTGTGAGTACTGCCTCTTTCCAGATTCTCCATCCCTCTCCCAAAAGTCTTTCCCACACTG
The DNA here is from genome assembly GCF_036850765.1 of Saccopteryx bilineata. Lineage (NCBI taxonomy): Eukaryota > Metazoa > Chordata > Mammalia > Chiroptera > Emballonuridae > Saccopteryx > Saccopteryx bilineata. The sequence continues at coordinate 74,203,645 of NC_089495.1, read as the reverse complement.
TTTGGCTACCCTACCCCAGCTGTGCCACACCAGTCTTCCTCAGGAATTGCACCCTTTTGCACAGAAGGCAGAGGCACTTATGCCACTACTCCTTCCAAAGGGTGGTGAGTAACACACTAGGCTCAGGAGGGGGTCCTGGTTGGGGCTCCAGTTGCAGTCAGTCTTTTGATCAGAGAAACCTGTGGCTGTTTACTATCTAGGACTCTTACAATTGGGCTTGCATTATAAGGGGATAATGCATGTTTTCCCTGAGGTGTTCCAGTTCCATTTGTAAGCAGAACCTCCCTCCCCCAGTATTTCTTTTACCCTGCTGCTTATGGGACAAAACCCAGGCATCCTCATGATTGAGGGGCATTCAGATCTTTCCTATTCCTGACTTGCATGGAAAAGTATAAAAGGCTCTCTTTTAGTCATGCAGGATAACTGGGGCAGTTTCTACTAAATACCTTCCAGGTCCATTGCCACCAAGGTATAAAGAGGAAGGGAGATAAGGCTAGGGGTTGTTGCCACTTTATTTTTATAACGTAATCTATTATCATTGCGCAGCTTAATTTCATTTTCTTCTCTTTCATACAACAATAGTCACCAAGTGTGGCTATTTTTTTAATGTGATAAAATCATATATCCTATTTTGAAAGTATAAAATTCTCCTATTAGTTTTTAAAAACATATTAAACATAGGCTCACTGAAAGTACCACTAAAACAGTTGACAAGATGAAACTAATTGATTTTATGGTTTTACAAGGTGAGAGAACGCATTATCTTGATAGAATCTTAATAGCCTTTTCCAGGGTGAAGGGTAAAGTCCATATTTTTATGAGGCTTGGAAGCATGGTTTAAGGTGGATCTTCATTGTGAGAGCTTGATTAGGATTGGATAAGGGCCATGCTATAACTGTTTAGGTTTGGTGAATACTGCAAGGCAGAGTTTTTAGGCAAAAGGTTTTAATGAGAAAAAGTAGTTTGAGGGGGGAGGGAGAAGTGGCTGTTGAAGAGTTGAATGTCTCATATTCCTTTAAATGTGTTTTGGTAAGGTGACCAATCGTCCTCCTTTAGGGAGGACAGTCCTTTTGTAAGTTCTGTCCTCCCTCAAAAAGTGTCCTTCTACATGTCCTCCTTTTTGATATTGGAAGACTAATCTGTAAATGTCCATATTCGATAGACGCAGAGTCGATCCATTGTGTGTGATGTGACGTATTTGTATCTAAATGAGTACTTTTTTCTTACAATTATTATTAAAAATTAATAGGCATGTAAGCATAATTACAATATAAAATATTACAAATGTTTTTATTATGCGTTTCTCATATTATAGTATATTATTGTTGCAATGAATAAAATATTTCTTTTATTTATGATATTGTTTTCTTCAGTTGACTTTTGTCCTTTTCATTGTAAAAAAGTTGGTCACCTTCACCTTAGTTTTGGAGGGAGTGGAGGGATTTCCCTGAAAAAAAATATTATATATATCATATATATATGGCCTTTATTTATGTATGTATTATATATTTGTAACCTTTATTGTTTTGAGCAAAATTTTCCTGGAATAGTAAAGTCATATTAATAAATACAGCTGAACAGTATGCTTTTCCAAAGGTAAATAGTAGTAACCTGTATGGGTATGGATACTCTTGGTTTACAAATGTAGCAAAATTTTAAGATTCCTGGTTCAACCTGAATTAAGGATTCCAAAATTAGACTAATGAATAAGGCTTAAAGAAATCAATTCATTTGTGTAAGTCCAATCAACTTCAAAGCCAGTATATTTGTTCACTTAACATATTATTTTCTTTCTATTTACATGTTTCCCTCTCTGTACAAATTCTTGTCATAGTCATGTCACTTTGGTTAGAGCGAAATATCCAGCTCACAGTTAAATTCATTGTGAATTATATATGTATATATAGTCTAGTATGACCAATTTTATTAAAAAACATCATGCTCTGATAGTAGAGTACCCTGGTTAGTATAATCATGACATACTAAATATCCCACCAACTTCAAAGTATAATTCAAGGTATCTAAGTTACTTCCCAACATCTTATGGAAAGGGCCTGTGTTTAAATTTTTTTTATTACAGAATTCAGTACAGGTCCTTGTACATGCTAGTTAACAGTTAAAATACATCAAAGATAACTTCAGTAATTTATTTTATTAATAAAAGAATGTTGATTCATAAGACTGTTCTGGATTGCATAGTATCAAAGAGACTTTATCATATCAGTCATAACTATTACACATTTATAAATTGCCACTAATTTTTTTGCTACTTACTTTTAACTTAATAGGCTATACTGGTAAGGTAGACTCAGAAAGAGTTTGCTATCACATTTGTATATGGCTAGAATTGCTACAAACTGTATTTGTGAGGTTCAGTTTTTCTTCTAGGGTTATTCAAGTCATTATTGTTGAGTGATTTAATCATTACCTTAGAATTCAAGAGGATTTCTTAATTATGATGCTTTAAGAATTATGTCTTCTGGAATGAATCTATACTTTGTTAAATTAATGAAAAAATAGAACATGAAATTCTGGATCCAATTTACAAATACTCTCTGAATAGTTGTAGAAAATTACTGTGATTAAATTTCCAGATGGAGTTAAGTTAGGGAGAAGGGCAAAAATTCTATTTTGGAGAATATGATCTCTCATAATTATGGCTTACTTTTTCTTATTTCTTTCATGTTAATTTCACTCTCATTTTTTTTCTAGATCTTTAAAAACTTATAGTATCCTCACAGAGATGAAGTTTCTTTTTTCTCAAGGTTCTCAGGATAACAACTTCTCATTATATAAATATCACAAACCTTAATTTCTAACTATTATTACACCTCTTTCTTAGAATTGTTTTTTAAAGAAAAATGAGTAGCATATACTTTCTTATAGATCATATTTCTTTTTCTAGTCTATTTTAAAAAAATTTTGGTAAATAAAACTTACAGCCTCTTTCCTCAAGAACCATCAGCTCCGTGCCTGACCAGGCAGTGGCACAGTGGATAGAGAATCAGACTGGGATGCAAAGCATTAAGCTGGGAGCCAGTTTGAGTGCGGGCTCATCTGGTTTGAGCAAGGCTCACCAGCTTGAGCCCAAAGTCACTGGCTTGAGCAAGGGGTCACTTCATCTGCTGTAGCCCCCAGTCAGGGCACATATGAGAAAGCAATTAGTGAACAACTAAGGTGCCACAAGGAAGAATTGATGCTTCTCATCTCCCTCACTTTCTGTCTTCCTGTCCCTCTCTCTGTCCCTCTCTGTCTCTGTCACACACACACACACACACACACACACACACACACACACACACATACGCTCACACACAAAATAGAACCATTAGCCCCAGAAACAGTCCTGGAAGTCACGTGCAAGAAGAGTGAGAGAGTCCCCTCGGAATGTGCTTCCTTCCACAAATCCATCACCACTATCATCCTGTAAGCCAGGGTCTTTTTCATACTTCAAAAATAAATTTTATTTCTACTTTTTTTATGGAATTTTTTTAAGGTGACACTAGTAAACAGAATTTTATTTCTGCTTTAAAAGCTAGAGTATACATGCTTTTCTTTATTTCTCCTGCTAAGTTCACCTAAAAACCTTGGAAATATGTGTAAACCTAACATAAGGAGTCTCTCAAAGTTAGAGAAAAGAAAACTTGGAGACAAGGTAACCACATGGCAGTGAGATTCCGGAGTTCTCCTTTGCTTCATATCCCCCAGATTGGGTTTCAGAGAAACCACAACCTAGAAACACTTACGGAAGAGACCAAGACACCAAGAAGAGCCTGCATTCCTAGGCAAAGAATCAAGAAACAGCAACCTAGCAAGACAGAACACTCTTAGACAATAATTGCTCATCGTCAGCCAAATGCCACAGGAAACAAACAAACAAAAAACAACTGTGGTCTAGTGATTAAATTAGATTCCCACCCTGAATAGGTTGTAATACTTCAATGCCCTGCAAGGTGGTGTTACAAAAAACCAAGCTTGAAGCTGGATTTTATATCCCCACCAGGTAAGTAACATGGTAACTCCACCTTGAGCTGACGTCAGAGAATGTCTCATGGAGGCAAGACTTTCACCACCACTCATTGGTAATGTGATGATGAACGATTATTATCAGTGCTAAAAGGCAGTGCCCTGCTATGATTTCAGTGAAGGCCAACATTAGGAGCGTGGCCCTCCAGCATGACAGAATGTTATCAGGGAGAACTGGTGGAGTTGGTGGGACCTGAACTCCCAGCCCCACTCAGCACTAATGAGAAGCTTCTTTCCTGCCACTGAGCCACAGTGGAAAATCTACAAACCCTGCTGGAGCAGCTCCAAATAAAACTGCTAAAACAAAAAACTTAAACAAGACACTGAGTTTTATGACATCAATTCCTAAATGTCCAAGTTTCAGAGGAATATCATTCATCATTCCAAGAACATGGAATTTCTTATCTTGAATGAGAAAAGTAACACACCAACACCAAGATGATACAGATATTAGAACTATCCGACAAGAATGTTAAAGTGGGCATCATAAAATGCTGCAATGAGGAACAATGAACACATTTGCAACATATAAAAAATAGAAAGCCTTAGGAAGAAAATAAAAAATATAAAGAACCAAATGGAAATTTGAGAACTAAAACAATACACTAACCTTAATAAAAAGCTGAATAAATGAATAGAGAGCTCAACAGTATGGAAGGAAAAGTGGGTGGAATCAGTGAACTTTAAGATAGAATATAAATGATACAATCTGCAAATCAGAGAGAGAAAATACTGATAAAAAACTGAACACTGTCTCAGGGAACTATGAGATTATAACAAAAGACCTAAGATTGGAGATGACGTCAGAGTAATGGCGCGGTAGGAAGTGATACCGATAAATCTCCCACAAAATTCAACAAGATCTTAAACCAGAAAAAGAAAAACCCATCCTTGGAGCCTCCAGATGTTTCACAATACACCTGAAGGTATGGTCGAGCAAAAAATTGGCTAAATATATAATCAATCCCCGAAGGAAATAGGGAGTAAGAAATGCTCCGCCTTCCTCACTAACCTAAATTGGGCTGTTTTCACTGGGAACTGAGAGTATAGAAACTAAGGCGGGCAAATGGTTTGAATAGATCCAGGCCGCGGCACAAACGGCCGAACCAGGCTGTGTCACTGATATCCAAGTCGAGGAAAAACTGTGCCTGTGGCAACCCAGTCAATACAAGCTAACACTTGCACCAAACCCAGACAAAGAAAGACAAGCGGAGCAGCCATTTTCCCGATCTTCTGGTCGGCGCATGCAGATAGTGGGTGAGAGATTCCTTCAAAAGCCCCGGAAGTGGGCACCAGTGTTATCCCACAGAGGGGCAGAGTCAGAGGCCTTTGTGTGGGCCAAAAGCAGAATCTCCAGGCCGCCCAAGCACCCTGAAAAAGCCACGCACGGGGAAGGAGCGAAAGACAATTCCAACACTAGAACTTTTCCATGCGGGCGGGGGTTTCACTCAGAGGGTGAGGCAGCTGGCCTGATATCCTGGTCTGCGCACAGTAAGCGAGAGATTCCTCCGAGTGCCTAGGCAGTGGGCACCCGTGATATCCCACAGAGGGACAGAGCCAGAGGTCTTTGAGTGGGCAGAGGCCCCACCTGATTATGCTAGCAGCTCTGATTGACTGAGCCTTACCCAGAGCCCTGTGCTGAGTGGGAATAGAGTGGGGAGTTGTCAGCTCTTTGAGACTCTTACTATCCAGGCAGAGGCAGCAGCAACCCCATAGCTGGATTATCAGGCTACTAATTGAGGAAGGAAAGACTAGGAGAAAGTCTCCAGGAACATGGACTCTCTCACTGTCGGAGCCTATAAATACTAATGAGCCTCGACTACCAATGAGACTGAAGCACAATACATGACATCGCCACAGAGACTTATCAACTGCAAACCTCTACCTGAGCGTGCCAAAGGGGCAGAACCCGGGGTACAGAGTCACCGACCAGGAAGAGGGAGAGAAAAGAAAAAGCAAGAAGATAACCTCTCAAAATCAAGAATAATCCGCAGACTTTATAACCTGTCCCATTTTATTATATTTGTTCGTTTGTTTCTCTTATCTTCATTCTTGATTTTTTTTTTCCTCCTCCAATTTGGTCGTTTAACTCTCTGCCAGTCTTACTCTCTCCTCTCCTTGAACAACACTACCCATAAGTGTTACATCTCCCATTATCTTTTCTTTCCTTTTCCTTTCTCTCTATGAGGGTTGCACTCCAAAACCCTTAACCTCTCTCTCTCTCTCTCCTTTTTTTCTTCTTTTAGTGGTTCCCTCTTTTTTTTCTCTCTCTCTCTTTTTTTTCTCCTTTATATTAGTTTCTTCCTTTCTCTTTTACTTCTCTCATTCAAACCTCAATAACAAACAAATTATCTTATCTGGGACTCAAACTTATGTTTGTGGCATTTTGGGTTTTTTTTATTTCACCTTTCTAACTCACTAGCAGTGCTCCCATCCCTCGCTCACCATTTTATCTAGTTCTTGTTCCACTAAATATAATAGTAATTTTTTATTTGTCCCCCATTTTCCTGTTTCCCTCTTATTCCTCTCATCATAACTCTTAGTCAACCAACACCTAAAAGCAAATCATTTTATTCTTGTCCCAAATGTTTTTCTTATTTGCTTTTTGTGGATCCATACCCCCTTTTTTTTTGCTTTTTTTTCTGTTTGTTTGGTTTTGGGTTTTTTTGCCCCTTAATTACTTCTCCTTAATTCAGGCCCTCAATTACAAGCATGGTTTGTTCTTTTTAGTACAGTATAATTCACAGTTCACCACAAGATTTTCTCAAGATAGAGGGGAGAGGAGAGGAGAGGAAAAAAGGAGGAGGGGGAATAATTTCCTTTTTTTAAATTTAAATTTTATTTTATTTTTCTTTATTTAATTATTAATTTTTTTAAAAAAACAACTCTTTCTGATTTTTTATTTTTATTTTTTAACTTTTTATTCTTTATTAAATCTCATTAATACTATCAACACAACCACCAACAGATGCCATTAAGGAATAGAAAATCAAATATCATGGATACAAAAGAAAGAGAGGTAACACAGATAGATGAGGAAAAATCTATGGAGAAAAAATTTAATATATTAAAAACCTTGGAGCTAAATGACAGAGAATTTAAAATAGAAATCCTAAAAATACTCAGAAATATACAAGAAAACACAGAAAGACAATTTAGGGAGCTCAGAAATCAACTCAATGAACACAAAGAATATATTTCTAAGGAAATTGAAACTATAAAAACAAATCAGAGATGAAAAACTCAATTCACGAGCTGAAAAATGAAGTAACAAGCTTAACTAATAGAACAGGCCAGATACAGGGTAGGATTAGTGAAATAGAAGACAAGCAACTTGAGGCACAACAGAGAGAGGAAGAAAGAGACTCAAAAATTAAAAAAAAAAAAAAGAGATAGCCCTACCGGAATTATTTGACTCCATCAAAAAGAATAACATAAGAATAAAAGGTATATCAGAAGGAGAAGAGAGAGAAAATGGAATGGAGAACATACTCAAACAAATAATAGATGAGAACTTCCCAAGACTGTGGAAAGAACTAAAGCTTCAAATTCAAGAAGAAAACAGAACTCCGAGTTTTCTTAACCCCCAACAAACTTACTCCAAGGCACATCATAATGAAATTGGCACAAACCAACGGCAAAGAAAAAATTCTCAAGGCAGCCAGGCAAAAGAAGATTACAACATACAAAGGAAGGCCCATTAGATTATCATCAAATTTCTCAGCAGAAACTCTACAAGCTAGAAGAGAGTGGACCCCAATATTTAAAGTCCTGAAAGAGAGGAACTTTCAGCCACGAATACTATACCCATCAAAGCTATCCTTCAAATACGAAGGAGAAATAAAAACATTGACAGATACAGAAAAGATGAGGGAATTTATCATCAGAAAACACTCACTCCAAGAATTATTAAAGGTGGTTCTCCAATCAGATACAAAGAATAAGAAAATAAAGCCACAAGTAAAAGATCCAAGAAGAACACAATAAAACCAAATTTAAACTGTGACAACAACAAAAAGAAAGGGGGGGGGGGGAAGATGGAGATTAACAGTAGCAAAGGACGATGGAGTGCAAAAGTACTCACAAAATAGTTCGCTACAATGAACAGGGTAGGAACCCTTTTCATTCCTTAAAGGTAACCACCATTGAAAAAACCACCACAGAAGCACATGATTTAAAAAAGATAGCAACAGAGGAAAGATATATGAAATACAACCAAATAAAACAAAAGATAGAAAAATGAAAAAGAAGGATCAAACAAGACAAAACTAACAGAAAGCAATCTATAATATGGCAATAGGGAACTCACAAGTGTCAATAATTACATTAAATGTAAACAGATTAAATTCACCAATAAAAAGGCACAGAGTAGCAGAATGGATTAAAAAGAAAATCCAAATGTATGCTGCCTACAAGAAACACATCTAAGTAACAAGCATAAAAACAAATTCAAAGTGAAAGGCTGGAAAACAATACTCCAATCAAATAACATCCAAAAAAAGCAGGCGTAGCAATACTCATATCTGATAATGCTGACTACAAAACAGCAAAAGTACTCAGAGACAAAAATGGCCATTTCATAACGGCTAAGTGGACACTGAATCAAGAAAACATAACAGTTCTTAATATATATTCACCAAACCAAGGAGCACCAAAATATATAAGACAGCTACTTATTGACCTTAAAACAAAAACTGACAAAAATACAATCATACTTGGAGACCTCAATACACCACTGATGGCTCTAGATCGGTCATCTAAACAGAGAATCAACAAAGATATAGTGGCGTTATACAAAACACCAGAGCAACCTGGATATGATAGACATCTACAGGACATTTCATCCCAAAGTGATTGAGTATACATTTTTCTCCAGTGTACATGGATCATTCTCAAGAACTGACCATATGTTGGGCCACAAAAACAACATCAGCAAATTCAGAAAAATCGAAGTTGTACCAAGCATATTTTCCGTTCATAAAGCCTTGAAATTAGAATTCAACTGCAAAAAAGAGGAAAAAGATCCCACAAAAATGGGGAAACTAAACAAAATACTTTTAAAAAATGAATGGGTCAAAGAAGAAATAAGTGCAGAGATCAAAAGATATATACAGACAAATGAAAATGACAATACAACATATCAGAATCTATGGGATGCAGCAAAAGCAGTGATAAGAGGGAAGTTCATATCACTTCAGGCATATATGAACAAACAAGAGAGAGCCCAAGTGAACCACTTAACTTCACACCTTAAAGAATAGAAGAAGAAGAACAAAGACAACCCAAAACCAGCTGAAGAAAGGAGATAATAAAAATCAGAGCATAAATAATTGAAATAGAGAACAGAAAAACTAGAAAAAATTAATAGAACAAGGAGCTGGTTCTCTGAAAAGATCAACAAAATTGACAAACCCTTGGCAAGACTTACCAAGGAAAAAAGACAAAGAACTCATATAAACAAAATCCAAAATAAAAGAGGAGAAATCACCACGGACATCATAAATATACAAAGAATTATTGTAGAATATTATGAAAAACTTTATGCCACTAAATTCAACAACCTAGAAGAAATGGATAAATTCCTAGAACAATACAACCTTCCTAGACTGAGTCAAGAACAAGTAGAAAGCCTAAACAGACCAATTAGTAGAGAAGAAATAGAAAAAACCATTAAAAACCTCCCCAAAAATAAAAGTCCAAGCCCTGACGGCTCTACCAGTGAATTTTTTCAAACATTCAAAGAAGACTTGGTTCCTATTCTACTCAAAGTCTTCCAAAAAATTGAAGGAGAAGCAATACTTCCAAACACATTTTATGAGGCCAACATAACCCTCATACCGAAACCTCGCAAGGATGGCACATAAAAGGAAAACTACAGACCAATATATCTAATGAATACAGATGCTAAAGTACTAAACAAAATACTAGCAAATCGAATACAACAACATATTAAAAAAATAATACATCATGATCAACTTGGATTCATACCAGAATCTCAACAATGGTTCAACATACTTAAAACAATTAACGTAATACACCGTATCAACAAAACAAAGAACAAAAACCACATGATCTTATCAATAGATGCAGAAAAGGCTTTCAATAAAATACAACACAATTTTATGTTTAAGACTCTCAACAAAATGGGTATAGAAGGAAAATATCTCAACATGATAAAGGCCATATATGATAAACCATCAGCTAACATCATATTAAATGGCACTAAACTGAAGGCTTTCCCCCTTAAATCAGGAACAAGACAGGGTTGTCCACTCTCTCCACTCATTTAATGTGGTACTAGAGGTTCTAGCCAGAGCCATCAGACAAGAGAAAGAAATAAAAGGCATCCATATCGGAAAAGAAGAAGTAAAGGTATCACTTTTTGCAGATGATATGATCTTATACATCAAAAACCCCAAATAATCCAAAAAAAGACTACTAGAAAAAATAAGCCAATACAATAAGGTCACAGGATACAAAATTAACATACAGAAGTCAATTGCCTTTCTATATGCCAATAATGAAACATTTGAGAACGAACTCAAAAGAATAATCCCCTTCATGATTGCAACAAAAAAAATAAAATTCCTAGGAATAAACGTAACAAAGAATGTAAAGTACTTATATAATGAAAACTATAAACCATTGTTAAGGGAAATTGAAAAAGATATTATGAGATGGAAGAATATTCCTTCTCCTTGGTTAGGAAGAATAAATATAATCAAGATGGCCATATAACCCAAAGCAATATACAAATTTAATGCAATTCCCATCAAAATTCCAATGACATTTTTTAAAGAAATAGAGCAAAAAATCATCAGATTTATATGAAACTATAAAAATCCCCGAATAGCCAAAGCAATCCTAAAGAAAAAGAATGAAGCTGGGGGCATTACAATACCTGACTTCAAACTTTATTATAGGGCCACGACAATCAAAACAGCATGGTATTGGCAGAAAAATAGACACTCAGACCAATGGAACAGAATAGAAAACCCAGAAGTAAAACCACTTATATATAGTCAAATAATTTTTGATAAAGGGGCCAACAACACACAATGGAGAAAAAAAAGCCTCTTCAATAAATGGTGCAGGGGAAAACTGGAAAGCCACATGCAAAAGAATGAAACTGGACTACAGTTTGTCCCCCTGTACTAAAATTAACTCAAAATGGGTCAAAGATCTAAACATAAGACCTGAAACAATAAAGTACATAGAAGAAGACATAGGTACTAAATTCATGGACCTGGGTTTTAAAGAGCATTTTATGAATTTCACTCCAAAGGCAAGAGAAATGAAGGCAGAAATTAATGAATGGGACTACATCAGACTAAGAAGTTTTTGCTCAGCAAGAGAAACTGATAACAAAATAAACAGAAAGCCAACTAAATGGGAAATGATATTTTCAAACAACAGCTCAGATAAGGGCCTAATATCCAAAATATACAAAGAACTCATAAAACTCAACAACAAACAAACAAAGAATCCAATAAAAAAAATGGGAAGAGGACATGAACAAACACTTCTTTCAGGAAGAAATACAAATGGCCAACAGATATATGAAAAGATGCTCATCTTCTTTAGTTATTAAAGAAATGCAAATCAAAACTGCAATGAGATACCACCTCACACCTGTTAGATTAGCTATTATCAACAAGACAGGTAATAACAAATGTTGGAGAGGCTGTGGAGAAAAAGGAACCCTCATACACTGTTGGTGGGAATGTAAAGTAGTACAACCATTATGGAAGAAAGTATGGTGGTTCCTCAAAAAACTGAAAATAGAACTACCTTATGACCCAGCAATCCCTCTACTGGGTATATACCCCCAAAACTCAGAAACATTGATATGTAAAGACACATGCAGCCCCATGTTCATTGCAGCATTGTTCACAGTGGCCAGGACATGGAAACAACCAAAAAGTCCATCAATAGATGACTGGATAAAGAAGATGTGGCACATATACACTATGGAATACTACTCAGCCATAAGAAATGATGACATTGGATCATTTACAACAAAATGGTGGGATCTTGAGAACATTATACGAAGTGAAATAAGGAAGTCAGAAAAAAACAGGAAGTGCATTATTCCATACGTAGATGGGATATAAAGTGAGACTGAGAAACATTGATAAGAGTGTGGTGGTTACAGGGGGAGGGGGGAGAGGGAGAGGGAAAGGGGGAGAGGGAGGGGCACACACAAAAAATCTAGATCGAGGGTGACAGAGGACAATCTGACTTTGGGTGATGGATTTGCAACATAATTGAATGACAAGATAACCTGGACATGTTATCTTTGAATATATGTATCTTGATTTATTGATGTCGCCCCATTAAAAATATAAAATTATTTTTAAAAACCCAGCATATTATGAACACCAAAAACAAAAGACCTAAGATTTATGTCAGTAGAGTTTCAGAAGAAACAGAGACAGAAAGCTGAGTTTAAAAAAAAGTACTCAAAGAAATAATGACTGAAAACTTTCCCAATTAGGCAAAACACATAAACCTACAGATTAAAGATACTGAGTTAAACACCAAAAAATAAAAATAGGGGAATCCACACCAAGCCATATAAGAGTCACTTTTCAGAAATTTACAAGCAAAACAAAACAAAACAAAAAAATCAAAAGTAATAATAGGGAAATGATACCTTTCCTATGTAATAAAAGTATATTTTTCTTTAGGACCATGGAGGCCAGAAAAAAGTCATTCAGTTTTTAAGTATTAAAAGGAAAGTAGTGTTGACACACAGAATTCTCTATCTAGCAAAAATATACTTCAGAAATAAAGGATAAATCAAGCAATTTTAGATGAAAATACTAAAGAATTTGTCATCAGCAGGGCTACTAGAAAAGAATGACAAGGTGAAAAGATTAAGGAAAGCAAAAAAAAAAAAAAGACTTCTAGATAAACAATAGTATGATGATTACCAGAAAGAAGAGGGTGTTGAGGGGAGGAAGAAAAGGGTAAAGAGGAGGACTAATGGTGTTGGAAGGAGATTTGACTTGTGGTGAATGTACAATACAATACACAAATGATATAGTATCAAATTATACCCCTGAAACCTAATTTTATTAATCAATGTCACTCTAATAAATTCATTAAAAAACTAACTTTGAATATAAATTGTAATTTAAAAAATAAAATAAAATTATACCCCCTCCAAAAAGAAAAATAAAGAATAATGAAAGGAAGATCTCTAAGTAGAGAAGCAGTGCTAAAAGAAGTAATCATAAAACAATAGGAGTTGACTTCCTTGTGACGTCAGAGAAATGGCACCATGAGGAGCGTGACTGACAAATCTCCGCAAAATTTCAACAAGTTCATCAACCAGAGACAGAAAAATCTAACCTTGGAACATCCAGGAGTTCCACACACTGAAGGCGAAAGTAGGATCAAACAAAAAATTGACTAAATATATAATCAACCCTGAAGAAAATAAGTCAGACATAGGAACACTCTGCCTTCCTCACTAACCTGAGCAAAGGCTGCTTTCACTTGGAACTGAGAGTCGGGGTGGGGGTGGGGCTAAGGGTGTGGAGGAAGCTAGGTTGCAGCACGGATGTTCGTTCAAGCCGAGGAAAGAGTGTGCCTGTGGTGAATCAACCCACGCGAGCCAACGCCTGCGCGCCTCGGGCAGCAGCTGCCAGCAGAACCACACGGTGAGTGTGCCAAAGCAAACTTCCCTATGCCCGAGCTTCTCTAGGTGGGTGGGGCGCCTCACCCAGCCATTCAAGCTAACAATCAAGCATCGGGGGAGGGGCGCGCGAGCAGCTTGCTGTCCTTTCTGGAGCAGATCTGTGGATCCAATCACTGAAATTAGCTTAATCCACGGTCTGCTCACCTCCCAACTGACCTACACGGCTCTAACTGACAAGATCTCTCTCAGTTCAGTGATCCAAGATAAGAGGCATGATATTTTTTAGTGCCTCTTGCTAAAGGGGTGGGGGCAACTTCTGATTGGAAGAACATTCATACTCAAGGGATATACGCTAAAAAGAGGGACTTGGCAGATGTTAAGACCACCTGTACTGCAGGCAGCGACTAGGGCATCTTTTTCCCAGCCTAAACAGGTTACAAAGTGCAGAAAGCCTGGGGAGAGTGGTCCCACAGAGTGCTAGGCATGTTGAACAGGCCTGGAGGGTCATAGAAAGTCACCTTGAGAGCAATTGGCTCCCAGCCCTGCTGATTACACTGGCGGCTCTGACTGCCAGAGCCTTACCCAGAGCCCTGCATTGAGTGGGGGTAGATTGGGATTTTCCAGCTCTTTGAGCCTCTTACTCCCCAGGCAGAGGCAGCGGCAGCCTCATAGCTGGATCATCAGGCTGCAAATTCAGGAAGGAGAGACTAGGAGACAGGCTCTGGGAAAATGGACTCTCTCATTGTCGGAGCCTACGAACGCTAACAAGCCTTGACTACCAATGAGACTGAAGCCTAATATATGACATCGCCATAGAGTCTCATCAACTGCAAATCTCTACCTAAGCATGCCACAGGGGCAGAGCCTAGGGTACAGAGTCACAGACCAGGAAGAGGGAGAAGAAAGAAAAAGGAAGAAGAAGTTGGGAGTAATGGGTTGGGAGTAATGCTAATAAGTTAATCTTGATTTTGATTTTCACTCAAAATCAAGAAAAAGCCACAGACTTTATAACTTGTTCCACTATTTTTTTGTTTCTTTCATCTTCTTGCCTTTATTATTATTATTTCTATTTCCTCCACCTTGGTCCTTTTATTCTCTGCCTGTCTTATTCTTTCCTCTTCTTGAACTACACTACCCATCAGTGTTACATTTTATTTCTTTTCTTCTTCCTTACTCTCCATGAGGGTTATACTTCAAAACCCTTAACTCTCTCTTTTCGTTTTTTTTCTTTTTTCTTCTTTTCCTTTTCCCCTCTCTTCTTATTTCTCCCTCTCTATTAGTTTCTTCTTTTCTCCTTTTACTTTTTCTCTCATTCAATCCTCAATCATGAACAAATTATTTAATTTGGGACTCAAGTTCTTTTTTTGTGGCAATTTGGGTGCATTTTACTTCACTTTTTAACTTATTAGCATTACTCCCAACCCAGGATATCCATTCTATTTAGTTTTTGCTCCACTTAATACAATAGTTATTTTTTTTTCCTTTTTCCTGTTTCCCTCTTATCCCTCTCATTATATCTCTTAGTTGACCATCACTTACAAGCAAATCATTTTATACTTGACCCAAATTTTTTCCTTTTTTACATTTTGTGGGTCCTTACTTCCTTTTTTGCCCCTTGAACACTTCCCCCCAACTCAGGCCTTCTGTTATAAGCAATTTTTGTTCCATTTAGCATAGTATAATTTATAGTTCATCATGATATTTTCCTAAGGAGGATGGGAGAGAAGGGGAAGAGAAGAAAGAAAAGGGGGTGGGAATAATAAATTATAATTTTTTGTGTGTTTTTTCCTAAATTTTTTTCCATTTATTAAATTTTTCTAATTTTTTTTACTTTTTATTCTTTATTAATTCTCATTAGTGCTATCAACAAGACCACCCTCAGATGCCATTAAGAAAAAGGAAATAAAATATCATGGATACAAAAGACAGAGAGGTAGCACAGATAGATGAAGAAAAGTCTATGGAGAAAAAATTTAATATATTGGAAACCTTGGAGCTAAATGACAGAGAATTTAAAATAGAAATCCTAAATATACTCAGAGATATACAAGAAAAGACAGAAAGGCAATTTAGGGAGCTCAGAAAACAACTCAACAAACAAAAAGAATATATTACCAAGAAAATTGAAACTATAAAAACAAATCAAACAGAGATGAAAAACTCAATTCATGAACTGAAAAACGAGGTAACAAGTTTAGCTAATACAACAGGCCAGATAGAAGGTAGGATTAGTGACATAGAAGACAAGCAACTTCAGACACAACAGAGAGAAGAAGAGAGAGACTCAAAAATTTAAAAAAAAATGAGAAAGCGCTACAGGAATTGTCTGACCCCATCAAAAAGAATAACATAAGAATAATAGGTATATCAGAGGGAGAAGAGAGAGAAAATAGAATGGAGAATATATTCAAACAAATAATAGATGAGAACTTTCCAAGCCTGTGGAAAGAACTAAAGCCTCAAATTCAAGAAGCAAACAGAACACCGAGTTTTCTTAACCATAACAAACCTACTCCAAGGCACATCATAATAAAAATGGCACAAACCAATGACAAAGAAAAAATTCTCAAGGCAGCCAGGGAAAAGAAGAATACAACATATAAAGCAGGGGTCCCCAAACTACGGCCCGCGGGCCACATGTGGCCCACTGAGGCCATTTATCCGGCCCCTGCGGCACTTCTGGAAGGGTACCTCTTTCATTGGTGGTCAGTGAGAGAAGCATAGTTCCCATTGAAATATTGGTCAGTTTGTTGATTTAAATTTACTTGTTCTTTATTTTAAATATTGTATTTGTTCCCATTTTGCTTTTTTACTTTAAAATAAGATATGTGCAGTGTGAATAGGAATTTGTTCATAGTTTTTTTTATAGTCCGGCCCTCCAATGGTCTGAGAGACAGTGAACTGGCCCCCTGTGTAAAAAGTTTGGGGACCCCTGATATAAAGGAAGGCCTATTAGATAATCATCTGATTTCTCAGCAGAAACTCTACAAGCTAGAAGAGAATGGACCCCAATTTTTAAAGTCCTGAAAGAGAGAAACTTTCAGCCAAGAATACTATACCCATCAAAACTATCCTTCAAATACGAAGGAGAAATAAAAACATTCACAAATACAGAAAAGATGAGGGAGTTTATAATCAGGAAACCCCCACTCCAGGAAATACTATGGGGAGTTTTCCAACCAGATTCAAAGAACAAAACAAAACAAAACCACAAGTAAAAGCTCCACCAAGAACACAATAAAACCAAATTTAAACTGTGACAACAAAAGCAAAAAACAGGAAAAAGGATGGAGATTAACAGTAGCAAAGGACAACAAAGTGCAGAAACACTCATAAGATAGTGCACTACAATGAATATGGTAGGTACCCTTTTCATTACTTAATGGTAACCACCCTTGAACAAACCACCACAGAAGCATATGACTTAAAAAAAGGTAGCAACCGAGGAAAGATGTATGGAATACAAACAAACAAAAACAAATGATAGAAAAACAAAAAAGAAGAATCAAACAAGATACAAAACTAACAGAAAACAATTTATAAAATGGCAATAGGTAACTCACAAGTGTCAATAATTACACTAAATATAAATGGATTAAACTCACCAATAAAAAGACACTGAGTAGCAGAATGGATTAAAAAAGAAAATCCAACTGTATGCTGCCTACAAGAAACAATCTAAGCAACAAGGATAAAAATAAATTCCAAGTGAAAGGCTGGAAACAATATCTCAAGCAAATAACATACAAAAAGAGCAGGTGTAGCAATACTTATATCTAATAATGCTGACTACAAGACAGAAAAAGTACTCAGAGACAAAAATGGTCATTTCATAATGATTAAGAGGACACTGAATCAAGAAGACATAACAATCCTTGATATATGCAACAAACCTAGGAGCACCAAAATATATAAGACAGCTACTTATTGACCTAAAAACAAAAACTGACAAAAATACAATCATATATGGAGACCTCAATACACCGCTGACGGCTCTAGATCGGTCATCCAAACAGAGAATCAATAAAGATATAATGGCCTTAAATAAAACACTAGAAGCACCTGAATATGATAGACATCTACAGGACATTTCATCCCAAAGTGACAGAGTATACATTTTTCTCCAGTGTACATGGATCATTCTTAAGAAATGACCATATGTTGGGAAACAAAAATAAGATCAGCAAATTCAGAAAAATTGAAATTGTACCAAGCATATTTTCTGATCATAAAGCCTTGAAACTAGAATTCAACTGAAAAAAAATAAAACAAGGGGGGGGAACCCCACAAAACTGTGGAAACTAAACAACATACTTTTAAAAAAAATGAATGGGTCAGAGAAGAAATAAGCGTAGAGATCAAAAGATATATACAGACAAATGAAAATGACAGTACGACGTATCAGAATCCCTGGGATCCAGCAAAAGCAGTAATAACAGGGACGTTCATATCACTTCAGGAATATATGAACAAACAAGAGAGAGCCCAAGTGAACCACTTAACTTTACACCTTAAAGAACTAGAAAAATAATAACAAAGACAACCCAAAACCAGCCAAAGAAAGGAAATTATAAAAATCAGAGCAGAAATAAATGAAATAGAGAACAGAAAAACTATAGAAAAAATTAATAAAACAAGGAGCTGGTTCTTTGAAAAGATCAACAAAATTGACAAACCCTTGGCAAGACGTACCAAGGAAGAAAGAGAAAGAATTCATATAAACGAAATCCAAAATGAAAGAGGAGAAATCACCACGGACACTGTAGATATACAAAGAATTATTGTATACAAAAAACTATATGCCACCCAATTCAACAATCTAGAAGAAATAGATAATTTTCTAGAACAATACAACCTTCTTAGACTGAGTCATGAAGAAGCAAAAAGCCTAAACAGACCAATTAGCAGGGAGGAAATAGAAAAAACTATTAAAAACATCCCCAAAAATAAAAGTCCAGGCCCAGACGGCTATACTAGTGAATTCTATCAAACATTCAAAGAAGACTTGGTTCCTATTATACTCAAAGTCTTCCAAAAAATTGAAGAAGAAGCAATACTTCCAAACACATTTTATGAGGCCAACATAACCCTCATACCAAAACCTCGCAAGAACGGCACAAAAAAAGAAAACTACTGACCAATATCTCTAATGAATACAGATGCTAAAATACTAAATAAAATACTAGCAAATCGAATACAACAACATATTAAAAAAATAATACATCACGATCAAGTGGGATTCATCCCAGAATCTCAAGGATGGTTCAACATACGTAAAATGGTTAACATAATACACCATATCAAGAAAACAAAGAACAAAAACCACATGATCTTATCAAAAGATGCAGAACAGGCATTTAATAAAATACAACACAATTTTATGTTTAAGACACTAAACAAAATGGATATAGAAGGAAAATATCTCAACATGATAAAGGCCATATATGATAAGCCATTAGCCAACATCATATTAAATGGCATAAAACTGAGTACTTTCTACCTTAAATCAGGAACAAAACAGGGTTTTCCACTCTCTCCACTCTTATTTAAAGTGGTGCTAGAAGTTCTGGCCAGAGCAATCAGACAAGAGAAAGAAATAAAAGGCATCCATATCGGAAAAGAAGAAGTAAAGATATCACTTTTTACAGATGATATGATCCTATACATCAAAAACCCCAAAGACTCCACAAAAAGATTACTAGAAACAAAAAATTAATACAGTAAGGTCGCAAGATACAAAATTAACATACAAAAGTCCATAGCCTTTCTATATGCCAACAATGAAATATTAGAAAACGAACTCAAAAAAATAATCACTTTCACGATTGCAACAAAAAAAAAATACCTAGGAATAAACATAACAAAGAATGTAAAGGACCTATATAACAAAAACTACAAAGCATTGTTAAAGGAAATCAAAAAAGATACAATGAGATGGAAAAATATTCCTTGTTCTTGGATAGGAAGAATAAATATAATCAAAATGATCATATTACCCAAAGCAATTTATAAATTGAATGCAATTCCAATCAAAATTCCTATGACATTTTTTAAGAAAATGGAACAAAAAATTATCAGATTTATATGGAATTATAAAATACCCCAAATAGCCAAAGCAATCCTAAAGAAAAAGAATGAAGCCGGGGGCATTACAATACCTGACTTCAAACTTTATTATAGGGCCACGACAATCAAAACAGCATGGTATTGGCAGAGAAATAGACACTCAGACCAATGGAACAGAATACAAAGTCCAGAAATAAAACCATATATATATGGTCAAATAATTTTTGATAAAGGGGCCAACAATACACAATGGAGAAAAGAAAGCCTCTTCAACAAATGGTGCTGGGAAAACTGGAAATCCACATGCGAAAGAATGAAACTCGACTACAGCTTGTCCCCTTGTACTAAAATTAATTCAAAATGGATCAAAGACCTAAATATAAGACTTGAAACAATAAAGTACATAGAAGAAGACATAGGTACTAAACTCATGGTCCTTGGTTTTAAAGAGCATTTTATGAATTTGACTCCAAAGGCAAGAGAAGTGAAGGCAAAGATAAATGAATGGGACTACATCAGACTAAAAAGTTTTTGCTCAGCAAGAGAAACTGACAACAAAATAAACAGAAAGCCAACTAAATGGGAAATGATATTTTCAAACAACTGCTCAGATAAGGGCCTAATATCCAAAATATACAAAGAACTCATAAAACTCAACAACAAACAAACAAAGAATCCAATAAAAAAAATGGGAAGAGTACATGAACAGACACTTCTCCCAGGAAGAAATACAAATAGCCAACAGATATATGAAAAGATGCTCATCTTCTTTAGTTATTAGAGAAATGCAAATCAAAACTACAATGAGATACCACCTCACACCTGTTAGATTAGCTATTATCAACAAGACAGGTAATAGCAAATGTTGGAGAGGCTGTGTAGAAAAAGGAACCCTCATTCACTGTTGGTGGGAAAGTAAAGTAGTATAACCATTATGGAAGAAAGTATGGTGGTTCTTAAAAAAACTGAAAATAGAACTACCTTATGACCCAGCAATCCCTCTACTGGGTATATACCCCCAAAACTCAGAAACATTGATACGTAAAGACACATGCAGCCCCATGTTCATTGCAGCATTGTTCGCAGTGGCCAAGACATGGAAACAACCAAAAAGCCCTTCAATAGAAGACTAGATAAAGAAGATGTGGCACATATACACTATGGAATACTACTCAGCCATAAGAAATGATGACATCGGATCATTTACAACAAAATGGTGGGATCTTGATAACATTATATGGAGTGAAATAAGTAAATCAGAAAAAACCAAGAGCTACATGATTCCATACATTGTTGGGACATAAAAACGAGACTAAGAGACATGGACAAGAGTGTGGTGGTTACTGGGGGTGGGTGGGAAGAGGGGGCGCGGGAGGGAATGAAGGAGAGGATAAGGGGAGGGGGAGGGACCCAAAGAAATCTAGATAGAGGGTGTCGGAGGACAATCTGACTCTGGGTGATGGGTATGCAACATAATTGAATGACAAGATAACCTGGACATGTTTTCTTTGAATATATGTACCCTGATTTATTTTCTTTTTTTTTCTTTTCATTTTTTCATTTTTCTGAAGCTGGAAACGGGGAGAGACAGTCAGACAGACTCCCGCATGCGCCCGACCGGGATCCACCCGGCACACCCACCAGGGGCGACGCTCTGCCCACCAGGGGGCGATGCTCTGCCCATCCTGGGCGTTGCCATATTGCGACCAGAGCCACTCCAGCGCCCGAGGCAGAGGCCACAGAGCCATCCCCAGCACCCGGGCCATCTCTGCTCCAATGGAGCCTTGGCTGCGGAAGGGGAAGAGAGAGACAGAGAGGAAAGCGCGGCGGAGGGGTGGAGAAGCAAATGGGTGCTTCTCCTGTGTGCCCTGGCCGGGAATCGAACCCGGGTCCTCCGCTCGCTAGGCCGACGCTCTACCACTGAGCCAACCGGCCAGGGCCTGTACCCTGATTTATTGATGTCACCCCATTAACATTAATAAAAATTTATTTATAAAAAAGCAATAGGAATTATAAAAAACAAAGGAGAGATTAAAAATATGAGTAAGTACAATAGATATTCCCTTTTCTCTTGTTTTCTCAATCAATTTGAGAGTTGAAGCAAAAATTATAACAGTCTGATGTAGATCTAAATGAATATAAAAGAAAACTTTAAAACAATTCTACTACATAAATCTATAAATGTAATAAAGTTGTATAGAAATAAATATACGTAGAACACAAGTGCATGTAAAACTGGAAAAATTCAAACATTATATTTATATTAACACTAACTTCCTGTTAGTGATGTTGTACTATAAGTTAAGCAGGATATTATCATTGGGGAACACTGGGTGAAGGATATGTGGCCTCTTTGCAGATTATTTACTGCAAAGGCATATGAATCTACAATTACCCCAAAACAAAAATTTTAATTTAAGAATGCATTCCTGAGATGGAAGCTGATAAATACAAGCTCTAATGGTTCAGGAACAAAAGGCAGATACTTACAAAAGATAGAGAAAGAAATAGTAGGCAGTAAATGCTGCTTAGCTTTATGTAGTAACCAGTGTGCTATGACAGACAAAAATAAAAAATAAAATAAAAATACAAATACTACTTAGGAAAGGCATTTAGTAACACAGGAAGAATTTTATAAAGTGAGCACAATTTGCCTTAGAGTCCATTGAAGATCCTCATGTTTGCAAGTCCAGAATGTTCATGATCAAGGCACCTAGAATTTATCCATCTCTAAATACCAAGTTATATTAATCTAACTAAAAGAGACTAACATTTACATGAGCACGAATATGTGGGTGTTCTTTCTTTGCTGACCTTCTTTCCTCAATCCCCCTCCTTTTTCTAGATGTTCCTCTTCTATGTTCATTATGATATTACATTTAATGTTTATTCCACTTATATAAAGGAGGACTGAGCTTATATGTGCCATCTTCCTATCCATCCATCCACCTGACATATATTTATCTCCCATCAAACATCCCATCTTCATCTGGGAAAGCTATCTCCCTGGTTAGGGCTTGAATTCTGTAAGATGAATGCTTTCAACTAAATAGTAATGGAGCTTAATTGATCTCACTCATCCCTAAAGGGAAAAATTAAACTGCAGTTGCATGAGGAAACAAAAATCAAGTTTCAGTTTAGTTTAAACTGAACCATAATTTCAATTATGACTGAACTGTTAATTTAAAGTTTAGTACTTAATCCTTCATTAAGAAATAAGTACACCCAAATGAGTGTTAATTTTTCATGAAGACCGTATACTCCAGTCTCATATGAAGAAAGAAATATTTCTCCTATTAATCTGACTTTGACCTGCCCTTTATAATATAGCAACTTCTGCATTATTCTTATTAATAACATCTGTTTCCTTCCTGGGACTGACCTGAAGACCACAACACTATAAATAACTTCCTCTTTGGCATCTAGTGAAAATTCAATAGGTACTTTATTTTTAATTTTATAATAAGTGAAATTGGATATAGAAGAAGTGTATGTCCTACTATACAAGCTTCAGAATTTTTTCTCTTTTTATTGAATTTATTGGGGTGACATTGGTTTACAAAATCATACAGGTTTCAAGTGCACAACTCAATAAAACAGCATCTGCATACTGCATCAAGCACCCATCGCCCAAAGCAAAGTCTTTTTATTCCTTTTTTGCTGAGCCTTACCTCTGCTTTATCTCTTACCTTACTTAAGTACTTCTGTTATAATTGCAGTTAATTAGTTAAGCATGAAATAATTATTTTAATTATATCTTGAGGGCAAGGACATGTCTAACTTTCATATCCATCTGTTTCTAATGCTTATCACAGGAAAATAGTACAAACTCAAATATGTGTAAAGTAGGTGGGTGGATGGATGGATGGATGGATGGGTGGATGGATGGATAAGAAGATGGCAAATAAGCTCCCTGTGACTTAGTCCTCCTTCATATAAATGAAATGAAGATTAAATGTAATATCATAATGCACAGAGAAAAGTTCAGAGCCCCTCCTTCCTTCTTTTCTTCCTGCTTTTACTTCTTTTCTTTTTTCCTTCCTTCCATCCTTCCTTCCTTTCTTTTTATCCATCCATCTATCTATCATACAGCTATATATTTAATGTGCATCATAGAACACAAGGATAGATTAAGATCTAACAAAGGTTAAAAGTAACCAGATTCTGCTTATAAATGAGTCTTACCACAGCTTATATAAAACTTTAATAACATGCTCACCATAGTAAACTTGTAAAACATAAAAAAAAAGGAAGAGGAATCAAAGAATTGCTCATTGTACAAAAACTATTGTTATTAAAATTATAATAGATTTCTTTCAAGCCTTTTTCTGTGAGTAAAATTGATTAAAATATTAAACAATAAGACCATTAAAAAGCAAGGTCTAAAATAAACCCTTAAAGAGATGATTAAACTTTAAAGAAGATATTAAATCAATGTTAATTAAAATATTTAGTAGGTATAATATATTTTAAATACTATTTTTCCAATTATAAAAGTGATCTTTACTATCGTAAGGTATTTGGAAAATACAAAAAGTAAAAAGAAGAAATATAAATCCTCCATAATTTCAATGAAACTTTTTCTGTACTTTCATTTCAACACTTGTTCAGATGTTTATTATAACTGTTGCATTGTCTAAAGTATATACAATTTTTAATATTTATTAATTTTTGTAATATAAGATAAATATATGTAAGTATACATATTTCCTCAGCTATTAAACATTATCTGTAACCATTTCATTTGAAGAATAATATACTGTTTTAATGTGACATAATTGAGATCACTATGTTGTTGAACATATGGGTTACATATAGTTTTTCACTATTATACAGTGATAAGGGTACTCTTTGATTTAGGCTTTTTATCATCTCTGATATTTTTCCCTTAAAACAATTTCTTGTATTTTGAATTATACATCAAAGAGGACAAATAATTTTTCTAACTTAGGATAATGAAAATATATGTTTTTGTAAGTTTAAATATGTATAAAGTAGAAATTCTTCCCATAATTTCAAATTTTACCCCACAGTTTTCACAGCAAACCACTGTTAATAATTTGGCGTGCATCCTTCCAAACTTTTTATGACACTCTGCTCTTCTGTACTTGATTTCTACTTAACATCAAAATACAAGGAGGAAGGCAATGGAAATTATTGAAAAACACCGGAAAAATATATATAACTATATATGTTTATTGTAAAGGTATGTATTCTCTAGCTGTGAAAACTGATGTTTTGATTTTACTCTTACAGAGCATTTCTTAAACACAAACACCATTGTTGAGTTGTTTTTTTCTCCCAAGATATTATATTCTGAATATATGAGGCAGAAAGAGATTAAGCCATGAAGATTATTTTCTTCCCTTATTCAATATATATATATATATATATATATATATATTCTAAGACACTCTTCTGACTCTTAAAAATTATTAAATGTAGGTTTTAGTTAAGCAAAGATGATCTTAATCAAAATGTCTCATGTCAGTATCTATAGTTTTAATTTATATTATTAACTGTCTAATATGAAAAAAATATTTTAAATATATTTTGTGATTACATGTCTTATAATTTATTTCTCACTGATGGTGTTATATCTTTACATTTTTCTCCTTTATTTTTTCCACTTAGTAATACATGATTAAAAGGTTTATTTATTACATTGTTGACTTTAAAGAACTAACACTGTATGCATTTGTTGTGATGGTGGTGGTAGTGGTGGTTGTTCTTATCAAATTCATTAGTTTTTGCTTTTCTCTTTATATTTTTATTTTGGGTTCCTTTGTTCAACTTTGTTATTTTTTTAATTTATTGATCTTACTATTAGCTCAGTGTTTTAAATATTTCTTCTTCATTAATACAAATTTCAAAACCATAAAGTTCCTTCAGTGTTACATATTTGGCAATATTTTATAGGTTTTGTCATATAGCATATTCATTGATAATTATTTCAAAATGCCTTTTATTTATTTCTATTTCCACTTTAATTCAAGTGTTAAATAGAGCATGGTTTCTTTGCTGTTATTATTTTTATTTCTAAGTGACTATATTTAGAGGATTCTATTCACTATAACCTATAGAAATTTTTTACTAAGAATTTATCAGATTTTCTAGTTCTCTAATATATAATCAGCTTTTTAAATATATTTCCCATAAATATTTGAAAATAATATATATTTCTTGGGTCTGGCGTTCAGTATGTCTATATTAAAACTCATCTGTATTCTTTATATTTATCAACTTCAGCCATAAAATCCTGAAAGAGTGGTATTAAATCTCTCTCTCTAGCTGTGGTTTAGTTGAATCTAAGAAAATGTGTATCAAGATCAATAAATATAAGTGGATATATACCAGTATCTTCTTATGACTTAATCTATCACCTTCCAGTTTACTGAACCATTCCTGTGTTTTTCAGCATCATATTTAGCAGAGGACCTGAGTTCAAGTTCTGTCTTCTCTTCTCACTAAGACTTCAGACTATTTGTTTAAATTCTTTGACCTTTAGTTTCTCCATTTGTAGAACCAAAATAATAATAGTCCTTCTTACCTTAATACACTATTGTTAGGAGCAAATGAAAGTCAATAATATAAAAGAGTACTTAAAGTATTTTTAAATATAATTTATTTGTTATTATTACTTTGTAATATAAATTACTTGTTAGTTATTTGTTATTATTACTTTGTAAGTTTCTGAGCTTTGGTTGATAGTTCTCTTAAATTGCAATTGGCTGGCTTAAAAGGGTAAAATATTAAGTTTGAGAAAATTTTTAAATTTTCTCTGAGGTATAAAGTGTTTGCTATAAATCTGGAAAATTGTTAAAACCATTTTTATGAAACAATTCCCTAAAAAGACACTTATAACTCTTCAGCTTAAAAACTCATTTTTTATTAACCTGTTTGGTTCACCAGAGTATTATGAAAGAAAAGATGAAATGCCACTCTTGATTTCAGGAATAAGTTCTGTTATTTTCATAGCTAGAGCATTGAATGTGAATCTTCTTCAAAGTTCATTTTATCCCCTAAATTAACTTTAGTGTGTTTGTTTTGGAACATGATGCTCTTATATGTGACTGAAGGGGCATATGGTCCCTTTATTGGAAAAAAAAGAACAGATGTGTGGTTTAGATAAGTACACATAAACATGTGAAGGGCAATGGCAGGTGACTCATCATTCTTACCATATTGTGAAAGGGATATGAATAATTTCCTTAGAGGAAGTTTAATTCTTGATACAGTGACATCAAAGAAACCATTATTTTATTTTACTTAATAAGCATAAAAAGATCTAACAAAAATACACGTTTCTTCTCTGAGTTGTTCATAACTCTCTGGAAGACCACATAATGAATTTAAGAAAACCTGACGAAAGCCAATCCAAGTACTGAACACACATGTGAACAAAGACATATTAACTAAGAACAGAAGCTTCTTAAATATACCTTCCCTTTAAATTCTTTTAATATTCAATTCACTATGCATGAGAAGACAGCAGATACCTGGCTTCACAGCATTGTTTTACCACTTTTGTCTTTAAATATCAAAACCCTTAGTTGAAATCTCTTCAAATCAAAGCAAAGCAGCTAGCCTTTTAATAATAAAAATAATAATAATGAACATACGATTTCTAGAAAACTTTTAAAATCTGTCTTTTATTATTTTGTCTTTCTTTGCTATAAATTTCCACGTTGATCAAGTCAGATGATCAAGTCTGGATGACAGCACAAGCCTAAAGCTGAACAGGCGCACCCACTTTGCCCTCAGAGGGGATCGCGCTTACGCTTTCCTAACAGAGGATAAATCTTTTCTGGATCCACCACATTTCTTTCCACAGCTGTCAGAAAACCAGTCCAAAGTTAAATTCTAGATCTAGACTCCAGAAACACCTTTATTATTAGTTCCTCTAGTACCAATTTCTAACTACATCAAAAAATAATATGAGTAAGAACATTATTCTTAGATTCATCTATTCATTTACCTCTAAGAACGTATTCATTTATTACTAATTCAATAATCCACCACTTAAACACCATATATATGTTAATATTTCTGCTAGATATCTGAAGAAATAAACATACTATAGTTTAAAAGTCATGTTTGGGAAGACTAAAGGATCTTGGACATAGTGCAAGGGAGATATGGAAACAAACTATTACAAAATGATGTGATAAGGAATGAAAGGGATGTATCCCCAGATGTTAAGAGAGCACCAGAAAGGAAATGCAGAATTGCATCTGCTTTAGTCACCATTGTATTTCAGCATCTGGTATGCTGTCTGTGCCCTGTGGCACCTGATGTATAATGAATGTGGGGATGGATATATGGATGTGTGGATGGATGGGTCAAGGACGGCTTCCTAAAAGAAAAAGAAATTCCATATAGATTGAAGATTTTAAAAGTACACATGAGAGAAATATTTTTCATGTGGATAGAATGGTATAGAGAAATGAAATTGCATTTTCATTAGCATAGTTCCGAGCACTGACAAGGGTTATGACATAGTGTGATGAAAAGAGTGTTTGGTAAAGTGACAGGGAATGAGATTGCGGAGGTTAAAAGAAACTAGACTATGAAAGGCTTTTTGTATATCACTAAGAAATGTGGTCTTGGGGGTAATAAAAAATACTAAAGGTTTCAAGTAGGAAATTGATATGATCTGATTTGCCAGCAAGAAGAGAGAGCTACAGGGAAGCCTAAGCATTTGGGACTGGTAGCAACAGAAATCACAGACTCTGGAATTAAAATTGATAAAATGTACACTTTCTCCTTAGAGAATTCTGTAGGGATTTCAATGATCTTGAGAGAAAGTAATAGTAAAGTGGCCAAGACCAATCATACCAGAGCCAGTCTAGTATGAATCCTGGCTTTGCCACATAACCAGCTATTATCTTGGACAGGTTGTTTAGCCACTCTAAAAATGGAGATGAAATAGTAGTGCTTGCATCATAAAGTAGTTCGTTATAAGGATTAAATGAATTTGTAAAGTTCTCAGAAAAGTGGCAATAGTGTTTGTTAAATTAAAGCTTTATATATTAATTCACAACTATTTTCTCTGAAATTATGCATATGGCTTAATTTTCTGTTTTTATTTCTATGAAACCAAACATTTTTAAAAATTTTATTTAGAAAATTAACTTTAACATAGTCACATTGATTTAGGTTACAGGTAAACATTTCTATAGTGTTTGAACTGTTGATTATGTTGTATACACATCACCCAAAGTCAAATAATTTTTTATCACCTTATATTTGTCCCTCTTTACACTCTTCCCCCCACCCTGTCTCCCTTCCCCCTCCCCCACATCCCCCTCCTCCTGGTAAACATTTCGCTTATATCTATGTCCATGAGTCTCAGTTTTATATCCCACTGATGTGTGAAATCATGCAATTCTTAGCTTTTTTCTGATTTACTTATTTTACTCAGTATAATGTTCTCAAGGTCCAACCCTGTTGTCATAAATGTCACTATGTCATCATTTCTTATGCCTGAGTAATATTCCATTCTATATATGTATCACTTCTTCTTTATCCAGTCCTCTATTGAGTGACACTTTGGTTGTTTCCATGTCTTGGCCACTGTGAATAATGCTGAAATAAACATGGGGGTGCATATGTCTTTACATAACAATTTTTTCTAGTTTGGGGGTAGATCCCCAGTAGAGAGATTGCTGGGTCATATGGTAATTCTATTCTTAATTTTTTGAGGAACCACCATACTTTCTTCCATAATTGTTGTACTAATTTGCATTCCCACTAGCAGTGAGTGAGGGTTCCTTTTTCACCATAGCCTCCCCAACACTTGTTATTACCTGTCTTTTTGATAATATCCAATCTAACAGGTGTGAGGTGGTATCTCATTGTAGTTTTGATTTGCATTTCCCAAATAGCTAGTGAGGATGAGCATCGTTTCTATATCTGTTGGCCATTTGTATGTCCTCTTGGGAGAAGTGCCTGTTCAGGTCTTCACCCCATTTTTTAATTGGATTGTTGGTTTGTTTGTTGCTGAGCTTTGTGAGTTTTTTATATATTTTGGATATTAACCTCTTATTGGAGCTGTTGTTTGCAAAAACTATCTCCCATTTAGTTGGCTGCCTATTTGTTTTGTTGTAGTTTTTTGTTTGGTTTTTTTTTGCCGTGCAGAAGCGTTTTAGTTTGATATAGCCCCATTCATTTATTTTTGCCTTTGCTTCCCTTGCCTTTGAGGTCAAGTTCATAAATTGTTCTCTACAGCCAAGGTCCATGAGCTTACTACCTATGTTTTCTTTTATGTCATTTATTGTTTTAGATCTTATATTTAGGTCTTTGATTCATTTTGAATTAATTTTTGTGCAGGGGGAAAGCTGCAGTCAAGTTTCATTTTTTTGCATGTGGCTCTTCAATTTTCCCAGCGCCATTTATTGAAGAGGCTCTCTTTTCTCCATTGTGTGTTTTTGACTCCTTTGTTGAAGATGATTTGCCCATATATATGTAGTTTTATTTCTATGCTCTAGATTCTGTTCCATTGGTCAGTATGTCTGTTTTTCTGCCTATGCCCTGCTCTTTTAATTATCATGGCTCTATAGTATAATTTGAA
The DNA here is from genome assembly GCF_036850765.1 of Saccopteryx bilineata. Taxonomy (NCBI): domain Eukaryota; kingdom Metazoa; phylum Chordata; class Mammalia; order Chiroptera; family Emballonuridae; genus Saccopteryx; species Saccopteryx bilineata. The sequence continues at coordinate 74,173,334 of NC_089495.1, read as the reverse complement.
GTCATGTAGTATAATACTCCAGCTTCATTCTTTTTCTTCAGGATTGCTTTGGCTATTTAAGGTTTTATATTGTAGTTCCATACCAACCAAGTAATTTTTTGTTCTCTTTCTTTAGAAAATGACATTGGGATTGAATTAAATTTCTGTATTGCTTTGAATAATATGGCCATTTTAACTGTGTTGATTCTTCTAATCCATAAACATGGACTATTTTTTTATTTCATTGTGTCTTTTTAATTTTTTTTCAATAATGTTTTGTACTTTTCAGTATATAGGTCTTTCACATCCTTTGTTAAGTTTATTTCTAGTTATTTTGGTTATTTGTTGTGGCAATTTTAAAATGAATTATATTTTTTATTTCATTTTTCAATGTTTCATTGTTGGCTTATAGGAAAGCAGAAGACTTTTGTATATTGACTTTGTATCCTGCGACCTTACTCTATTGGTTTGTTGTTTCTAATAGATTTTGGTGACATTGGGGGGGGGATTATACACAGGATCATGTCATCTGAAAAAAGTGACACCTTTACTTCTTTTTTTTCCAATATGGATGCCTTTTATTTATTTCTTTTGTGTGATTGCTCTGGCTAAACCTTCCAGAACTATGTTGAATAAGAGTGGAGAGAGTGGGTAGCCTGTCTCATTCCTGATTTTAGAAGAAAAGGCTTCATTTTTCAACATTTAGTATAATATTAGCTGATGGTTTGTCATATATGGCCTTTATTATGTTGAGGTACTTTCCTTCTATTCCAATTTTATTGGATGTTTTAAACATAGAGGGATGTTGCATCTTATCGAATGCCTTCTCTGCATCTATTGATAGGACCGTATGATTTTTGTTCTTTGTTTTGTTAATATGCTGATAACATTGATTGATTTTTGTATGCTGAACCATCCTTGTGCTCCTGGAATAGATCCAGCTTGATCATGATGTATTATTTTTTTAATGTGTTGTTGTATTCGATTTGCTAGCATTTTGTTTCAGATTTTTGCATCTGTATTCATTAGAGATTTTAGTCTATAGTTTTCTTTTTTTGTTGTTGTCCTTGCCACATTTTGGTATGAGGGTTATGTTGGCCTTCTAAAATGTATTGGGGAGTATTGCTTCTTCTTCTATTTTTTGGAATATTTTGAGAAGAATAGGTACCAAATCTTCTATGAATGTTTGGTAGAATTCACTAGTGTAGACATCTGGTCCTGGACTTTTGTTCTTGGAGAAGTTTTTGATAGTTGTTTCTATTTCTTTCCTGCTTACAGGTTTTCTACTTATTCGTGACTCAGTCTAGGAAGATTGCATAGTTCTAGGAATTTATCCATTTCCTCTAGGTTGTTGAATTTTGTGGCACATAATCTTTCATAATATTCTACTATGATCCTTTGTATATCTATGATGACTATGATAATTTCTCCTCTTTCATTTCAGAATTTGTTTATATGAATCCTTTTTCTTTATTCTTTAGTGAGTCTAGACAGTGGTTTGCCAATTTTATTGATCTTTTCAAAGAACCAGCTCTTTGTTGTATTAAATTTTTCTATAGTTATTTTGTTCTCTATTTCATTTAATTCTCCTTCAATTTTTACTATTTCTTTTCTTCTGTTGACTTTGGGTTTCCTTTGTTCTTCCTTTTCTAGTTCCTTAAGTTGTGATGTTAGGTTGTTTACTTGGTATCTTTCTTGTTTCTTGATATAAGCCTGTAATGATATAAACTTCTCTCTTATTACTGTTTTCGCTGCATCCCAGAAATTTTGATATATCATGCTGTCATTTTCATTTGTCATTATATATAATATATATCTTTTGATCTCTGCTTTTATTTCTTCTTCGAACCAGTCATTTTTTAGAAGTATGTTGTTTAATTTTCACATTTTTGTGAGTTTCTTTACAGTTGAATTCTAATTTCAAAACTGATGATCAGAAAATATGTTTGGTATAATTTCAATCGTCCTGAATTTGTTGATGTTAGTTTTTTGGCCCAATATATAAGGTCTATCTTTGAGAATGTTCCATGCACACTGGAAAAGAATGTGTAATCTGACATTTTGGGATGAAATGTTCTATAAATACCTATTATGTCCATTTGGTCCAGAGTGTTGTTTAAGGTGAATATTTCTTTATTGATTTTCTATTTGGAAGATCTATCTATAACTGTCAATAGTTTGTTGAAATCTCCAAGTATGATTGTTTCTGTCTGCTTCTATTTTTAGATCAGTTAGTAAATGTCTTATATATTTTGGTGTTCCCTGGTTCAGTGCATATATATTCAGAAGTGTTATGCCTTCTTGATACAATGTTTCCTTTATCATTATGAAATGTCCATCTTTGTCTCTGGTTACTTTTGTTGTCTTGAAGTCAGAATGGTCAGATATGAGTATGGTTACACCTGCTTTTCTTTGGATATTACTTGCTTGGAGAATTGTTTTCTAGCCTTTCACTTTGAATCTACTTTTATCCTTGCAGCTTACATGTGTCTCTTGAAGGCAGCATATCATTGTGTTTTGCTTTTTGATCCAATCTGCTACTCTGCGCCTTTTTATTGGTGAGTTCAGTTCATTTACATTTAGGGTAATTATTGACACTTGAAGATTTCCTATAGCCATTTTTTATTCTGGTTGCTTTGTGTCTTGTTTGTTCTCTTTTGTTTCTTTTTTTAAAATTTTTTTTATTTACTCATTTTAGAGAGGAGAGAGAGACAGAGACAGAGAGGAGAGAGAGACAGGAGGGGGGAGCTGGAAGCATCAACTCCCATATGTGCCTTGACCAGGCAAGCCCAGGGTTTCAAACCGGTGACCTCAGCACTTCCAGGTCGATGCTTTATCCCACTGCGCCACCACAGGTCAGGCTTCTTTTGTTTCTGTTGGTTGTTTTTGTTTGGTGGTATTCCATGCTTCTTTCCCCTGTTTTTTTTTATTTATTTATTTAAGCTGTGTGTTTTAGCTGTGGCTTTTTTGTGGGTGATTACCCTTAGGTTATTAAGAGAAAAAATGTTCATACATACAAGAGTCCTTTGTCTTATGAGTGCTTCTGCACCATATCTTTCTTTGCTCCTCAGATCTTGATCCTCTACCTCCTTATGTTATTGTTGTCACAGATTATCCTTTATTTTTATTGTGACCTTGTTGGAGCTTTTACTTGTACTTTTGATTTGTTTTGTTCTTTGTATCTGGTTGAATAAACTCCCTTGAGTGTTTCCTGCAGTGGGAGTTTTCTGATGATAAATTCCTTCAGTTTCTTTATGTCTGTAAAAGTTTTTATTTTTCCTTCATATTTAAAGGATAACTTTGATGGATATAGTATTCTTGGCTGGTAATTCCTCTCTTTCAGTACTTGGAATGTTTGGGTACACTCTCTTCTGGCTTGTAGAGTTTCTGCTGAGAAGTCTGATGATAAACTAATGGGCTTTCCTTTATATGTTGTGTTCCTTTTTTCCCTGGCTGCCTTGAGTATTCTTTCTTTGTCATTGATTTTTGATTATTTTATTTTGATATGCCTAGGAGTAGGTCTGTTTGGGTTGCTGTAAATCAGCATTTTGTTTTCTTCTTGAATTCAAGGCTCTAACTCTTTCCATAGCTTGGGAGATTCTCATCAATTATTTGTTTGAATAGGCTCTCCATTCACTTCTTCCTCTCTTCTTTTTCTGATAAACCCATTACTCTTATATTGTTCTTTCTGATGGAGTCAGACAATTCTTGTAGAGCTCTCTCAGTTTTTTTAATTCATGAATCTCTTTCAACTTCTCTCTGTGGCATCTCTAGTTGTTTGTCTTCAATGACACTCATTCTTTTCTTTATCTGGCTTGTTCTATTAAACATGCTACCTCAATCTTCAATTTATATATTGAGTTCTTCATCTCTGTTTTTAGTTTCAATCTCCTTGGTGAAGTATTTGTTTTGTTCATTAATTTGTTTTCTGAGCTCATTTAGTTGCCTATGGGTGTCTTCTCACATCTCGTGGAGTATTTTCTGAGCTTCAATTTTAAAGTCTCTATTATTTAACTTCAAGGTTTCCATGTGATTGAGAGTTTCTTTTGGAGGTTTTTTATTTTCTTTCTGAACTATGCCTGTCTTGTGTAGCCATGGTATTTGATTTTTTTCTTCCTTAATGGTATTTGAGAGTGGTATTGTTAAGAACCCTAACCCAACAAAAGAGTAACAAATGAAATATTAAAATAAAAATACAATAAAAATTTTAATAATTATGACAAGAAAAACCACAGAAAAAAGATCAAAAGCAAACAAAAAATAAAAAAACACCCAAAATATAAGAATAAAATAAATATAAATAAAATAAAATAAAATTCAAAAGAGAAAAAGGAATAAGAAAAAAAAGAAAAGGAAAAAATAAATTTCTGTAGATGTTGCTGTATTACAATTTTTAACTCTATGAAGTTCCTGGGTTGTCCGCTGAGATGTTGCTCTCATAATGATGTAGGCAGGGCCACAATCACATTGGTGGATGGATGTCACGGTCCAGCCACGACGAGTCTTTGAACAGGAAAAGATATGGAATTGAAATAAATGATAGGCGGGGACTTAAAGATCTATATATACAGATGAGTTCAGGAGGACACCGTGGCAGTCTCTACCGTTCCTTAGCCATAACATGCCTGCTCCCAGAAGCACATCCACTTTTATTCATAGAAAAAATGTGGTCCATCAGCAATTCAATTAAGTTTCCAAGGCAACTCAAAGACAACCCCCACCATACTATCCAAATCTACTTTACACTAATAAGAAACTAGCTTCTAGCCTCCTCTGGAGAACATGGTGAGACAAATGAGAATCAGGTGTAGCTCTTTGTTAACTAAGCAAATGAGGTGAGGTTTGGACCCAGCACCTCTGTCCAGATTGCAGAAATACCCTGTTTATTTATTCGGTCCCCAACAGGTGGGGCATGTTGTGAAGGCTTTACAGCTTTGGTTTTATGGCTTCAGTTTTCCAGCTTTATGGCTCTAGCAATGGTTATCTCAGGCTTCCATGTACTTCTTCCCATATCTCAACAGACCTGAGGACTTGACATGGAGCATCTCTGTTTTTCAGGGGAGAGAGTGGCTCTCTAGAGCTAGTTGTGGGTTTGTCTCTGTGACTTTCTGTACCACGAGGTGAAGGAGGTGGGATGGGATCTAGGAAGCTGGGTCTCTGCCAAGTGCGAGTTGCAGGCAGACCGCAAGAACACTGTCTGTGACCCTGTGCTCTGGCCACTTTGATTTATCTCCCCCTCTGCCCCTTTTTCTCACCACTTCTCCTGGCCAAAAGTAACCCAGTCTCTCCAAATTTTCCTCTCTATACACCTCAGACAAAATCCAGAGAGCTCATGCATCCCTCCTCCCTGTAGTCCAGCTGAGAAAAGAAACCCAGTCACCACAGGTTTGTCTCCTTTCCTCTCCAAGACCCACAATGAATGCATTTTCTCTTCCACCCCCCCTTTTCACCCCATTCCACCTTTAGTCCACTTGGTGAATGGATCTTTCAGGTTCACCTGCGAGCCCAGCTGGGGTTCCTTTGCTGCATTATAGTTGTTCAATTTGTTGAAATTTCAAGGGGGAGAAGTCAGAAGCATCTCTCACACTGCCATTACTCTGATGTTGTCAAAACATTTTTTTCTGCAAATTTAGCATTGTATAAATTTTTACCCTATGGTGATAAGTTTCTGATTCTAAAGTGGCTTATGAGATAAATCAACCAATAGAATTCACAAAAATTTAGATGCTTAAGATCATATTAAATATTTCTTCCCCACTGAGTATGTAAGAGATCCAGAGAGAATTGTGAGATGTGCAGTGAGCTGCCACCACCACCCATGAGGAGGAATAGGATGAACTGCTTTCTTCACCTCAACTCCCCTGGGGCCTTAGGAGAGCTTCATGCATATCCCTGCAGTTGAAGGATTTCACTGACTTGAGTTTGAATCCTTCCTGAGAATTGTGGAAGGCAAAGGACAGGCTTGCCAGTTCCACAGATAGAAGTAAGAAAGAGGCTGCTGTGTTGAGCTCACAGAATGTGTGTGCAAAGGAAAGGTAACTAATCTTCACAGTCAGGAGAAAGATTTACAGTGGAGAAATGTTGACTGACAGGACTCTGCAGAGGGAAGTTCAAGGTTCCTAAGAACTGTGGAAACAAACAAACAAAACAAAACAAAAAAAACGAGGAGGGTTCCTTATTACCAGAAAAAAATCTCCAGCAATGGGAGGAGTCCCATCTCAAAGTCAAAAAGTGGGTTTGAATTCTAACATGAAGACGGCTTATAAAAGCAAGAACTTTCCAACCCCCATCACCCCTTTCTCCCCATAGCCCAGCTCAGAGCACCAGACTGTAGAGTTAATGAGCTGGGGAAGAGAATCAAAGCAGGAGGTAGCTCAAGTCTCCCTCCCCCCTCTAGCAGACGTTGGATTTATTAACCTCTAAATATGAAACTGGGCATTTTAAGTACAAAAATGAGAAAATTTTATGACTTAAAGTGGCTTGTGTTCTGTGAAGTTGTATAACTGCCCCTTTTCATGCATAGGAAGGAGAAAATTTAGCTCACAGAGCACTCAAAGATCAGTGAGAGAAGGAAATAAATTTGCTCTGTGAATTACATACCGCAAATTGTACTGCTTATGGTACTGGTTTCAATTCTTTGATGCTGTCTTCTGTTTTATCCATTTGCACATTTCACTCCAAACAACAAACTTGATCTATATGCCACTCAGTGATTTTATTTCCAGACCTTTCTTATGCCTTCTCTTCAACTGACAGGAAAGCCCTTATCACATTTAGGGCTTCTAACAATCACCTATTATTCTAGTGATGACAACAAACCTTTTGATCACCAGTCCTCAAACAGCCATTTTTGATAGATTTCAGAGGGTCTATGAATCCTTAAAATAGCCCCACAATGTTTGAATAAATGTATATATGTACATGCTTTTCTGATGAAAAAATATATAGCTTTTATCAGATTCTCAAAAGAGAAATAGAAAAGAAGAAAGGTAACAAAAATCTGTCTTCACTTTCCATACATTTCTTAGAGCTGAAATAAATTAGAAATGTGCATGTCCAAGTATGTACAAAATTGTGGAGAAGGTGAAGTTTCCATCTCTGAACTTGCTATCTTAAAGATCTCTGTTTCTTTCTTTCCTCCCACCTCTTGACCCTCTAGTAAGAGAAAGTATTAGTACTAGGCATATCTCTTCCCAGAAGTCCTCATTTAAGCATTTTGCTCTCATAAATTAATTTTGAGATTAGTAAATGGAGGAGAATTTTCTTGGTTTTTAGTGTAGATTTCTATATCCCTGAAATCTCATTTTGTAAACTGTGCCTAAGGCAAACTGTAGAATATACCTATATTTGTTTCTGAGTGTTATTATAAATATACATACACATTTAAGCAATACACATATATATGTATACAAATTTAACTTTTAATTTTATATATATTCTTGACCATTTCTTCAAAAGTCACTATATGATTTTCAGCACAAAGCAGCTGAGTAAATGCTTAATTGTGGTGACACTGGTTGGTTTCTAGAAATTAAATTTAATGAAAGTTAGTGATTGATTTCCACTGATGATGGGTCCTTCCACGTTCTCCCTTTTATTTTTTTGCCATTTTTGAGTTGTCATTCTGAAACTTTCATTTATTTGTTTTTTCTTTTAGCCTTTCTCTAGAATTTCGACTATTTCTCAGAGGAGCCCCTGATTGTAAATCAAAATTATGGCAGTCCTCACGGTGCTGTAAGTTCCAATTACTGACATTTTTCCCTACAGAAAAATAAAAAGGTGACTTCATTTAATAAACAGAAGCCAAATCTATTAGCTTCAATTTATAACTTTATGTAAATGCCAATCAATATTTATTAATAAGGGGAAGAGTTCCTGGAGGGAACAGAGTAGAAAATTTAAGCAGTTATTTATAGATTTCCAGATGTTTTCTGACCCTGGAGTCCTACTCGTGGAGTGTAAAATTATAGTGCTGAGGTAGTCCACTCTCCAGCAGTGCAGAGTTCCTCTGCTCATGGAGAAAAACATCTCTTCTGCTTCAGTGATGATTGCTTTCAAATCCACAAATAGACATCTCACACTGACAAGATATGAAGAAAATGCAGAAAGATGAGAAGCTTACGGTAAAAATAGTAAAAATTTTTCACATCAAAGTAAACCCAAATTGTGAGCACCCAACTTAATTTGCAGAAAATTTTCTTTGATCTGCTCAAATCAATATTTTAAAGAGAATTTGAGTAAGTGCAGTCACTAGAATCTTACCACAAGCCAGGTGATGGAATTGATAGGACTGTTTTGGGGTCACAAGTCTGAGTGAATGTAGTGAAATTATGCCTTTCAGTGGACTCAAGGTGTTTAGTATAACTTGGTGCATTTTACAAGTACATCCATTGAAGTGCATGGGGTCCCACAGATATGGTTAAGTTGTGTTTATTCCAGAATCACCTACCTTCTTGATCAGTATACTTTTCCCCTGGCTCTTAAGGAGCAGGCTTTAGTTTACATCCTGGATCCTCCCTACATGACTTCCTGGCTGACACTTTTTAATACTTTCTAAACATTTAAACTTATTTATTACTTTCCAAATGATATGTTTGAGTTAGTGGGGGTTAAGATTTCAGGTTCATTTTCCTTCATAAGGACACCTAGTTGTTCAACCACTTTCATTGTAAAAATAAAGGCTCCACCATTTCCCCCCGAAATCAATATACGTATATGTTTTGCTTTTAGTTCTAATAATTCATGACCTTTGCACAAAATTCAACACCATAGATAACAGTAGTGTTGCCTTAAAATCTTTCTCTTGCAAGAGACAGCTATTAATATTTGTTATATATTCTATAAATTTGCATTATTTCTATATTTATATGAATACATTTATTCAAACACACACACAAATACAAGACAGTATAGCTAAGTGGTTTAAATTTGTCTAGAGGCAAACAGCACAGGTTTAAATCTCATCTGTAAATTATAGGTAATATAACCTATAATTTCTCTTTTCCTATCTGTAACTGAAAAAATAATATCTAGGTGGAGTCTTGGTAGCATAAGGTTACTTTTAGAATCAATTTAGAAAAGCACCTAGGAAAACTAATACATGGTAAACAATGTGCTAATATTAGTCATTACTACACTATAAAAGGTTAACTGTTTTGTCATTTACCAGTAATTCCTAGATATACTTTCCCATTATACTAGAGACTGGTCTTATCTTTTAAAATGCATATTCTGTTCTGTTCTATTCTATTCTATTTATTCTAGTAAGCCTATTTCATATTCTGTTGAACTTCTATATCTAAAATTTAGGTACATCAGTAACACCAACACCATATAGTTTTAATTCCTGTGCCTTTTCACTATGTCTTAATGCCAAATAAGATGAGATATATTTATTCATGCATTCATGTTACTAGTAATTATTGTGTGCTTGCTTTTGTTGAAATTATTTGCACTATAGATACACTGATGAGCAAAGAAAAAATATGTATTTTAGAAAATTTCACAATTGTTTCTTTAATTAATTGTTTTCTTTGGAATTTTAAAACAATGTATAATTGGACACAATAGTCATTATATTGAAGTTATAGATTACATTGTACTTTTTTTTATTAACTTTAATTCATTGTGTTAACATGGATTCAAGTGTTCCACTCAACATAACACCCTCATCCCACCCATGTATCACATATTACACCCCCTTTATTCCCTTCCCCCTAACTCCTGCCCCCCCTTCCCTCTGGGATTTGCTGTTCTGTTAATTGTATCTCTGTGCTATGTATATATTATTTCACTAATCACTTCACCTTCTCTGATCTCAATCACTCATCCCCCTTCCCTCTGACATCTGTCCTTCTGGTACCTGTAACCCCATCTCTGCCTATATTCCATTCCTCAGTTCATTTTGTTCATTAGATTCCACATATAAGTGAGATCATATGACATTTTCTTTCTCTGGCTAGTTTGTCTCACTCAGCATAATAATCTCCAGGTCCATCCAAGCCATCGCAAAAGTCAAGATTTCCTTCCTTTTCACAGCCATGTAGTATTCCACTGTGTATATGTACCACAGCTTTTTAACCCATTCTTCCACTGACAGACACTTGGACTGCTTCTAGGTCTTGGATATTGCAAACAATGCTGCAGTAAACATGGGGGTGCATATCTTCTTTTGAATCAGTGAGTTAGTATTCTTAGGATATATTCTTAATAGTAGGATAGCTGGGTCAAATTGCAGTTCTATTTTTAAGTTTTTGAGGAACTTCCATACTCTTTTCCACAATAGCTGAACAAGTCTGCATTCCCACCAGCAGTGCAGGAGGGTTCGCTTTTCTCCACACCCTCACCAGCCTTATTGCGTGTTGATTTGTTAATGAGCACCATTCTGACAGATGTCAGGTGGTATCTCATTGTGGTTTTAATTTGCATTTCTCTGATAATTAGTGACATTGAACATATTTTCATATGCCTCTTGGCCATCTGTATGTCCTCTTTGGAGAAGTGTCTATTCAGATCTTTGCCCATTTTTTAATTGGACTATTTACCATTCTGGTGTTGAGTTTTAGAAGTTTTTTATAAATTTTGGTTGTTAACTCCTTATCAGATGTATTGACAAATATGTTCTCCCATTGTGTAAGTTGTCTTTTTATTTTACTAATTGTGTATTTTGCTGTGCAAAAGCTTTTTAGTTTAATACAGTGCATTTGTTTATTTTTCCCTTTATTTCACTTGCCTGTAGAGATGAATAAACAAAAATATTGCTACTAGAGACATCAAAGAGTTTACTGCCTTTGTTTTCTTCCAAGATGTTTATTGTTTCATAACTTATATTTAAATATTTTATCCATTTTGAGTTTATATTTGTGATTTGCATAAGTTGGTGGTCTAGTTTCATTTTTTTTTTTGCATGTACCTGTCCAATTTTCCCAACACCATTTATTTATTTATTTATTTATTTATTTATTTATTTATTTATTTATTTTTGTATTTTTCCTAAGCTGGAAACGGGGAGAGACAGTCAGACAGACTCCCGCATGCACCCGACCGGGATCCACCCGGCACGCCCACCAGGGGGTGATGCTCTGCCCCTCTGGGGCATCGCTCTGCTGCAACCAGAGCCACTCTAGCGCCTGGGGCAGAGGCCAAAGAGCCATCCCCAGCGCCCGGGCCATCTTTGCTCCAATGGAGCCTTGGCTGTGGGAGGGGAAGAGAGAGACAGAGAGGAAGGGGGGGGTGGAGAAGCAAATGGGCGCTTCTCCTACGTGCCCTGGCCAGGAATCAAACCCGGGTCCCCCGCACGCCAGGCCAACGCTCTACCACTGAGCCAACCGGCCAGGGCCCCAACACCATTTATTAAGGAGACTATCTTTACTACACTGTATGCTCTTACCTCCTTTGTCAAATATTAATTGACTGTAAAGGTATGGGTTTGTTTCTGAGTTCTCTGATCTATTCCACTGATCTGAACACCTGTTCCTATGCCATTACCAAGCTATTTTGAATACAGTGACCTTGTAGTATAATTTGATATCAGGAAGTGTGATACCTCCCACTTAATTCTTCATTTTCAAGATTGCTGAAGCTATTCATATTTTTTTAGGTTCCATATAAATTTTTAGAATATTTGTTCTATATCTTTAAAGTATGCTATTGGTATTTTAATTGGAATTGCATTGAATTTATAGATTGCTTTGGGTAATATAGACATTTTAATGATGTTTATTCTTCCTGTCCATAAACATGGTATATGCTTCCACTAGTTTGTATCTTCTTTGATTTTTATTTAATGTCTTATTATTTTCTGAGTATAAATCTTTTACCTTCTTGGTTATACTTACTCCTAGGTACTTTATATTTTGTTGTTGTTGCAATAGTGAAGGTGATTGTTTCCTTAACTTCTCTTTGAAAGAGTTTATTGTTGGTATATAAAAATGCCACTGATTTCTGAATATTAATTTTGTATTCTGCCACCTTGCTAAATTTATTTATCAAGTCTAATAGCTTTTTGACTGAGACTTTAGGGTTTTCTATGTATAGTATCATGTCATCAGCAAGTAATGATAGTTTTACTTCTTCTTTTCCAATATAGATGCTTTTTATTTCTTCTTTTGTCTCATTTCTATGACTAAGAATTCCAGAACTGTGTTAAACAAGAATGGTGAAAGAGGGCACTTCTGCCTTGTTCCTGATTTTAAGGAGATAGCTTTTAATTTTTGCCAATTGAATATGATGTTGGCTGTTGGTTTGTCATAGATAGCCTATATCATGTTAGGGTATGTTTCCTGTATTCACACTTGGCTGAGAGTTTTGATCATAAATGAATATTGGATTTTATCAAATGGTTTTTCTGCATCTATTTATATAATTATGTGATTTTTATCCTTCCTTTTGTTTATGTGATGAATCACATCAATTGATTTACAAATATTGTACCAGCCTTGCCTTCCTGGAATAAATCCCACTTGATCATGATGTATAAATAAATCCCATCTTTCTGATGTATTGTTAGATCTGGTTTGCTAATATTTTCTTGAGAATTTTAGCATCTAAATTCATCAGGAATATTGGCCTATAGTTTTCTTTCTTTGTAGTGTCTTTACCTGGTTTTGGAATTAGGATTGTGCTTGCCTCATAAAAGGAGCTAGGAAGTCTTCCCTCCTTGAATTTTTTGGCATAGCTTGAGAAGTATAGGTGTTCTTTGAATGTTTGGTAAATTTTGCCTGTGAAGACATTTGGTACAAGACTTTTGTTTGCTGGGAGGTTTTTTTTATAATTGTTTCAATTTCTTTTGTTGTAATCAGTCTGTTTAAGTTTTCTGATTCTTCCAGATTGAGTTGTGGAAGATTGTATGTTTCTAGGAATTTATCTATTTCACCTAGGTTGTCCAATTTTTTTTTTATATAGATCTTCATTGGCATTTTCTTACAATGCTTTGTATTTCTGTCGTGTCAGTTGTTACTTCTCCACTTTCATTTCTAATTTTATTTATTTGAGTCCTCTCTCTTTTTTTCTGGATGAGTATGGTTAAAAGTTTGTCAATCTTGTTTACCTTTTCAACAAACCAGTTTTGGTTTCATTGAATTGTTTGGGTTCTTTTGTATTATTTTTGTAGCCTCTATGTCATTTATTTCCACTCTGATCTTTATTATTTTCTTTCTTCTACTTTCTTTTGGCTTTATTTGTTGTTCTTTTTTGGGTTCTTTTAGATGCAAGATTAAGTTGTTTATTTGAGCTTTTTCTTGCTTCCTAAGCTATGCTTATAAGGCTATAAACTTTCAGGACTGCTTTTGCTGTGTCCCACAAATTTTGAGTTGTATGTTCATTTTCATTTGTTTCAAATGAATTTTTTATTTCTTTATTGATCTCATTGTTAATCCATCCTTTTCTTCATCCAGCCTGCTGTTGATTCCTTCTAGTGCAGTCATAATTTCTGATATTATATTTGTCATTTCTGACTGGTTCAATTTTTTTTTTATTTCAATGTCCTTTTTGATGCTTTCTATCTCTTTATTTAGGTACTTATTATTTCAATCCATGGTTGCTCTAAGATCCTTGAACATCCTAAAAATCATTATTTTAAATTTTGTGTCTGGCTACTTCCATTTTATTTAGCTCTTTTTCAGTGGATTTCTCTTTTTGATTTATTTGGGTCATATTTCTTTGCCCATTTTGTCTGCGTATTAGGTATTGCTGTCTGACTTTGAAATTTGTTGTGGTGTAACTATGAGGAGGGTGGGCTCAGGGGTACTGACCTCTAAACAACCTTTTTCCTTGTTCTAGGAATGCTACTTGAGGGTAGTGTTTTCCCTCTTGTTGTATGTGAGTATTGAATGCAGTTGGTCCTTTTGTGGGTCAATTATCCCTTCAGGTTGGCTGGGTCTAAGGGTCCATTGTGATCATGTGTGTCAGAAACTGTGCAGTGTCTGTCTTGTTGGGCATACTTATTCTCCACAGTGTCTGGTGCCTGCTGGATAACTCCTTTGGGCATGCTGCTTGTGTAGCTAGCTGAGTCTAGTGTTGGTGCTATCTGCCACTGACTACTGGTTGTGTTGGTTTTAGATCTTCTTGGGTTGGCATCAGCTGTTGTTTGTAACCTGCTGTGGGCTACCTATCTGTAACTATTGCTTTGTTTGCTGTTTGTGTATAAGTTTTCTGTGCCTGGGTAGTATGGAAGGGGCCAACCTGTGTATAAGGATTAGCTTCCTCCTGCTTAGAGATGGTAGCAGCTCCATAAAATCCCCAAGCTCCATAAGATTTGTCTCCAGTTTTCAGCTCTCCACCTCCTTTTGTAGCTACCTGGACTTTTGACAAGTCTTCTGTAGAAAGACTGTGGTGTGGGTTCAGACTGGCCTCACCCAGCCATTCCCTCTACAGGTTGCAAGCTTAGTGGGTTAGGGCAGCTGAGGTTGGAATACAATATTAGTGGGGCCCCCTACTTCAGGGGTCTCTTGGTCAGGAGCTCAGTATGGGGAATGTGGCCCTTACTCCAAAGCCTAATCCCTCAGCCACTGCTGGACACTCAAATTTTATTTCACCCCAGCAAGGTAAGCACCAGATTCAGATTGAGTGAGGCCTACAATCCCTCTGCAGAAGTTCTTACAGCTGGTGAGATCCTGGCCTCAAGGAGAAATACTGAGAGAGTCCTCTCCTGGGGCTGACTGTGCCCCCCCCCCCGAGAGAGTGGCTAAGCCCCTTGACCAGACCCAACAATATGCTTATAGGGACCCAGACTTTAAATGTCCATGCTCCAAGCCTCTCTGCCTTCCCCCTGTAGAACCTATCCCAGGGGGCAGTATATCTATCATCCAGGCTGGCTAACGGTGCTGCCCCACCCTATCCAATGCACATGAGCTGCTGTGCAGATGCTGATTGCTGATCACAGAAAGCGGAACTCACCTCAGCTGGGCCAGGTGTGAGGAGTTGTTCCTTAGGACACACTGCCAGCAAGGGTTGTTAGGTCCTGAACTGATGCTCGCTGTAGCTGGCCACTGGATATGTCAGCCCTGGGCCTCCCTGGAGGAAACCTGATGGAGACCAGTAGAAAACACTACCTGTGACTGGCCCTCAGCAACCTTCTTGGAGCTCCAAGCAATCCAGAGTTTCTGGCTTCCTCTGCTGGACCCAGGTTCACATGAAAATACAAAGCTGCTCACCTAGGCTGACTTTTACCCACACTGGGGAAAGATCCACTTAAAAGGCCAAGGTTCCTGTCTAACCTGGCAGTGGCACTGTAGATGGAGTGTCAGACTGGGATACATAGAACTCAAGTTTGAAATGCTGTGATTGCTGGCTTGAGCCTGGGTTCATTTGGCTTGAGCACAGCTCACCAGAGTTGCAGAGTTGCTGGCTTGAGCATGAGATTATAGACATGACCCCATGGTTGCTGGCTTGAGCCCAAAGGGGTCACTTGCTCTGCTATGATCTACAGTCAAGGCAAATATAAGAAAGCAGTCAATGGGCCCTGGCTGGTTGGCTCAGTGGTAGAGTGCTGGCCCAGTGTGTGGAAGTCCCAGGTTTGATTCTCAGCCAGGGCACACAGGAGAAGTGCCCATCTGCTTCTGCACCCTTCCCCCTCTCCCTTCTCTCTATCTCTTTCTTTCCCTCCAGAGCCAAAGCTCCATTGGAGCAAAGTTGGCCTGGGCACTGAGGATGGCTCTGTGTCCTCCACCTCAGGCACTAGAATGGCTCCAGTTGCAATGGAGCAATACCCCAGATGGGCAGAGTGTCAGCCTCTAGTGGGCTTGATGGTGGATCCTGATTGGGCACATGTGGGAGTCTGTCACTCTGCCTCCCTGCTTCTCCTTTCAGAAAATACCCCCCCCCTAAAAAAAAGAAAAGAAAGAAAGCAGTCAATGAACAACTAAGGTGTTTCAACAAAGAATTGATGCTTCTCATCTCTCTCCCTTCCTGTCTGCCCCTATCTATCCCTCTCTCTGCCTCTCTCTCTGCCTCTGTCACACACATAAAAAAAATGGCCAGTTTTCCCTGAGTCCCGCCTCTTGAAGCCTCTGTCTGCTGGTGGCTTGTTGGGCTCAGCCACTGAAAAAACCTTTGGTAGAGTCTAGAGCCTGGGACAATTTAGGGATTAGGAAAAGTGGTAGGTGTGGCTCAGTCCCTTGGCTCCAGGTGTCAGTCTGTCCAGAATTTTTTCCCAGACCTCAGTAGGGTGTGGCCCCAAAAGTCCAGTGGGTGTGGCCTCTGAGACCCAGATGTGCAATCTGCCCGACAGTTTCTACTGAGTCTCTCTTGAGGTGGAAGTACCAGTCATAGACTCAGGAGCCTATGGGGGGTGAGGGGTGGAAGCTCCAGGCTCAAAGCCAGAAAACTAAGTCACTGACAGGCCCCCTGCTTCCTGGCTTCTCAGAACGGGCCAGTCTCCTTTGGGTGGTATTGGAGAGACTCCTTAGGATGGGCCATTTGCTTTTCCCCAGGCTGATACCTCTCAGAGGGGACTGCTTCACCCAAGAAAGATGGCAACAGCAGTATTGGAGAATGACTCAGCACAGGGGTTCTGGTGGCTGTTCCCCACAGTGTCTCTCCCTGCAACCCCAACTTTGCACTCTCCTCATGCAATTCTAGTGCTCTCAGTACTCCCTTTGCCAGAGCCTCAGGTAAGTGGCTGTGAACAAGATTTTCTGCACTGGCTGTTTAAGATGGAGCCTGTGTCTCCAGGAGTTCCTGTCCCTTTACACAGACAGAAATCTCTGCTATTTTCACTGCCAAATGCTATGTTGGTGCCTCTTCTTGGCTCTGGGGATCTAGGCTGGGGCTCTGGTTCTAGGGCGTAGGACCCTCTCCTCTCAGGGCGACGCTCCCTGCAGTGAGAGTCCCTCTAGCTGCAGCTCACTCCTGGGAGCAGGGCAGCCTCTTCTGTTTCTCCACCTTTCCTACCAGTCTCAGTGTGGCTTTTCTGTGATCCTTGGTTATAGTTTCCTCTTTGTTTAGTCCAAAGTTGATTTTTCAATATGTGGGGCAGTTGTGTTAGTCTTGCTTATGGGGATACCAGCTGCAAGCACTTTGCCTGATGGGTGCATGCGTGCATAGCAGTGCATATGTGTATAGCCTGTATAAGGCTATGAGTGCTTGTGCTTGAGAGAGACTGGGGTATTGTGGATGTGTGGATTGCCTGCCCACCACTGTGAGGGACCATTTTGCTATTTGTTTGCCTGAGAGGCAGTTTTCCCTGCTGAATGCTTGTCTGCCATTGTGAGACCTTGTTAAATGGAATGGCCCAACCTTTTCTTGCTCTGCAGTTTTTCTACCATCTGCCTGAATCCAATGTAAACCTGCCTGCCCATGGCCACCAGAATTATACAAGATGATTGTTTTTAAATTAAGTTGTAATCCCATTTGGTAATGGGAGGTGGCAGTTAGAACATCTGCCTACTCTGTCACCATCCTGTATTAGTTATAGATTACTTTGAAGGAGTATTGACCTTTTTCCACTATTGCATGGGAACATTCTATATCTCTCCAATCCACCCATACCTTCAAGTTTGCTGCCACGAATCTATCCACCATGTATCCTCAATTCTTTTCATTCTTCTTGCATTTCTAGTTATATGCATTTTGTCATAATATTTTATATTTGTCTTTAAATTTACTTTGGTCACACTTTTTATTGGTTAATTTTTAAAAAGCTTGTGAATTTTTTTAAATACATTTTTTTTAACATTTAGGCATTTTAATATATTAATCCTTTTATTTGAAATTATTTTCATAATTTTTCTGGAGAAGTGATTACTTCTCCAGTCAAGGAAATGGTAGATAACACTGGGGAACAAACTTTTTGTTGCATCCACAAAAACACTTGTTCTTACCTAATTTGAGTGTGCTGATCTCAAATCTAACATTAGTTTTTCTCTGTATGCTACAGTTTTTTTGCAATCCAAGATTTTAGGTTTTCATCTTAGGTTAAACATTTAGTTTAACATAATGAAGTAGAATGACTTCTTGGGCATCATCTTTGTGAAAATATAATAATTTATATAATGCTGTATACACTAATACACTAATAGATATGATTGCATCAGAATTTGTCTACAATTTTGAAATAGAACATATTAAAAAACTTATTTTAATCATAAAATTTGTGCAAAACTTATTTAAATTCTATTCAGGCAAAAATTTGCATTTATAGCTCTTGCATTTGTGTACTTGTTGAGGACAATCTCGTTTGTTGCTCCAGCAGTTGTCTGCTCATCACTAAGAGCTCCAAGATTTTCAGGAAACTTATCAAGGTGACTATTCAGAAAGTGAATCTTAATGCTCGTGTTACATTCAATGTCACGGAAAGCCAACAGCATCCTTTGTACCAGAAGTTCATAGTTTTTTGCTTTTTTGTTGCCAAGGAAGTTCTTTGTAACTGCCACAAAAGACTGCCATGCTGCTTTCTCCTCCTTATTCATCTTCCTGGAAAATTCTTTGTCACATATGAGGGTTCGAATTTGAGGTCCATCAAATACACCTGCTTTTATCTTCTCGAAAGACAAGGCAGGAAAAGCAGAAATAATATGTTGATAGCATTCACTTTCACTATTCAAAGCCTGAACAAACTGCTTCATTAAGCCAAGTTTGATGTGAAGTGTGGGAAAAATGATCCTGTCTTGATTAATTACAGTTTTATTCACAATATTTTGCATCCCTACTTCCAGAGCTTCACATTTCGGCCGCACCTTCTGTGTCCAGTGTTTCTCCCGAGTTCGGCTGTCCCACAAACACAGAAAGCAAGGATATTTCATGAAACCTCTCTGTTGTCCTAGCAGGAAATTTACCATTTTAAGATCCACATAAATGATCCAGTTATGCTCCCCATATTTCAGAAAGTCGAGAACAATTTTTATGTCATTATAATCTTCACTCAGTTGAAATGAATAACCAATTGGAACTGCTGCATAAACATTACTGTTGTGTAGGAGAACACATTTTAGACTCCATTTAGAGCTGTCAAGAAATAGCCACATTCTGTTGGACTATAAGTGGTAACACCTAGCTGGCTGAGAAGACTACTGATATCATGACAGTAAACAAAATATTTGTCTTTGGGAAAAAAGTCCACAGAAATTTGTTCACGCTTCCTGAAATGGGATACTTTAACTGACTGGTGAAGTACATTCTTTTCTTGAAGCCTGGAGGCTAATAACTCAGCTGCTTTCTTTGATAGGCCCAAATCTCTTACTAAGTCATTCAATTAGGCTTGGCTAAACTGCTGAGGGGTTAATGACTGACTGCTTGGCATCAGAAGACCCTTCAGATTCTACAACCATTTCCTCATGCATCTTATCAAAATACACTTGATCATCATGTTCACTTTCTTCATCCATAGAAGAAATAAAACCATTGAAAACTGGAACCGGGAGTGTCTCAGAGTGTGGGATAGGTCTTATTGCTGAAGGAATATTAGGATATGTAATCATATGCTGTTTTTTCTTGCCGATGCCCTTTGTGTGGATCAGACAGAAATAATAGTCACTGCTGTGGTTCTTAGGTTCACGCCAAACCATGGGAATACCAAAAGGTATTCCTTTGCATTTTCCTTTTTTCTAGTCACGAAGCATTTCCTCACAATTATGACACACAATATGAGGAGCCCAATTCTTGTCTTGATCGCCAAGGGGAACTTGAAAATAGGCAATATATGCATGTGTCTCAAATGATGAAATATTGTGCTTTTGATGTTGAAGTGTGTAACAGCCACATATATAACAGAAGGTGTCAGGACTATTCTTACATTTACGCCTACTTGAAGAAGCCATGATTCAATGTTAAAACAAAATAAGAGGGTGTTTTTATCAGATAAATTTTTTTACATTTAAGAACAACTACAATTATGTAAAAGTGATGTTTGTAAAACATTAATTGCCTTGTGGTTATGTTCAATTCAAGAGTCATTGCCCTTTAACTCCAATTTAAAAACCAATGCATGCCATTAACTGTAACAAAAAGAAATTAAAATTGCATAAAAACTAGAGCATGCACCAAAAAATGAATTTTAGATTTTGAATCAGCGATGCAGAGATATATAGAAACAGTTCTAAAACCTCATACAACAGAAAATGAAAAGAAAATTGTTCCGCAGTATAATCATTAATATTTTCTTCAATAATGAAAATAAATTTTAAAATTTATTATTAAGACTATACACCAGGATTAATTTTCTAAATATTTCAGCTATATACCAAAACAACACTAAAACAAAATACCTCAGAAGTTTAAAAATAAAAAGAATATACCACATATTTAAAAATTTTTAGTAGTAATAACAAAGGAAATTTTGATTTAAAATACATTATATAGGAAATTGAACACTTTATGTTAATTAATGCTATTTTACTTATAATAATAGTAAAATAAATGTAAGCTTGGATGCAACAAATAATATTGTATTAAGATATGTGAAACAAAATCTGTAAGAATTATAAAATAAATAGTTCTGCCTTTATTGTGAGACTTCAATTGTATTTAAAAGTTTGGGAAAAAGCATACTAGTCTCTAGCAATGCTAATCATTTATTTAGTAATTTATTGCTTTTGTTTTATTTAGTTTTTTTTTTGCTTATTTACAGAATACAATATAAGCAAATTCTTTAAATATCATATTCTATTATGAGAGATTATAAAAAGAGTATAAATTATTTACCCATAAGTACTGTATTTTAAATCATAAAAGAAACCTAAGAAATTCTAAAAAGTACAATAGTTTTTCAGACTATGCCCTAGGTATAGTTCAAAAATACCTAGAAATTAATTGCAAATATATTTAAATGTAAAATATATCAACTGAAGATTCTTCAAATAGAAAATTAAAATATAATTACATAGTAAATAGGAAATTATAATACTTCATATGTAAACATAAAGACTGTAGACAAACTCACATAAAGGTAAATTATATATACTTAAAAATTTCAGATTTAAAGAGAAATAAAAGGAAAGAAATTTACTAGGCTTTTGTAATGAACTAAACAATCTTTGTTTTCTATGCCCAAACCTTGTTATGGGGTAAACAATCTGCTGACAAGAACCTTGCCACACACTTCTTCCCTGTCTCACATATCCTTCCTCCAGACATGGCCATTAGATCCAAGGGTCAGCTTGTGAGTTAAGGGTTATTCATTCTTAGCCTGGACAATGATCAGAAGGAATTTACTGTGAAATGATAAATAGAGGCAATGAACTTCTTCTTCTTCTTCTTCTTCTCCTTCTTCTTCTTCTTCTTCTTCTTCTTCTTCTTATTATTATTATTATTATTATTATTACTGTTATTATTTATTTATTTATTTATTGGTTTTAGAAAGAGAGTAAGGAGAGGGAGACAGAAATGTCAATCTGTTTCTGTACATACCCTGACCAGGGTTCGAACTGGCAACTGCTGCATGTCGGGATAACACTCTAAACAGCCAAGCCATCTGGCCAGACTGAATCTCTTTTATAGGTACCTAAGCATTGCAAGATGCCATATACCTCTGCATACTACCTACTGGTAGATGTCGTCTTTGAAAGGTTAAGAGAAACGTTTGATGATCTTATATGTTGAGGTTGGTAAAGACATATTGGACATACCAGTTCTACTGGTGCTCACTGGCTCAAACAAAACTATGGGGTAGCTGTTTGTTTTTCATATCAGTATTTCTCTTAATCACCATTTCCAATATAGCAGCAGACTACGAGGGGCTGAAATATTTTCCTATCAAAATAGTAACCATCATGTATTTCTTCTTAACAGAAAAAAAAACCACATGGCATATTATCTAAGAATTTCAATATATGCTTCTCAAGGATATACTATTAATGCAAATTCTTTTGGCCCATTGAAGGAAAGAGATCTCACATATGATTTTTTTAAATCTATAACTTAAGGTACAATTACTAGGCTCTTCCTTTATGAGCCTTTGATTGTATTAAATAGAAATTTGGAAGAAAGCAAACCAAGCTATAAAAATCATTTATTTAGTTATTCATTGTTTTTATTTATCAGTTTGCTTGTTTACTTTAAAATGCATATAATATAAAGAATGAAATCAATATGTTTTGGTAGACAAAAGAAATAAATATAAAAAAATTAATAAAACTAGAGGTAAGATGAACAGTAGAAAACAGACTATACAATTCTGTTCATTTGCTAAAGGTAAGCTGAAAATTTATGTCTTTGTTTCATCAGCCAAACAAAGAAGAAATTAAAATCAGTTATAAAATTGTGATATTATCAAGATACAAATAAACTTCATTTTTTGAATAATCCAATTTTTTTGTTTATGTTGCCATGTGTTTTCTTATCTTGACATGTGAGAAAAACACCTTTCCAGTAATCCCTCCTTATGTACAGGTAGAAGGAACATGCAATATTAGGAAACAAAGGATTGAAAGAGCCTTGAGTCAAAATAGTGGGAATTTTATTTATATAACCTCTTTCAGTTTACTCTAATGGCATAACATGAAAGAGCAGTTCAATGGAAACAATTGTAAAAGGGGCAACAAACAAAATGTGGTTTAACATATTAAAAAAGTCACTTAATGTTTACGAGATATCAATTTCTCAAGCTTAGGTTGGAAATAAATATTGCATCAATTCCCTTCAGTTGTACTGAAGGCTTCAACATAGAAAGGGTAATTAATTGGCTCATGTAACCAAACTGCAGGAAGGGTCTTCCTCTCTTTCTGCCAAGTTTATATCAGCCTCTCTCTGCACACTGATTTTAATCTCTGAAAGCACCTTCTGCCATACTATTGAGATATGACTATCAGCAGCTCTAGACTTACTTCACATCTACTTATTGACTTGCCCACCCATGCGCATGCCTGATATTAAAAAGAAAACAACAAGAAAGGACTTTCATTGGCTTAATTCACATAACCAATAATTAACAATTGTTAAACCAGAAAGTCAAGATCATGAAAAAAATGGGTTACTTGGAACACTTGTCTAAGGATGGGAAGAGAAGGCAATTCTTCAAAGGAAGAAATGAAGTTAGTAAAGGCATGGCCACTGGAAGAATCAGTGTGAGTTCCATAGCCAATTCAATTTGTGCCTAATAACACTATCTCCTTCATGTGATATGTGAATTTAACATGGAAGTGTGCTGTGCAAGTAGTAAAGTAATATATAAAACCCATACCACTATTTCTTCCAATATGATAGCCTTGAAAATTAAAAAAACAAACAAAAAAAAAATGGCCCTTGTGGGTGGCTCAGTAAATAGAGTGTTGGTGGTGTATGGATATAGTGGGTTCAATTTTCAGTCAAGGCACACAGGAGAAGCAACCATCTGCTTCTCCCCCTTCTCTCCTTCTTCCCCTCCAGCAGCCAGTGGGTGATTAGTTCCAGCCTCAGTCTCAGGCACTAAAATTAGCTCAGCACTTGAGCATTGGCCCAGTCTGACCCCAGAAGGGTTGCCAGATGGATCCTGGTGGGAGAAGGCATGAGGAAGTCTGCCTTACTATTCCCCCCCCTCCTCTCACCTAAAAGGGAATATCCTCAATAAAAGATTTCAGAGGACAGAAAACTGTTTTGCTTGGGGAACAAAACAGAAGCTGCTTTTCTACAATTTTTGTGACTTGAGACCAAATCATTAGCTGTTAAAAGTCTGAAGATGATGAATCCCCAGGAGTGTACTCTGGCCCTTCAAGAAGATGATGGCTCAGTGACTCTGTTCCTAGACCAGCGGACATCGAATGCTTTACAGTTGTCCCCAAAGACTAGGAATGTTATGAACATAACACCAACAACAGCCCATGGCTTGACTCTAACTGAGGAAGTATTTGTTTGTGTACGAGTGTGTATTCTTTGTAATTAAAGATCTTTGAATATCATTTTCTAACAATTCTAAGAAGAGATTGAGTCATTACCTTCCCATTTTCATGCAGCAATATTCCCAAGGGTGCTGTGAGAGAGGAAATATGCCAGTAAAAGTAATTTTCTAAACAATTCTCCAAAGGACACCATGCAAGGACATACTTAACAAAAGTGTGTCATGTCTTATAATGTAAAGCTGAAATTTTGGCCTATATTTTCAAGATGGTTTAATACAAAAAGAGCTATATTCTACTAGAGTGCAAAAGAACACATTGAAATGTCCTTCTCTCCCCTTTTCCAACAAGAAAGAACACTCCAGCCTCATGGAACAATTAAATTTGAAAAAAGAGTATTTTAAAATTGAGATTTCATCTTAGTTTACCTGCTAAAGAAAAGTGGAAAGCATAGGGAACCACAATTTGTATGTAGGAGGTAATTAAAATCTTCATGTAAATGGTGGACTCGTATCTAGTAAATATGTTTTTAAATATTCTGCCATTTATTTTCTTCATGTGTGCTACTCTCCTTTGGCAAATCTATTTCCAAGTACCATGCCCACATTTAACCAATACAATTAATTCATATATAGAATTCATATATAGTTTTCATGACAGTAGGAGAGCCACCACCTTAGCGAGATTTGAAGGTGAAGGCTACTGACAGGTTTAGGAGAAAAACCTCCATTTTATCTGGTCTTTTCCTCTTAGTCTTTATTTTTGAACAATTAATGAGATTTTTATTGAAAATTTTAAAAAAGAAAGATGGGTATTTGTTGGTGAGGAAATTCCATATAAAGACACAGAAATATGAGAAGGTAGGATGAAATCTGGGAGCTGAATGAGGATGGTAATACCAGCATGCCCTCCTAGTGAAAAGGTACCCAGAGGTCATTATTTGATGCCCAGCACCCACAGCCATGAATGGTCTGGGAGCAATGGTTATAAACTTGCCCCCAAAACAAAGGAATCAGTAATACTTAGTGCAAATGATGCAAAAATACCTGTTGAACATTATTTGAACCAACCTGTTCTGCTTTCTTAGGAGGACCAGTGAAATCTGAACACCTGTGTTCAAACCATACAACCTCCTCTCACTTATTAATAAATGTGCAATAACCAAAATGCTTATAAAACCACATGCCAATGTCAAAATGAAGAAACTTCTAAATTTCTAGCCTAAAGTGGCTAAAGTTACACCTTTAAAGATTGGACTGAAAAATTTGCTTGGATTCCTACCCCTACCCCTTTTTTCAGTTATCTCCATGAAACAGAAATGTTTGCTGAGTTAACAGTACTGTATATATCAGTGGTCCCCAACCCCCGGGCCGTGGACTGGTACTGGTCCATGGGCCATTTGGTACCAGTCTGCAGAGAAAGAATAAATAACTTACATTATTTCCGTTTTATTTATATTTAAGTCTGAATGGTGTTTTATTTTTTAAAAATGACCAGATTCCCTCTGTTACATCTGTCTAAGACTCACTCTTGAAGCTTGTCTCGGTCACGTGATACATTTATCCGTCCCACCCTAAAGGCCGGTCGGTGAAAATATTTTCTGACATTAAACAGGTCCATGGCCCAAAAAACATTGGGGACCACTGGTATATATGACTTCATCCCATTAGTCATTTTAGCACCTGCCTCATTTAATGTCAGCACAGGACTCTTTCCTTCCTCATTTTCCTTCATCTGCTCCAGAATTTCAGCCAAAAATCAAGAACATACCATGGTTCTTGGCAATCATAAAGCCCAAATGCTGAATAATGTTTAACTGTGAACTCATTACTAACGTTATGCTCATACCAATAGTTTTGAAGCAGTCTGTGACTGTAGAACTTCCTCTTGGGACAGTTACTCTCTTTCTAAATGTAAATAGCTGCAGAATGAGTAGCTATGTGCAGGTGCTATGATTACCCAGGCTGTTGTGCCTCCATAGTGAGATTCGGACTCACTGCTTTTACTGCAAACATGTGATTATTTCTCAAGTATGTGTGCCACGAGCACTCACGTTATAAACAATGTTTCTTCTTGAGAGGAATACAGTATTTTCTCCAAAACTAATACTTCTTCAGAGTGGTAAGTGGAAAGCAATGTTTTTGAGGTCTGCATTATTCTTCTAACTGGGCTTATGGTGCTACCTTTAATGAGTGAATTTAAAATGTTTTATACTTTCATAAGACCTTCATACAAAGGACATTAAGAGCATATTGTGTCCTGACAACCTGCAGAAACAGACTAATATAATCAAGTGATATCCAAAAGGCAAACTGAAGTAAAAGGAAAATTTGATTAGTTGCTACACCTCCAGTTGGAGGATTCTGCATAATTATTGGCATTGAGACATTTTACGCTCTATTGCAAATACACTGGTTACTGTCAACTCACTGCAGCCACTTGTCCTTTGGTATCTGGATGAAACCTCAGAACTCTCCACAACACAGCTACCTGGGCTCCACAGCAGCCCCAGCAAGCATTGTGGCTGTCATATTGACTGAAGCCTCATCAGTATCCTTGTCCTGTAGGGTTCAGGTCCAGAAAGGATAGGGCCAGGTGTCTATGTTAAATGAAGATAATACATATCTTGTTGGGTTGTTCTGAGAATTAACTGCATTAATATGTGTAGACAGCTTTAAAGTCACCAACTGTACTTCAAAAATAAAAAAAAAATAATATGAAAAGAGCTTCAAAGTGCCTGGCACACAGCACTACATAAATGTTAGCTATTATCAGAATGCACCTATACCCTGCCCACTTATTTCCAGCCATTTCACCAGAGAAACATTGATCAAAAGACACATTTGATTACTCACTGAGAATGTGAAAATTGATGAAAGTAAATCCATCCCCATTCCCAAAACAGTAACATAACCTACTTAGTGATAGCAGATTGAAACATACCATTAGTTACAAAAAATTGCACATGTCTGTGCTTATATTTGATGAAGATAAAATTTGACAAATTTGGATTAAAACAACCAATACATTTTTGAAACATTAATTTTATAAGAAATTTTTTTGGTAAACAATTCTAATTTTTAAATTTGCTAGTAAAAAAGTTAATTTCTTTTTCATAGAATAAACAAAGTTTTTTCATATATGCAGATTATTATGTATTTGCAACATCTTTTGTACATGTCACAATAATTATGATTCAATATAATAAGTATTCATCAAATTTTTTGGAACTAAACTATCAGTTTAAAATTTTTATCGAACTGAATTTTTTGATTCAGCCTCTTGATAATGAAAGTTATTCTACAGTTAAAAGAAAAGTCATTAAAAAGAAAAGCAACATCAAATTAGGAGGTGAAGTAATGACATTCTCTTTGAAATGTACATAATCTACACCTGACAGACCATTAATGTGATAATACCTAAATTAAAGCAGTGAATGCCATCCAGTCAACATTTAGGTAAACTAGTTTTAATTCTATGAGGGAATTAGTGACCTTATTTGATTTTCAAAATAGCCCTTGACCCAAATCCATTTTTTAAAACTACACAGTTTGAAAATGGGACATTGTGAACAAAAAGGGTTTGCATTAGAACTATTTTCTAAAGTAAAAATAAACCATCAAAACTGCGATTTCCCCCCCCCCCCCACATATACCAGTTCTTAAAAATTTAAAGTGAATATTTAATATATTTATTTACTAGTTATAATGAACTTCATTAGTTTGGGGACATGTAATGCAAACTTAAGTTATACAAGCATTACTTATTTGGGACACCTATGAGATATATATATATATATCCCTGGCTATTTAGGATTGAGAAGGTGAAGGACAAGATAGTTGGCTACAACCAAGGAATTAAAAGTTAGTTCACTTTCAGACTAGTTTAGAAAAATCACCATATTCTACCAAAATGGGGATAAATGAAAGCCTTTGAAACTTAATTTTAAGGGATTTATATATATAAAATTTAAACAGACTATAATATGTGGATTAAATTTAGTTTTTTTATTTTAATTCCTCTAGTTACACAGTAATCAGAAATATTTACTTTGCCTAATTAACATATTATTTTGTTTTTGTTTCATGCAACTGAAAGACTATTGGAACAAAATGAGGAATCAGAAAATTACCACTTTGTTAAATTAGTCATCAATGATTATTTCATCATTTCCTTCAACTAAAAAACTTAAAAATATGACCTTGACTGGAAATAGACACATTTCTATGAGTTATAGAATAATATATGTATTTCCATTGAAAATAGTATATTTTATAAAAATGCAATAATATTTTAATTCCATTGGGGCATTTTAATTTAGGAGATTACACTTAATGGGTTAATCCAATTTGTAATTTTTCTACTACACACCAAATAATTTGCAGACATACATTTTACAGCTACTATTAAGGTCATTGTTTCTCAAGATTGAAGTGGAAAAACAGCAGATAACCAGTTATTTTTCAAATAAAAGTACCTCTAAATAAATATAGTTTAAAAAGAAATTTAATACAAAGTAGATTTTTACAAATGTCATGTACAGTTAAAAGCAAAGTACAAAGTTATTTAAAGAATTTTGACAAACAGGAAAAATTAAATCTTTAATAAACTTGCTCACAGAATTTTTACTCTTAAAATTAAGTTTCAAAGGCTTTCATTTATCCCCATTTTGGTAGAATATGGTGATTTTTCTAAACTAGTCTGAAAGTGAACTAACTTTCAATTCCTTGGTTGTAGCCAACTATCTTGTCCTTCACC
Organism: Saccopteryx bilineata; assembly: GCF_036850765.1. Taxonomy (NCBI): domain Eukaryota; kingdom Metazoa; phylum Chordata; class Mammalia; order Chiroptera; family Emballonuridae; genus Saccopteryx; species Saccopteryx bilineata. Next base: position 74,144,853 of record NC_089495.1, on the reverse strand, counting down.
TTCTCACTCCTAAATAGCCAGGGATAATTGGGTGCCCATCTCCCTATAACCTATTCTAAACCAGAAAACATCTATAGAAAACCCAACTTCCAATTTGACTTCACGTTCTGTAAGACCTTTCAAATCATACTGTTGTGAAGATGTAACTAATTTTGTAATATTGTTGACAAGCTAGTTTTTCTTCCCACCTTGCCCCATGTTTAAGTTCTCATGTCACACCATTAAAATTTTTAAATATATATAAAGAGATCTGTCCATGCTAGCTCAGCACTCTTGAGCACTCCCTTCTCACTCCTGGCTTCAATTTCTCCTGCTCTTGGCACCTGCTGCTACATTCCAGGACCTCAAAAAAGTTCTCCAAAAAAATGCTTCTGGGCCATAAAGGTGAAATAAGTGTGTGGGGGGTGACATCAGAGAAATGGTTCCGTAAGGAGGGATACCAATAAATCTCCCCCAAAATTCAACTAGATCTTCAACCAGAGACAGAAAAATCTATCCTTGGAGCCTCCAGCAGTTCCACACTAAATGCAAAGGCAGAGGCAGCAGCAACCCCATAGCTGGATCATCAGGCTGCTAATTCAGGAAGGAAAGACTAGGAGAGAGGCTCCAGGAAAACGGACTCTCTCACTGTCGGAGCCTGCAAATGCTAATGAGCCTCGACTGCCAATAAGACTGAAGCCCAATATATGACATTGCCATAGAGATTTATCAACTGCAAACCTCTACCTAAACGTGCCACAGGGGCAGAACCCGGGGTACAGAGTCACCAACCAGGAAGAGAAAGAGAAAAGAAAGAGCAAGAAGATAACCTCTCAAAATCAAGAATAATCCACAGACTTTATAACCTATCCCATTTTATTATATTTTTCCATTGTTTCTCTTATCTTCTTGTCTTGATTATTTTCTTTCTTTTCCAATTTGGTCATTTAATTCCCTGCCATCTTACTCTCTCCTCTCCTTGAACTACACTACCCATAAGTTTTACATCTCTCATTATCATTTCTTTCCTCTTCCTTTCTCTCTATGAGGGTTGCACTCCAAAACCCTTAACTCTCTCTTTTTGTTCTTTTTTCTTCATTTTGTGTTTTCCTCTTTCTTTTTTCTCCCTTTAAATTAGTTTCTTCTTTTCTCCTTTAATTTTCCTCTCATTCAATCCTCAATCATGAATAAATTATTTTATTAGGGACTCAAATTTTTCTTTGTGGTGCTTTGGGGGTTTTTTACTTCACTTTTTAAATTCACTAACAGTGCTTCCAATCTGGCTCTCCATTTTATCTAGTTTTTGCTCCACTAAATACAATAGTAATTTTTAAATATTTTTTTCCATTTTTTCTGTATCCCTCTTATTCCTTTCATTATATATCTTAGTTAACCATCACCTAAAAGCAAATCATTTTATTCTTGACCCAAATTTTTTCTATTTTTGCATTTTTTGGGTCCATACCACCTTTTTTTGCCCTTTTATCACTTCTCCCCAACTCAGGCCCTCCATTATAGGTAGTTTTTATTCTATTTAGCACAATATAATTCACAGTTTACCAAAAGATTTTCTCAAGAAGGAGGGGAGAGGAGAGAAGTGAAAAAAAAAGAAAAATAATTTTTTTAACTTTTTATTTTTTTTAATTCTCATTAGTACTATCAAAAAAACTACCCTCAGATGCCATTAAGGAAAAGGAAATTGAATATCATTGTTACAAAAGAGAGATAGCACAGATAGAAGAAGAAAAATCTTTGAAGAAAAAATTTAATATATTGAAAACCTTAGAGCTAAATGACAGAGAATTTAAAATAGAAATTCTAAAAATACTCAGAGATATACAAGAAAACACAGAAAGGCAATTTAGGGAGCTCAGAAAACCACTCAATGAACACAAAGAATACATTACCAAGGAAATTGAAACTATAAAAACAAATTGAACAGAGATGAAAAACTCAATTCATGAGCTGAAAAATGAGGTAACAAGCATAGCTAATAGAACAGGCCAGATAGAAGGTAGGATTAGTGACATAGAAGACAAGAAACTTGAGGCACAACAGAAAGAAGAAGAAAGAGACTCAAAAATTTAAAAAAATGAGAAAGCCCTACAGGAAGTTCTGACTCCATCAAAAATAATAACATAAGAATAATAGGTATATCAGAGGGATAAGGGAGAGAAAATGGAATGGAGAACATGTTCAAACAAATAATAGATGAGAACTTCCCAAGCCTGTGGAAAGAACTAAAGCCTCAAATTCAGGAAGCAAACAGAACTCTGAGTTTTCTTAACCATAACAAACCTACTCCAAGGCACATTATAATGAAATTGGCACAAACCAACGACAAAAAAAAAAAAAATCTCAAGGCAGCCAGAGTAAAGAAGAATACAACATATAAAGAAAAGCCCATTACATTATCATCAGATTTCTCAACAGAAACTCTACAAGCTAGAAGAGAGTGTACCCCAATATTTAAAGTCCTGAAGGAGAGAAACTTTCAGCCAAGAATACTATACCCATCAAAGCTATCCTTCAAATATGAAGGAGAAATAAAAACATTCACAGATACAGAAAAGATGAGGGAATTTATCATCAGAAAACCCCCACTCCAGGAATTACTAAAGGGGTGTTTCCAATCAGATACAAAGAACAAAGCAAAACAAAACCACAAGTAAAAGCTCCACCAAGAACACAATAAAACCAAATTTAATCTGTGACAACAACAAAACAAAAAAGGGGAGAGGATGGAGATTAACAGTAGCAAAGGACAATGGAGTGCAAAAGTACTCACAAGATAGTGCATTACAATGAACAGTGTAGGAACCCTTTTCATTACTTAATGGTAAACACCCTTGAACAAACCACCACAGAAGCACATGATTTAAAAAAGATAGCAACAGAAGAAAGAAGTATGAAATACAACCAAACAAAAACAAAGAATAAAAAAACAAAGAGAAGAATCAAACAAGACACAAAACTGACAGAAAGCAATGTATAAAATGGCAATAGGGAACCCACAAATGTCAATAATTACACTCAGTGTAAATGGATTAAACTCACCAATAAAAAGGCACAGAGTAGCAGAATGGATTAAAAAAGAAAATCCAACTGTATGCTGCCTACAGGAAACTCATCTAAGCAACAAGGATAAAAACAAATTCAAAGTGAAAGGCTGGAAAACAATACTCCAAGCAAATAACATTAAAAAAAAAGTAGGCATAGCAATATTCATATCTGATAATGCTGACTACAAGACAGAAAAAGTACTCAGAGACAAAAATGGTCATTTCATAATGATTAAGGGGACACTGAATGAGAAAGATATAACAATTCTTAATATATATGCACCAAACCAAGGAGCACCAAAATATATGACAGCTACTTATTGACCTTAAAACAAAAACTGACAAAAATACAATCATAGTTGGAGACCTCAATACACTGCTGATGGCTCAAGATCTATCATTCAAACAGAGAATCAATAAAGATATATTGGCCTTAAACAAAACATCAGAGCACCTGGATATGATAGACATCTACAGGACATTTCATCCCAAAATGATAGTGTATACATTTTTCTCCAGTGTACATGGATCATTCTCAAGAATTGACCATATGTTGGGCCACAAAAATAACATCAGCAAATTCAGAAAAATCGAAGTTGTACCAAGCATATTTTCTGATCATAAAGCCTTTAAACTAGAATTCAACTGCAAAAAAGAGGAAAAAAACTCCACAAAAATGTGGAAACTAAACAACATACTTTTAAAAAATGAATGGGTCAAAGCAGAAATAAGTGCAAAGATCAAAAGATATATACAGACAAATGAAAATGACAATACAACATATCAGAATCTATGGAATGCAGCAAAAGCAGTGATAAGAGGGAAGTTCATATCACTTCAGGCATATATGAACAAACAAGAGAGAGCCCAAGTGAACTACTTAACTTTACACCTTAAGGAACTGGAAAAAGAAGAACAAAGACAACCCAAAACCAGCCGAAGAAAGGAGATAATAAAAATCAGAGTAAAAATAAATGAAATAGAGAACAGAAAAACTATAGAAAAAATTAATAGAACAAGGAGCTGTTTCTTTGAAAAGATCAACAAAATTGAAAAATCCCTTGGCAAGACTCACCAAGGAAAAAAGAGAAAGTCTCATATAAACAAAATCCAAAATGAAAGAGGAGAAATCACCACAGACACCATAGATATACAAAGAATTATTGTAGAATACTATGAAAAACTTTATGCCACTAAATTCAACAATCTAGAGGAAATGGATAAATTCCTAGAACAATACAACCTTCCTAGACTGAGTGAAGAAGAAGCAGAAAGCCTAAACAGACCAATTAGTAGGGAAGAAATAGAAAAAACTATTAAATACCTCCCCAGAAATAAAAGTCCAGGCCACGAGGGTTATACTAGTGAATTCTATCAAACATTCAAAGAAGACTTGGTTCCTATTCTACTCAAAGTCTTCCAAAAAATTGAAGAAGAAGCAACACTTCCAAACATATTTTATGAGGCCAACATAACCCTCATACTGAAACCGGGCAAGGACAGCACAAAAAAAGAAAACTACAGACCAATATCTCTAATGAATACAGATACTAAAATACTAAACAAAATACTAGCACAATCGAATACAACAACATTAAACAAATAATACATCATGATCAAATGGGATTCATCCCAGAATCTCAAGGATGGTTCAACATACATAAAACGGTTAACATAATACATCATATCAACAAAACAAAGAAGAAAACCACATGATCTTAATAATAGATGCAGAAAAGGCATTCGATAAAATACAACACAACTTTATGTTTAAGACTCTCAACAAAATGGGTATAGAAGGAATATATCTCAACATGATAAAGGCCATATATGATAAAACATCAGCTAATATCATATTAAATTGCACAAAACTGATTTAAGGCTTTCCCCCTTAAATCAGAAACAAGACAGGGTTGTCCACTCTCTCCACTCTTATTTAATGTGGTGCTAGATGTTCTAGCCAGAGCAATCAGACAAGACAAAGAAATAAAAGGCATCCATATCGGAAAAGAAGAAGTAAAGGTATCACTTTTTGCAGATGACATGATCCTATACATCGAAAACCCCAAAGAATCTACAAAAAGACTACTAGAAACAATAAGCCAATACAGTAAGGTCACAGGATACAAAATTAACATACAAAAGTCCATAACCTTTCTATATGCCAACAATGAAACATTTAAGAACGAACTCAAAAAAATAATCTCCTTCACAATTGCAACAACAACAAAAATAAAATACCTAGGAATAAACATAACAAAGAATGTAAAGGATCTATATAATGAAAACTACAAAGCATTGTTAAAGGAAATCAAAAAAGATACAATGAGATGGAAGAATATTCCTTGTTCTTGGATAGAAAGAATAAATATAATCAAGATGGCCATATTACCCAAAGCAATATACAAATTTAATGCAATTCCCATAAAAATTCCAATGATATTTTTTAAAAAAATGGAACAAAAAAATCATCAGATTTATATGGAACTATAAAAAACCTCGAATAGCCAAAGGAATCCTAAAGGAAAAGAATGAAGCTGGAGGCATTACAATATCTGACTTCAAACTATATTATAGAGCCACAACAATCAAAACAGCATGGTACTGGCAGAAAAATAGACACTCAGACCAATGGAACAGAATAGAAAGTCCAGAAATAAAACCACATATATATGGTCAAATAATTTTTGATAAAGGGGCCAACAACACACAATGGAGAAAAGAAAGCCTCTTCAACAAATGGTGCTGGGAAAACTGAAAAGCTACATGCAAAAGAATGAAACTTGACTACAGTTTGTCCTCTTATACTAAAATTAATTCAAAATGGATCAAAGGCCTAAATATAAGACCTGAAACAATAAAGTACATAGAAGAAGACATAGGTTCTAAACTCATGGACCTTGGTTTTAAAGAGCATTTTATGATTTTGACTCCAAAGGCAAGGGAAGTGAAGGCAAAAATAAATGAATGGAAGTACATCAGACTAAAAAGTTTTTGCTCAGCAAGAGAAACTGACAACAAAAATAAACAGACAGCCAACTAAATGGGAAATGTTATTTTCAAACAACAGTTCAGATAAGGGCCTAATATCCAAAATATACAAAGAACTCATAAAACTCAACAACAAACAAACAAACAATCCAATAAAAAAATGGGAAGAGGACCTCAACAGACCCTTCTCCCAGGAAGAAATACAAATGGCCAACAGATATATGAAAAGATGCTCATCTTCATTAGTTATTACAGAAATGCAAATCAAAACTGCAATGAGATACCACCTCACACCTGTTAGATTAGCTATTATCAACAAGACAGGTAATAGCAAATGTTGGAGAGGCTGTGGAGAAAAAGGAACCCTCATCCACTGTTGGTGGGAATGTAAATTAGTACAACCATTATGGAAGAAATATGGTGGTTCCTCAAAAAACTGAAAATAGAACTACCTTATGACCCAGCAATCCCTCTACTGGGTATATACCCCAAAAACTCAGAAACATTGATACGTAAAGACACATGCAGCCCCATGTTCATTGCAGCATTGTTCGCAGTGGCCAATACATGGAAACAACCAAAAAGCTGTTCAATAGAAGACTGGATAAAGAAGATGTGGCACATATACACTATGGAATACTACTCAGCCATAAGAAATGATGACATCGGGTCATTTACAGCAAAATAGTGGGATCTTGATAACATTATAGGAAGTGAAAGAAGTAAATCAGAAAAAAACAAGAACTGCATTATTCCATACGTAGGTGGTACATAAAAACGAGACTAAGAGACATTTACAAGAGTGTGGGGGTTACGGGGTGGGGAGAGGAAGGTGAGGGGAAATGGCAGGAGAGGGGCACAAAGAAAACTAGATAGAAGGTGACGGAGGACAATCTTACTTTCAGTGATGGGTATGCAACATAACTGATTGACAATATAACTTGGACATGTTTTCTTTGAATATATGTACCCTGATTTATTGATTTCACCCTAGTAAAATTAATAAAAAATATAAATAAATTTTAAAAATTTAAAAAAAGCTGAAATAAGTGTGTTGTTACTGAGAACAAGCCCTTTCTGCCACATCTGGGTTTATGTCAATGAAGTGGCTTTAGCAAATCACCTAATGATGGAACTGGTTGCCAAGGTAACTAACCTTAAAGACAAGGTTGTAACTTTCAGTCCCACCCTCCGATTTCCTGGGAGTGGAGAAGGACTAAAGTTTGAATTAATCATCAATGGCCAATGATTTAATCAATCATTCCTAGTTAATGAAGCCTACATTAGAAAAGGAAGAGGAGGAGGAAGAGGAGGAGGAGAAGGAGAAAGAGAAGGAGAAGGAGAAGGAGAAGGAGAAGGAGAAGGAGAAGGAGAAGGAGAAGGAGAAGGAGAAGGGAAAGAAGAAGAAGACAAAAGGAGCAGGCTCAGAGCACATGCCACCATGCTGAGCCCAACCTCCATGAGGACAGAAGCTCTTTTCTTCAGGACCTTGGCCTCTGGATCTCTTTATCTGGCTGTTGATACATATTCTTTAATATCCTTTGTAATTTATTGGTAATATAGTGAGTAAATGGTTTTCCTGAGTTCTGTGAACAATTCTAGCAGATTAATCAAATCCAAGGAGGGAACCATAGAAACCTTTGATTTCTATCCAGTAAGTCAGAAGTAGAGGTAACAACCTGGACTTCTGATTGGCATTCTAATTTAGAGGGAGTCATTGGGACCTCCAATTTGTAGCAGGTTGATAAGAAGCACAGGTCACATGGGCCTGCAATTGGCATCTGAAGTAGGGGGTGATCTTGTGAGACTGACCCCTTCACCTACAGAATTTGATTCTATTTTCCAGTAGATAGTGTCAGAATTCACAGAATTCAGTTTAATTGAATTGAATTCTTGGATACCCGATTGCTTGTTGGTATGGGGAAGTTTAAACACACACACACACACACAGAGAGAGAGAGAGAGAGAGAGAGAGAGAGAGAGATTCAGTGTAGGAACCTGAAATTCAGTCTAGGAACCTAATTTATAAATTCCTTGGATTATTATTTCCAGAGTTTGGGGGCAGTCAGGCAAGGTAAATCAGGCCCTTTTCCATAGTAAGCTTGGGAGTCGGTTTTTTTGGTTCTGCTGAATTAAGTAATATTTTTGCAAGACTTTCCATTCTCCCAGTTTTTAGTTCTTTTTCTCCTCTCTCATTAGTTTCCTAAGATTCTCTTAAAATAGTCCCACATGCTGGGTAGTTTCAAACACCAGAAACTTGTCTTCTCACAGTACTATAACTAGAAGTCTGAGATCAAGGTGTTGACAGAGGTATTCTTCCTCCAAAGGTTTTCAGAGAGGAATATTCCCTGACTCTTTCAGCTTCTGGTCATCCCAGGCATTCCTCAATTTGTAGATGGATACTCCAATCTCAGTCTCCCCCTTTATTTGGCATTCTCCCTGTGTTCATATGGCTGTCTTCCTTCCATGTCTATCTTATTATAAGGATATCAGTAATATTGGATTGAGAGTCCGCCTTACCCCAGTATGACCTCATGTTAACTAATTACCTTTGCAATGATTCTGTTTCCAAATACATTTACATCTTAAGCTACTGGGGGTTAGGACTTCAACGTGTTATTTTTGGAGGACACAGTTCAATCCATACTATTCATCGTAATCTATTTATACTTTCAAATAAAGTTCTTTATTCTAGGTTTAGTCCAGTTTCAGGAGAAAGCATAAATCTTATTTGACCTCCAAATCTTATGAGAACTCTTGATGTTTTGATTAAATAATAGCAGTGCTCTCTTGACCTGAGAGCCCATGAACTAAAAATTTATAGCTTTTTATTAAATTCCAGTCTCCTAAATGCCTGATCCCCCCTACCTTGACCTGTAACATCAGCCCTCAAGATATTGCTAGTTATACTTAATTGTTATGGGCAGCTGGGTTTCATTTCATTGATGTTGATCTGTATTTATATAGAAGTGGAAAAACAAAATAACATAGAGTGATAAGGTACTTTTCAAATTTATTTTATTACTACTCTTTTCAAAAAAGTTTGAGATAGCCATACGGTAGCATAAAGTACAAATTTTCAGCAGAAAGATGCTTTCTAAAATTACCTAAGGTTTTGATCTAACAAATTACTGACTTAAACGGCATTTCTGTTGCATGTTCCTCTCTTAGTCTAGTTATGAGGACTGTTCTTTAAGAAGTGATATATAACAGAGCCATGGGAAAACTAATAGCACTAACGTGCTCACATTATGAAGAGATTTAATGCCAAAGATAGGTAATGTAAGAGATACTTAAGCACATCATAAATATAAATGCTGCTAATGATGAACTACCTCTTCAATGGCTTTATTCCAAAGTGTACCTCCACACTAATCAAATACATTTTATTATCTATACACCGGTTATCACAAAAGAGACCAATATTTCAAAGCAAGATCTTCCTATAGCCATTAATGAATCTTTTAGCCAGAGTAGAGATAAAGAAAATTAACTCAGGAGGCAAGACTATAATTAAAGAACAGACTTGCAGCTGCTAACAGACCTGCTAACAATGTGAAATTTGAAAAAATATTTTATATTTGTTATGAAGATTAGATATTTATAGGAAATAATGTGTAGAACATTAGTTAGCATGTTGCCCTACAAAAAAATAGAAGCTCTTTAAAAGCTATCACTTTTTACAGCATAAAGCCAAGTACCAAGCACAATTCTAAGCACTGGTCTAAATAGTTTTATATATTTAATTTTTTACCCTTTTCTTAACAAAACAAAATTCAACCAAGTAAGTTTTAAGATCTAATTGGCTTTATTAAACCACTTATGAACTGTGCAGTATCCTATCTAAGACTAGAAGGGAGTTCTGAGGGGCTGTACAAAATGGAAGGTTTTTTAGGAAGAAAAGTAGGCAAGGCAGCTAGTAACAAAAGAAAAGAAAGGATTATTTTAAATTCTGATGTCACAGAGGGCTGAGAATCTCTCTTGGGGGTGGTGGAAGAGAAAGGGAAGGTTTATATTATGCAGATTGCCTCTTCTTTCTGTGGATGATGGAGAGGCGCCAGGTGACAGGTTACCTTACTGGTCCTTGACAAGCAAATTCCAGACTCATACATTTTGGGGAGAAGTTGAAACTATAATTAAATCAGTTCTAAAGCTAGATTTGGTATCATGGGCTTTTAGTACGCAAGGTAGGTCATTTGGAGCCGGTGATTTTCTCTTTAATACTTTGTATATCACATATATTTACATAAAAGAATAACCAAACTGAGCCTGACCAGGCAGTGGCACAGTGGATAGAGCGTCGGACTGGGATGCCAAGGACCCAGGTTCAAGACCCCGAGGTCGCCAGCTTGAGCGCGGGCTCATCTGGTTTGAGCAAAAGCTTACCAGCTTGGACCCAAGGTCGCTGGCTCAAGCAAGGGGTTATTCGGTCTGCTGAAGGCCCACAGTCAAGGCACATATGAGAAAACAATCAATGAACAACTAAGTTGTCGCAACGTGCAACGAAAAACTAATGATTGATGCTTCTCATCTCTCTGTTCTTTTCTATCTAACTCTCTGTCTCTGTAAAAAAACAAACAAACAAACAAACAAAAAACAAAAAAAACCCTGAAACTACCACTATGTGATCCATTTTGAGAATTTTGTATTCAACAGTTTAAATACATGTAAATAAAATAATTCCAAATAGATTATTGGTTCAACTACTTCCTAAAAAGATTTCAATCAAAACATCTATATATGTTGTTATCTTTCTTATTTTTAAGGGATTTCATGAAAAGTGATTTTTAAAATAATATTTTATAAATTAGTAGTTCTTGATCTGTAGCATGCATGCAGAATCACCTGGAGAGCTTGTTAAAATACCAGCCCCACTCCCAGAGTCTCTGATTTAGTAATTCTAGAACGGGGCTTGAAAATTTGCATTTTTAGTAAGTTAGGACATGTTCCCAGGTAAAGCTGCTGGCCTCATGACAGCAATTTAACAATCATTGCTATTGGTCAATGATTGTCAAGAGGCAAGAAATGCTTCCTTAATTCTACACCTAATTCTATCTGGTTCATGCTCTATACTTTTATCTAATAGTAACTAATACATTCGAGTTACTGTTACTTATATGCTCTTTAATTCCTGTTGAAATATTGAAACTAAAAATAGTAACTAATACATTCGAGTTACTGTTGCTTATATGCTCTCTAATTCCTTTTGAAATATTGAAACTAAAAATAGTATGAGTATTGAGGAAAGCCTGAAAGTCAGACTGCAACTCCTGCTCCCAAAGTGGAGGATATCTTGATACAGATCCACTTATAAATAGCCCAAGATGTGAATTTTGAGCATCAGGGTAAGACCTTTACAGTCAAAAGGAAACAGTCCTGCTTTGTTCTGAACCAACAATATATTCATTCAAGAACATTCCCCAAACATGTTTGTGTTTTATTTTTAACTGATGTTGGCAGGTACAATCAGATCATCTCAGGCTAATCATCTAAATTAAAGCCATGTAAATCCCACTGTGGGCTTTTAAAATATGTTTTCAGTTAACATATGGATTATGTTTTTGTAAAGAACCTGTTTTACTACTCAAATATCTAGACTATAATTGATCCATTATGGTATACAAAATATATTTTTCACTGAGGTAGAGGCCAATTTAAAAACTTTTTTTCAGGGTTTCTAACTCCAAATTTGAGAAGGGAGTGGTATGAGGCAGGCACAGTATTGTCTTTGCTGAGAAGTCAGTTGTTCAGTTCATACCATCACTGAAAGGGTCAGCACCCACACACCATACGCATGAAGGCAATTTTCTTCTAAAGTACTGATATTTTTATCTGAATTCACTCATGATACTTCCAAAGTGCAGAAAACAAAACAGTTTTGGTCTTTGTTGTTCAAAACCTATTTTATTTTGCCCTGAGTGCTTTTCCCTCTGATGACAGCCTTAGAGGAATTGTTTAAACTTTGTAACAAAAACAAAACAAAACAAAAACTCTTTTTTGGGGGGATAAATATGAGGCCAAGTCAAAGTTTAATCTCCCTCTTAGACTCTCTCTTTTTCTAGGGGTCTCCTATTTCTGCCTCCTCCCAAGACAATACCTAGGAACAGAGAAAAGCTAATATTTTCATGGCATTGGGTCATCACAGGTTCAAATGCTGTTCTCCTGAATAAAATGTTTTGGCCCATTTTTCTCTGGGCATCTACTTGTAGCTTCCAATGCTGACATGTCCATGAGTGACATAAATTGTGAATTGCCTCCTCAGCCTGGCCAAGGCATGCTAATTGCCCCCAAAGACATCAACCATCGCTTTTGGCCAGTCTTCCCCCATTGGCTCTGCAGATGTCCTTATGTGTAGGCACAGCTGTTTCATGGGCCTACTCTGCAGCAGTCAGCTTAATTGTATCTCTGCTTATCTTATGAAACCCTTTGGCTACCACTGAATTTGTAGAATCTACACACTCCACTTAAGAGCTGAGATTTACTCAGCGACATTATTTCAGATCTTCTTTCTGCCTAAACACATTACAGGACTGCTTCCTTCAGCAGCAGCTGCTATGTGTTGAATGTTGGAATGGGACTTCCTAAGTGGTAATGTGCTTGCTGAGAGCCAGAAGTCCCCATCCGGAGTTTCTTTCTTCTCAGGTAAGGGCCTAAGGGATAAAAATTGGAGGAGAAGAAGCAAGGTGTGTGCAGTGATGCTTTCCTGAGGGTCCAGAAAGAAAAGTCATCCTGTTCTCATTTTTCCCTGAGTATCTTCCTTCTTTACACTTCATAGTTATACAGACTCTTGGTTAAATTATTTTAAGGATAGAACTCAAAGATTCTGTGCTTGCCAAATAGCTTGGTTGGTTAGCATCTCCCAGAAGCGCAGAGATTGCTGGTTCGATCCTCGGTCAAGGCACATAGAGAAGCAGATTGATATTCCTGTCTCCCTTTTTCTCACCCCCTTCCTCCCTCACTGAAATCAATAAATAAAAGTTAAATATCTATAGCACACCTTTTAGAACTATTTCCTGTCCATGGGCTGTAAGATCCTATTTTGTCAGTCAAAAGTTGAAATTGACTATTTTTGCCTTCCTAATCATGTAATCTATATTTTCCTGAGATAATCAATACCTCTGGCTGAAAGAGAAAGAAAGAGGTCAAATTCAATCAAGTATGAAAAGAAAGAGCACATTAATATATTTTTAATCAGTTTCTATTGAACTGCCAAGGTTTTAGAATTCATTTATTAAAACCACTGAGGATTAAACGCACACTGTTAGGGTTACATCATCTAAAATCTGCTTTTAACCCACAAAAACAACCAGACCTAATGAATTAGTTCTCATATATTAAATCCATGAAAAGTTCATTTTAAAAACATAAAACTAATTTTATAATTTATAATGTGATACATAAATTCTTTGTCACACACTAACTGAAACTTAAGAAGCCTGGTTCACAAAGACTAAAACTGTGCACGTTGATAACTATAATTGTTTTACAGCAAAACATGGTGTTTTCCATTTAGATTCATAATTATCTGAATACCTTAATATGTAAACAATATATGACTAAGCAATAAAAATTTAAGTAACTTTGAGTAATAGCTATAAGTATTTGGATACAGCCTTAAATGTTGTCTATGTATCTGTTAGCTTAATCAGGTCTCAGGCATTTTTCTATTTCATTCATATAAATACATATTACTATCAATAATTCTGATATTCTATTTTATACTATGTACATGGTATTTAACTTGGTATTAAATAAATGCTTCACATTTGGGGATATTCATTGCAATCTGAGACTAGAACTTAAAGTTTTTGACACCACTCTGATATCATTTATTATCTTCATACTCTTAACTGAATACTTTTATTAAGAAAAAAAGGGCAAGCATCTCTGTGAATACTACTTCTATTCAATATTGTAGAGATCTTAATCATCAAATTAAGGCAAGAAAAAAAGCATAAATTAAAAAATGGAGAGGAAAAATATAGTTTTAGTCACAGATAACATAATCATCTAAATAGCAAGTCTTAAGTAATCTACAGAAAAAAAAGCTAGAATTAATAAATGAGTTTAGCAAGGTTAATATGCAAAAACCAAAGGTTTTCCATATACTGATGCACACTTAAAATTAAAAAAAATTTAAATAGTGACATTTATAATAAGACCATAAAAATGAATGTCTTAAGCATAATCCAACAAAATACAGTAATTACAAAAATTGTATGTTTAAAATTACAAAATTATGGGGGAAATTAAATAAATTGGAGTTAGAACATGTCCATAGATTGAAATAACTAATGTTAACATATTAATTTTTCACAAACTGTTAGATATATTTAACACAATTCTAATCAAAATTCCAATAATATTTTTTGTAGAGATTGTAAGCTGACTCTTAAGTTAGGTAGCTAGCCAAACCAATTTTGAAAAAAAGAATAAGTTAGAACACTTGGACATGATTTTGGTTTAATTATAAAGCTGTAAAATAACAAAGACAGTCTAAGTGTAAGATATGGACAAAATAGTCCAAAAATAGACCTACACATACACATATGGTCAATTAATTTTTTTAAGAAAAGATGTCACAGTAAATCAATGGACAAAAGATTATCTTTTTTACATATATATATTCACATACAAAAATTTAAGCTCAACTCATTCATTATACCATAAGCATAAATCAACTTAAATGAATTATAGACCTAAATGTAAAACCTTACACTGTACATCTTTTAGAAGAAAACATAGGAGAGAATCTTTATGACATTGGGTTAAGAAAAAACTTCTTCTTAGAACCAAAATATCATGTGCTATTATGGAAAAAAACAAACTTGATAAATTGGACTTCATTAATATTAAATTTTTCTGCTCTTTAAGAATGTTATTAAACCTGACCAGGCAGTGGCGCAGTGGATAAAGCATCGGCCTAGGATGCTGAGGACCCAGGTTTGAAAACCCAGGGTTGCCGGTTTGAGTGCAGGGTTGCCAGCTTGAGCATGTGATCATGGACATGACCCCATGGTCACTGGCTTCAGCCCAAAGGTTGCTGGCTTGAGCCCAAGGTCGCTGACTTGAGCAAGGGGTCACTGACTCAGCTGGAGTTCCGGTCAAGGCACATATGAGAAAGCAATCAATGAACAACTAACGTGCAGCAATGATGAGTTGATGATTCTCATCTCTCTCCATTCCTGTCTATCCCTCTCCCTCTCTCTCTCTCTCTCTCTCTCTCTCTCTCTTACACACACACACACACACACACACACACACAAAAGAATGTTATTAAGAAAATGAAAGTAAGTCACAGATTTGGAAAAAATATTTTCTAAACACATATGTAATAAACAAATGTATCCAAAAGATATTTTTAAAAACTCTTATAACTTATTTATAATAAATTATTTTAATGTACTAAAACATTTGAACAGATATTTCAACTAAGTTGAGACATGAATGTCAACTAAGCACATAAATGATAGTCAACATAATTTGTTACTAGGAAAATGCAAACTAAGACCACAAAGTGACACACCTACCAGAATGGCTAAATTTTAAAAAATGGCAATAGCAAGTGCTAGCAAGGATGTGAAGCAATTTGAACGCTCCTACATTACTTTTAGGAATGCAAACATGACATAGCTTGATACTTTGGCATAGCTAGATACTTTGGAAACATGTATTCACCATACCACCCAGAAATGCCACTCCTAAGTATTTTTCCCCCAAAATAAAAATATATGTGCATACAATGTCCTGTTTTATTCATAATTTCCCAAAGTGGGAAATAGACCAAAGGCCAAAAATTAGAGAACATATAAAGAAATTATGGTATATGACACAATTAAATACTATTCAATAATAGAAATAAACTACTTATACCTGCAACAACATAAATTAATTAAAAGCATTAAGTGCAACAAGTTAGACACAACAGGCTACATATTGTATGGTCCAAGGATTTATATGGCATTATGGAAAAGACAAAACTATAAATACAGAAATCAGATAAGTGTTGGACCGAAGGTGGGGGGAGAAAGTGGAGGCTTTGCACAAAGAAGGGGCACTAGAAATGTTCTGAGATGAAGAAAATGTTCTATCCCTATCATGGTTGTCATAGTGGTTACACAGTTGCATATATTTGTTTAAAAATAAACTTAAAACAGCATAAATTTTACTGTAAGTAAATTATACCAAGTGAATGTGACTAACAAGAAATAAAAGTAAATATTTAACACTAGATATTGTCTCAATCATTTTAACATAAAGAGTTATCTACATTTGTATCCAGAAATAGATAACATCAGACTCAAGATTTTATTCTTTCTCACTGATCTACTTTTTCCCTTGTGGTATTCCAAATCCTCACTAGCTATCCATGAAAAAAATGAATGGTGTATACTTAACTCCATTGCAGGTGTCAGCAGTACCAATCACTTGGGAGGCTATTTTCTCTCAAGAGGAAAAAAAAATGGAGTAACTTGACAACAGCCAAAGAGCATTCTGAGATAATGATGAGGGAGGACAAAACGTTACTGAGAAATTATAAATAATGAAATAAAAAGTAAGCATAGCGAGGAGGGCTAGCAATGTGGAACTTTACACTAACTGTA
Organism: Saccopteryx bilineata; assembly: GCF_036850765.1. NCBI lineage: Eukaryota > Metazoa > Chordata > Mammalia > Chiroptera > Emballonuridae > Saccopteryx > Saccopteryx bilineata. The sequence goes on along the minus strand of NC_089495.1, from coordinate 74,128,217 downwards.
AGGCTGTGGAGTCGTGCTTCTTTCCAGTTTACTCCTGCATCTTCTGTCATATTACTCAGATACAACGTGCAGCTCACCATTTTCAGGTGAGGGAAGTAGTGTCGTAGTTACTGAGAACATGTAATAAGAAAACATTCTAAAGTCTATAGAGCTAAAAGCCACAGCCATTCTATGGTCACTTTACACTCAATATGCATGTATTTGCTTACTTGCTGATATATAATTGTGCTGCTAAGCCTATAAGATATGGGACTGTAATATATTTGAAAATAACAACTCAAAGGAGAAGAGTGGAAGCAAAACTATTTGAATATAAGATGATACCAAATGAATCCACATGAACAACAACAACAAAAAAAACAAAACAGAAGTAAATAGGAAAGTTAGTATCATTTGATAAGATGAGCATGTTTGCTCAGCCATTTAAGCCAAAAAAAAAAAAAAATCCGTCAAGTTTTAGGCACCATATTTGACACTGTGGATATAATATTGATTAAGACTAAATACTATCTCACATGTATATGAATAAACAGTTACTCCATAATGGGGTACTTATATAAGAGTATTTATAGAGTGCTCTAGCTGAGAAAATGTTTTTATACATGGTCCTTTTCTAGAATAACCATAAAATAAAAATGAATTTTATTTTTCTGTTGCTCAAATCAGGGAGGAATAAAAAGAATACATTTTCTAGGTCATGAATTTATTTAACAACAAAGCATGTTCTCGCTACTGTTGTATGTTTATTCTAGAAGAACTCTCCTCAATACAACAGCTCTTTCTGTTTCTTCTTTATAAAAATACATGAGATGCGCCACATTGTTTGAATTCATACCATTATTTGGAGCATTTATCTAACTAGGTCAATTAATTTTACCCTTTAACCAGTCTCATATCATATACTTCTTCTCTAATCACCATCTGAAACTGAAATTTTGTTTAAACCTAGCACCACTGCTAAAATGTCAAGACAAAAATATTGATAGATATTTAATATAGTCAATGTGAGTCAGAAGAATTAGGGGCATACACTGGGAAGTAGGAGGTTTTCTTACTGATTGTCATTTGTTGTTGGCGTTATGACTAGATCAGAGGTTAGTTTCACACATTCAACATAATTAGTTGAATCTTACCAACTTGGCTGTTTCAAAGCTGTGTGAAATGACCTCCAGTGTTTTAATGTTGCATCTCATTGTCAACCTTTTATTATGTTTATTCATTCAAGATTTATTAAATATGTACTCTTTATGAGTAATATGCTCAGCAATAATAATACAGTAAATATTTACTTACTGGTTATTATGAGTATTTATTTATTTTGTAAAATTTTCTGCATGTCTTTTGTACTAGACACTACACTAGTTGCTAGGTTAATATTGGTAAAGATAACAACAGTTCTTTCTTTCATAAAACTTACCATCTGGGAAGTTGGGAAAGATAATTATAAGTTGTAGCAGAAAACAAATCAGCATGAATGAGTACTGCTCTGTAACAACTCATGGAATTGTCCCATGTCTGCTCCTCTTTTCTTATTCCATTATCTTTGAAAAGTAGCAGGTTCTGTATTCAGTACTAATGGGAAGTTTGAAGCAAGATAGAAAACAGAAATACATTACAAGACTTCTTGGCCTTTATTCCCAAAGCCTATGCCCACTAACAATATTCAGAGTTGAGTAAAAACAATGCTGCCATTAAATTATAATGAAAGCTTTCTAGGAAAGAAAGAAGAAAAATGTTTAAGGACTCTGAGATGGAGGATATAAGTCACTGTTCTGTGGCAGTACTGCTAGAGTTGGTCAGACTTGGAGAAGGTGGTAGCCTCCTACAGATAGGAGGAGTTTTAACTGACTGTGCTGTGCATGGCATAAAACCTGGGAGCCAACACATTTCAAGGGACCACTGTGGGCTTAGGTGAAATGTATTGTATTTGCCAAGATAGACTGGTGCTTACAAGTCTTCTTCGTTTTTCTTCAAGTGTCACGTAAGTCTGGTAAGTCCTACTGTGAGAGAGTGAGGGAAAAAACCCTAGTTATGACAAAGATGGAATTTCCTGCCAGGTAAGTCATATGGGATGGGGGCTGTACATCAGAATTAGGTTAATTTAAAGTAAATACAGAAGTGAATTGCCACTTAAGAAACCAATATAAAATATATAATATAAATAAACTCGACTAGTACTACAGAAGAAAACAATGAGGTCAGATCATGTAACAAGGGCTCTGAAAAACAGAAGAAACTTCTGGCTACGGGAAGAGCTTGAGTCAAATACAGGAAAACACTTAGCAATGACAAGACATTGAAAGAGACCTAGCATAGGGTGCTGGAAAGTGTTACAGACAATGAGGTACAAGAAGGACGGGCAGCCAAGTTCTTCAGAACTTCATAAGTTATAATAAGATACTCATAAGTTCAGTGCAAAATCAAAGAGGTTTTTAGCAATAGAATGACTTAACTAACTTAGATATTTATAAGTTACTCTCATGAGTGATGAATGATTTGGATGAGGCAAAATTGAAAGAGGAGAAACAGGTTTTCAAAAGTCCAGGTAATAGATGATGGTGACTTTGACTAAGGTGGTGACAGTAGAACTGGACAAAAGTCAGCCAACATTATATATATACAAAAACACACATACGCACATATACTGGAGAGCATGTAAAACCATACAACACTGAAAATAAAGATGACTTAGATTTAATTGAAGAAACCAAACTTTACACAAACCTAAAAAATTATAATAGCAAGTGGTAATCTCCGTCTTAGACATATACACAATATAGGGTTATTAACCACAGGGGAGGGGGTGGAGGTCAAAGTACTACACGATGTCAAGCCCATTTCAAAAGTACTGTTACTCACAGTGGGATGCTCCATCCATCCCCAAAGAAGAAACTGAAAAATTATTAACTAAGTACTATTTTTATTAATTCAGACACCTTAATATAATTTCTTGAGGGTATGTGTGTGTATATAAATCAATATATGTTATCTTATAACCTTGTGATTTCAACCTCCTTAAACTAAACCTCATTTTGAAAAATAGAAATTATGAAAGCTTGTTCCAAGATTAAATTGAAAAAAGCACTGAATCTTTATGCTAAAACCCTCAATCAAGTGCATTCTGCATCAAAGAAGTGTTCAAAAAGACTAGGTCATACAACTGTTTCTCTATTAGATATTTGATAAGCACCTCCTAAATTACTTTTTTAAGCAAAAAACTAGGGCAGCAGTTCAGTGGACATCCATAAGAAAATTTGCCTTATGCAGAGTTCTAGACCTTCTTCATAGAGTCCACATCCCCTCATCTTTAGACGTGAGATAACCATGCTGCTGAGCAGAGCTGCCTGGACTGGGGGCTTGCTTGAGACAGCTTCCTGTTCTAAGATCTATGATGACAATAGCTACTGTTACTGCACAGCATTATTGGCTAGGCATCTTCCAGGCACTTTACAGGTGTGAACTCATTGAATCTTAACCTCAGAGAAAGTATATACAGTGTGTCCGTAAAGTCTTGGTGTACTTTTGACTGGTCACAGGAAAGCAACAAAAGACGATAGAAATGTGAAATCTGCACCAAATAAAAGGAAAACCTTCCCAGTTTCTGTAGGATGATGTGGCAGCATGTGCGCATGCGCAGATGATGACGTAACACCATGTATACAGCGGAGCAGGCCACTGCCATGCCAGTTGAGATGTGGACGGTACAGAGGAAAGTTCAGTGTGTTCTGTGGCTCACTAAATTTGAATCTGTGATCAAAGTGCAACGTGAATATCAGCGCATTTATAACGAAGCGCCACCACATAGGAATAAGATTACTCGGTGGGATAAGCAGTTGAAGGAAACCAGCAGTTTGGTGGAGAAACCCCGTTCTGGTAGGCCATCAGTCAGTGACGAGTCTGTAGAGGCTGTACGGGATAGCTACCTAAGGAGCCCTAAAAACTCTGTGCGTGAGCCCACATCGAACTGCACCGAATAGGTGTGAAACTGGGAGAGTTTTCCTTTTATTTGGTGCAGATTTCACATTTCTATGGTCTTTTGTTGCTTTCCTGTGACCGGTCAAAAGTGCACCATGACTTTACGGACACACTGTACTTTTTCCAGTGTACAAGCTAAAGCAGAGGCATGTGCGCCAGGACACCCAGGCCTCAGCTTTAATGTTAATTTATCCCTCTGGTCCCCAGTTTCACCTTAAACTAGAAATACCAATTTCCCCCTGCAATTTTGAAAAACATTTTGGTGTTGGTTTTAACTTGTAAAATGTCATGGAAGAAAGTCCATCTCTTACTAGCTCTAAATATATTGTAATGAATGTTGGTTTCTTCACCTATGGACATAAAGAACAGGTAGTTGCACAGGTAGGTATGTGTCCACTGGCCCACATATCTGCATGAGTGCGAATGTCCTCATTCACCCCATAATGAGTGTGCTGTGTAATGAATGAATCTTCTTATAGGAAAAAATAGGCATGATGTGTTTTTCTGCTGACAACTTTATTGCAGAATATCAGCAGGGAGTTAAATATTTTAATTAATGATTTTATCATACTAAATTGCAAGGCTACTTATTATTTCTTTTTATACAGAGTAATTTTTTAAAGTTATCAAAAATAAATATGTTGTTCCCAAAGTAACCACATACAAATATGCCAAAAATTATCCTGAGAGAGACATTTATTTGAGCCTGTAATTAAATGATATCTCAGTTCATATCCATGAGGCCATAAAACTTTTTCATTTTTAGTGATGTTGTTCATAAATATCAGTGTGCCCTTTTCTTCACATCATTTTCTCCATGATAAATAGAGTGTTAGGAATGTAATCTAAAACATCTGATTGAAAATTGCACACTACTTTAAAACTTTGATGTGTCCTCTCTTCCTGAGGATTGATATTGCAATACAAATGAAGAGTAGAAAATATCAATCTGTTTCATTAATGCTTTCAAAAACAATCATATCTACAATTTGATATAAGTAGTGACATGTATAATATGTATTATATACGTATAATTTTGCAATACTTGCATATGTATATATGTGGAACATTAATCAAATTTGGATGCGATAAAACTTTTATCCCTGGTAACTTAAAATCTAAATTCATAATTCCCTAGATCAGGCAAATATGTAGGTAATTGATTTGGTCTGATATAAGGTGGGTCTTTTTATTTAGTTAATGTGAAAAGGTAAAGCTACACTCATCTAATTTCAGGTAGGATTCTAAGAAGGTTTTCCCCTTTTTAACAAGCTGTGTCCACTCCATTGGAACCTGCAGAGCTCAGGTATAGAGAGGAACTTGAGATGACTAGGTGTTTTTAACAAGCTTAACTAGTGATGCTTTGTTTATTATTATTATTAAGTGAGAAGTGGGGAGGCAGAAAGATAGACTCCCACATGAGCTCCATCTGGGATCCGCCCAGCAAGCTCCCTATGGGGCAATGCTCTGCCCATCTGGGGCTGTTGCTCCATTGTTTGGCAACCAAGCTATTCCAGTACCAGAGGTGATATGTGATACCATCCTCAGCACCCAGAGCTCAAATGAGCCATAGCTGCAGGAGGGGGAGAGAAAGATTAAGAGAGAGAGAAGTGGGAAGGGGAAGGGTGGAGAAGTAGATGGTCGCTTCTCCTGTGTGCCCTGGAAATTGAATTGGGACTTCCACATGCCCAGCTGCTGTTCTACCATTGAGCTAACCGGCCAGGACCAGCTGGTGACTCTTAAGACCCAACGTGCTTGGAAGATATCAGTTAAGCCATCTGACAATCCAGGTTGAGAAATTTGTTAATGATGTCTTTCATTCTATCACAGACATTTCATCTTCCTATTTACTCTGCAGGATATTGCTGAATGGAGGCATGTAGTAGTGGGCTAGGGTTTCTTAAAATCATGTGGTATCTGGTTGGAAGATAACACCAAGTTTATCTATCTTAATCTTAAGTGATTTTATGATCTTTTTCCAAATTTAGCCTGACCCTCAAGAGGTCACCTACTGCTCATCAATCCCTCAGGTTGGGATATGCGAGGGATATGCATCAATTGCATGAAGCTAACCTAATTCAATTAGAGAAAGTAATATATTTTAAAGAAACCAATATATTTCAATAGATTCTACAATCCCCAGCCAGTTGCTTCTGGCCTACCTTGCTCACAGATATTTTTAGAGTGACAGGGATCTATAATAATTCAGTCTAATTTCTATGCTTATGCATTCCCTAAGGCATGAAGTAAGTCAATCTCAGGCTGCTATCATTATCAAGTGTTATCCAAAATACCATGTCTATGCCCCCCCCCAAAATGTAAATGACTAAAATTTTTAATTAGTTAGTATTATGGTTATTTAACAGTTTACCATATTTCCCCATGTATATATAAGACGCACCCTTTTTTCAAAATATCTGGAGTCTAAAAACTGGTGAGTCTAATATACATTGGTTGTAGATTATTTTACTTGCATTTCCTGCTTTTTTATACTTGTATTTGTACTCATTGTTTTGTACTTGTTACCGATATATTATGGTAGGTTACATTTTGCCATATTCTGCCCAGAAATGGGTCAGAAAAGATTTTCATACAGTGCTGAATTAAAATGAAAAGTGATCCAGTTTGCAAAAGTGAATGGAAATTGTGCTACTGAACATAAGTTTGGTCCCCCTTCAACTAAGAAATCAATCTGAGACTGGCTAGGGGAAGAAGAAACTCTACTGAAGACATCACGGCAGAAGAAAGCCATGAGAGGCAAGTCAGCAAAATGGCCTGATTTAGGGATGAAATTGAATAGCAAAGGGCAATTAGAATCCCTGTGTCCACAAAGATGGTTCAGCATGAGGAGAAGAATTGGTGATGAAAAAAGAAGTTACTGATTTCAAAGGAGGGCAAAATTGATGCTTCAGGTTCATGAAATGGGATGGACTAAGCATGCATACATGCACCAGATTTCCCCAAAAGATGCCAGAAATCTATGAGCAGAAAGTCCTTTCATTGTTTTGTCATTCAATGTCAGAAGACACATCAGTTTGAGTTGGGACAGATTGAAAATATGGACAAAGTCTCCCTTCAATTTGATGTCCCAAGTAACAGAACTGTTGATAAGAAGGGGGTGAAAACTGTAACTGTGAAGACAAGTGGACATGAAAAGAGTCATTATGCAGTTGTTTTAGCTTGCTGTGCCGACAGAACCAAGTTGCCTCCTATGCTGGTTTTCAAATACAAAACAATGCCGAAAGAAGACATTCCTTGAGAAGTGATTGTCCATGTTCATGACAAGGGTTGGATGGATCAAGATGGGTGAAGATCTGGTCTGAGAAAGTTTGGAGAAGGAGATCATGTGGGCTCTTACACAAACCTGCCCTATTGGTCCTTAATCAGTTCAGGGCACACATAACAAAAAACACAAAGAGGATTGCTGCACAGCAAAAAACAAAACTTGTCCTCATACCTGGAGGGTTGACATCTCAGCTCCAACCACTTGTTGTCAGCATTAACAAACAAACCCTTCAAAGCTGCTATGACAGATGAATGGAACTAATGGATAAAGTCTTCTGGGGACAATTTGACACCAGCAGGAAGAGTTAAGAAGCCAACTATAAGAAAAGTTTGTACCTGGGTGAAAAGATCCTGGGATAATATCAAGATTGAGATCATTGTCAAGTCATTTAAGAAGTGTGGCATTTCAAATGCCATAGATGAAACTGAGGATGAGGCAATATATGAAGACAGAAATTTGTCATCAGACACATATGAGGACAAGCTAATGGATGGGAGTTTGACAGTGATGAGGAGTTGTATAAATTTTATGATAAATAAAACTTGAGTTCAATAACTTTATGTAATACATTTTTTTTTTCAAATTTCAGGCCCCAAAATTAAGGTGCATCTTACACATGTGAATGTCTTATACATGTGGAAATATGGTGTATCAGTCTTCAAAATTATATTTGCTACTAAACATTATCACTATTATTGATGAATTTTAGGGCAAAAACAACTTTAAATGATTTCATCTGTGGTTGAATTGCACAGTATAGCTTTACTATGTTTCAACAAAAGTTTTTTTATATTTAGAGTCTGGAATGCATTAAGCAGTTATCTATTGATTCTTTTATTCCACTCAAGTAATCAATTCAGATCCTGTGGCCTTTATTTCTCAAAAGACTGTGACAGTCATAAAAAGACTATTTTTGTGAATATGAGATTCTGTATACCACAAAATGTCACCAGACATTTTGGGGGCCTATTAGTACTATTGTCCCTTCAACAATAGAGGTGGTAAAAAGAATTTCTCCAGCAGAAACACCAGAAACTATCTATCTATCTATCTATCTATCTATCTATCTATCTATCTATCTATCAGAGAGATAGATGATAGATAGATAGATAGATAGATAGATAGATAGATAGATAGATGATAGATAGATAGATAGATAGATAGGCTTTGCTAAAAATATGATGTCTTGAAAGTGGTGGAATCCACAGTTCAAGAACAGATTTTTTTTCTTTTAATTTATATATTATTTATTGGCTGGACATTTGTCCTTGACCATAGGTGACAATAAAATGTTATTATTGAAAGGCTCACAGATTATGTAGTCTTAAATCAATGAGGAAATTGTAGACTACCTGATATTGATAATTTATTTAACAGTAAATGTCTATTAAGAAGTTACTATCATATATTCCAGCCAATGCCCAAGGCATTGGAAATAGAACAATGAATAAAATAAACAAATCTTCCTTATCTTCATGAACTGACATTATATTGTGAGGAGATAGATAATGAACAAACATATAAATCCTATGAATCAAAGTAAGGCCAGGTAAGGAGATAAAATATTTGAGCTAGTCCTATGTGAAGTGAAGGTACAAACCATGTAGATGTGTACATGTCTCTGCCCCTCAATTAGGATTTATGCCTTTTATGGGGAGAAACAGACTAGTAATTGTCTTTGATCTTCTTTATTGAGGAGCCACTGAGCCACTTCACCCGCAGGTGTTGTAAAGTGCTAAAAGCTACAGAATTAATATTAATATTTTGGGAGACTTGAGAAACATTTTGTTGATTTGGGTCAAGGTGTGCAGAGAAATTGTGAGAATAGTCTCTGTACTGTGTGATTGGCATAGTCAGGATGGCCCTTGGCATTGTATTGTAAATGCAAAGGGAAGGAAAACATGGATCCCCAGACATTCCACCACGCCTGTGGGGAAAGGGTGAATGGCTAGCCAGGTGCAGGGAGAGAAAAGCCAAAATAAACCTTTTCTCATAGCAATGAGCCATTTGCGGGCATTTGTCCCCACCGAAACTACCTCTCCTATGTAAATGCGTGTGGTTAACACGTGTGACTCTGGACAGAGAGATAGCAGATGAACACTAGATAATATAGGAATGCCTTTTAATATGTAAAGAGACATCTTTCTACCATTGTGTTGGCTTGTAAATTTTGTTTTCCCCAAAAGCATGTATGGCTTGCAAATTGAATGTGGTCCTATCATGTTAAAGGACATATGACTATAACCAATAGTGGTAAGGGGCCCCTAATTGCAATTTTTGCTTCTGTACTTCCCACTTACAAAACTATAAAAACTAAGTAGAACAAAGGGCCAGCGCACACTCTCCCTCAGACAACTGTCGGAGTTTGCCACCACTTGGCCAAGCTAGACAATAAAGCTTTGATGTGTAAACGACGGACCTTGTTCCTGTCTTCAATGTTTCGGGTCCCTCCAAATTAGGCTTAACATTATTCTCTTCTGGGCCTCACACAATAGGAGTTTAAAATATTTTAATTGCTTTGAAAGTGATTTCACTGATAGCATCTCTTTCTAGCCAACAAAGTACAGATACAACCAATAACTTCATAAAACACAAATCCTATCAAGCAAGAGTGGTTCCCAACTATGCTGCTTAGCTCAACCCATATGAAAAATTTCATGGAACAAAATAGCAAACCTACAGTGACAAATTGAAAAGAAATTCAATTTATATTGTCTTCATCAATGGATATCAGTTATCAGATACCAGTTCACTAATTTATCAGCTACAGTGAAGGAATAGATCTCTGGTTGTTTTAGCAATCATGATCCTACTGAAACTTGCATAACAATAATGCAGATGAGAGGTAGAAAACCTGCTTGTGAGACACAGGGGATGTGATAAAGAATAGTGTCCTTGCCCTCAGAGCTTATTTTCTGATGCATTTCAGATAGAACACAGCTGTAGGGGCTGATTCTTAGGGGACAGGCACCACTTCCGTCCAACATTACTTGAGGAAATAAGGAACACTCAGGAGAGAGCCTAGTGACAGAGAGCACCAGGGTTCATTATTACACAGTCCCAAAGTTCAGCAGTTTCCTTGATTTGGCAATTCCAACCCAAGTGTTTCTTTGAAGATAAGGACAAAGTTGTTCAGAACTGAGCTGAAGCTCCTGGCAAAGGCAAGATACAACAGTTATAAACACACCAGTGTACACAGCATTATCACTCCCATCTGAGAGTTTGTCCCTTATCCTCCATGGCTGGGCTTACTCTTTCAGATGTTTTTTCATGACATACAAGTAGTCCTTGGACTATTGTCCTCTGGAGGAGTTGTTCAGAAACCTCTGTTTCTGTAAATATCAAGAAGTGTATGGGTGCGGAGAAAAAAATAGCCATGCCATTGTTCTGACATTCACTTAACCAAGCTGTAGGTTCTAGATACCTGTTTAAGTCCCTATTTTATATTGAAAGTGGGAGAATCTAACATGGTCTGTGTTTACTCTGTTTAACACCAGCCCTCACATTTCTCAGACCACCCCTAAGTTAGGATAGTTATTGCTACAACTAGTCTCCTGTTGTTTTTAAAACCTCCCTGGTCTGAGAGGAAGCCTTTGATTAGACATATTTTCCATCTGATTTCTCCATTTTGCCCTTTGCTTTGATTGTTTCATTAAAGGAACCAACATTGTTTTAGTAGTTTTTCAACATGATGCTTCATGGATACAAAGTTTGTTGAGTGACCTTTCCAGAGCCATGTAGCTTTCCTGTCTAGTTCTGATCAGAAATGAGACAATCTATGATCATGCTGTGATTCTGAAAAGGGAGATTGAGCTAAAAACACCATTGACTTCACACAAATAACCTATAATATCGTCATCTCTTCCATGCATAAAACAAATGGTTACCTCAATTTGAGGTGTAGAGCCATGCTAAAGCAATGAGAAACTTGCACATTATCTGTTCTGGATAGTGATATTCAGGCACAAAAACACATATTTTTTATTATGGCATAGACATTTGTATTTTCTTAAGGGAATATCATACTTTTTATTCTTTTCTTACCAAATAATAGAAAGCGCATAATTTCTTATATAACTAGCAAACTGAAAGTCTTGGGATTAACCTGACTGGTGGTGGCACAGTAGATTGAGTGTTGACTCAGGACACTGAGATTGCCGGTTCAAAACACCGAGAGGATGTGGGCTTGAGCATAGGGTCGCTGGCTTGAGCAAGGAATCACTGGCTCAGCTTGAGCACCTGGTCAAGGTACATATGAGAAGCAGCTGGTGAACAACTAAAGTGAAGCAACTCTGAGTTGATGCTTTTCATTTCTCTCCACCTTCACTCTCTCTCTCTAAAGTCAATAAAAATCTTTTTTAAGATTTACTTATTGATTTTACATAGAGGAGAGAGAAAATGGGATGGGAGGAGAAGCAAGAAGCATCAGCTCATAGTTGCTTCTTATATGTGCCTTGATTGGGCAAGCCTAGGGTTTCGAATTGGCAATGTCAGCATTCCAGATGGCCACTTTATCCACTGTGCCACCACAGATCAGGCAAAATCAATAACTTTTTTAAAATTAAAATTGAAAAAACAGAACAAGAAAGTATAAAATTAAGAGAAAGAAATTGAGACTAAGCATTACCAGGATTTAAAATCTCAGAAAATAGAGTAAGGGAAACATAATAAAATTATATATTGGACAATACAGTATGCTATATCCTTTTTTCCATAGTAGTAAAGAATCCATCATTTCAAAATACAGCTCATAATCTCTTTTACCTGTAATACCCATTTTAACACAGGAATGTGGGAAATATGGGCTTTAAAAAAGAATACAAACAGTATTTTAACTTTTACTTCTCCATAACATTTACCAAACAAAAAATATTCTAAAAGCAAAACAAAACAACGAAAAACACACAGAAACATCTGCCTTTTACCCTTGATACAACATAGTTTTTGTTCATATTTAAGATCTTGAAAACCTTGTTAGATTATGCTTAGTAAGTCTTTGTGAAGAATGAAAGAGTTCAAATGTGTCACTTCTTTCATCTTGATCACCAGAAAATCACACTTTATTCAGACTGTTCACCTCACAGTTGTACAGCTTTTTGTTTATACAGTACATTCACCTTATTAAGAGTTTCACAATCCCATTTTCATAAAATAAATATGCTTATTTTACCATTTTGAGATGAGTATCCAGCAACTGAGAATTCAGAGCTAGGATTTCTTATTATAGAATATAAATTTACACATTCCTAAAAAAACTATTATTTATTGCTTTTAAATTAAGCAACAGAAAGTGTATAATATTCTCTTTTCATTGACTTTATTGGGGTTACATTGGTCAATAAAATTAGGCAGGTTTCAAGTGTACAATTAATTCTACAATACATTATCTGCACATTGCATTGTGTGCTGCTTATCCAAAGTTTAGTTTCCTTATGTCACCATTTATCACCACCCCCACTCCACCCCCGTTCTTTCCACCTGCCCCCAACCCCCTTCCCTCTGGTAATCACCATATTATTGTCTGTGTCCAGGAGGGTGTTTGTTTGTTTGTTTGTTTTGGGTTTTTTTTTAATCCCTTCACCTAATTCACCTCGCTCCATTGCTGCCCTCTCCTCTGATAGCCATCAGTCTGTTCTCTATATCTATAAGTTTGTTTCTGTTTTGATTATTTTATTCATTCCAGTCCACATATGAGTGAAAAAATACAATGTTTGTCTTTCGCTGATTGGCTTATTTCATTTATACCCTGTAGGTCTACCCATGCTTTTCAGAAAGGTAAGATTTCTTTTTTTTTTATGACTGAATAGTATCCCTTTGTGTTAATGTATCACTGCTTTTTAATACACTCATCTACTGATGGGGACTTTGGCTACTTCCAAACCTTGGCAATAAACATAGTGGCGCATAGATTCTTTTGAATCAGTGCAGTTAGTTTCTTCAGATAGATCACCAGAAGTGGAATTGCTAGGTCGTGAGGCAGTTTCCATTTTTTTCATGTAACTCTATGCTGTTTTCCACGGTGGCTGCACCAATCTGTATTGCCACCAACAGTACACAAGGGTTCCCTTTTCTCCAAATCCTTGCCATCACTTATTGTCTATTGATTTATTGATGATATCCATTCTGACTGGTGTAAGGCGATATCTCATTGTGGTTTTAATTTCCATTTCTCTGATGATTAGTGACATTGAACATCTTTTCATGTCTATGGCCATTTGTATGTCCTCTTTGGAGAAGGGTCTGTTTAGGTTCTTTGACCATTTTTTAATTGGATTGTTTGTTTTTGGGGTGTTGTTTAAGTTCTTTATAAATTTAGATATTAATGCCACATCAGATTTATCTTTGACAAATATGTTTCATTGAGCTCTGGTGTGGTCTGAAGACCACCTCTCTTTGTGTTGGTTCTTTGTCCACTTGCACGGAATTCCAGTGAAAGACAATGTCAGATGCTGCCTGTAACTGGCTTTGGGCTACCTTTCTGGAGCCACCCACAATTCACTGTTTATAGTTGCCTTCACTAGTCCTGGGTGTGCGTGGGAGAGGCCAAGGTATGAATGAGTCAGCTTCCTCCAGCTCTGAGCCAGAAGGCAGATCAGTTAAAAGGTCCACAGCACCCTGAGGTCCACCTCCTCCTGACAGCCACTCCACCACCCCCTGAGATTGTTTGATCCTCCTTGAAAACCCTCCATAGAAAGGCTATAATGTAGGCTCAGGCTGGCTACAATACACAGGTATACCACAAAGTGTAAGCTTAGTAGGACAGGGCAGCCAGTGTCAGGAGGATGGGGTTAGTGGGTGTTGGTCAAATAAGTTTGTAAATATAATATATATGTTTACTCGCTTATAGTTTGCATTGGGTGTGGAGGACAGGCTGTAAACATGCAGGGTTGTTATAGTCTAAAGCTTAGTTTTAAGACTAAGTTTTTCCCCACACCCTTGACTGTTGCATGATGTGGGGTGGTGCACTGTCATGAAGAATCCCATTATGCCTCAGATAAGTGACTTTGTATCAGAGACTTCCTTGTTTGTATATTGGATTAAAGGTTTTGATTCCTACCCTTTAAAATGGGGCAGAGGAGCCCATGCAGGAGGAGAGCAGAGAAAGGCCACGTGGAGGAGAGAAGCAGCCAAGATGGCAGAATGCTGAGTGAGAAGCCAGTTTGTGCAGAGTTTGTGCAGAGAGAAGGAGATGAGGAACAGAGGTGAATAAGGCTGGTGAGGTAGAAACCTTTGATTCTAGGAAACTTGGATAAGTCAGTGGCTTTGGGAGCTCTGAATGGAAAGGTAAGTGTTTTCTCACTGTGTGTATTTCCACACACAGTGGAAGGATTGAAGCTAGGATTAAAGCTAATGGCCCACCAGTTCTTGGCTCCATTGTTTCATTACCATCTGTCTGAATCAAATGCAAACCTTTATGGGCCAGACGGCTGTGATGGTGGCTGTGGCTACTGGCCATACAGTGGGTTTCCAGTTTGGGGGCAGCACAGTCAGGCACTCAATGGGGAGAAAGTGACTTTTACTCCAGAGCCATGCCACTCAGTCTCTGACCAAGTGTCCCACACTAGCTCCTCAGAGTAGTCCACTGAAAGTTCAGGTTGGGTGCGGTCAGCTGGCCCCGCTTCAGGCCCCTCTCAGCATAGGAGGGCTATATGAGGCGGGGCCTCTGAGCATAGGAGGGACAGGTCAAATTAGTCTCCTATTAGGGAAGTGGCATGGGCTGAGTCCACATGGCCAATAAGAATGGGCCTCCTGAAGCCACACAACCAAATGCCTGTCTCAGTCCTGGTCAAGGGTCTTCTAGGAAAACTCACTCTAAAGGTGCAGCACTTCAATCCCCCAGCAGGGCTGAGTTCAGCAGGGCAGGGCCACCAGGAGTTCGAGAACAGGCCAAGCGAATCAACAGGTGAGGGAGAGGGGGCACTGGCTGTGCACATGAGGTGGAGAAGAATGACCCCCATTCCAAAGCTATACAGCTCAGTCATTGTCTGAGTCTCTGTCAAGAGCTTCTCCAGAGAAATAGTGTACCAAAGATTCCTGCTGGGTGCAACCAGCAGACATTTCTGCAAGGACTCGAGCTTGGTAGGGTGACGTCAACAGTGTCTGGAGAACCGATCTAGTATACTCCCCAGGCTGGTGATGAAAGAATAGGAGTGCTCAACCCTGGGAAGATGGCACCGGGGTTTCTAGCAGACTTCCTTCTCTCCCAGGTGGACTGATTCACCACTGATTTTCACCACCAGAAGCTATGTGGGCTCCTCTTCCAAGCTCCAGTGCTTTGGGTTGGGGATCTTGGCATGGGGCTGAGACCCCATGCTCCTCAGGATGTAACCTTACCGCTGAAATATCCCTCTGGTTTCTCAGGTACGGCATGTGAATGCGAGCACCAGTCCTTTCCACGTCTTTGTCCTTCTTACCAGTCTCCATGTGGCTTTTTCTGCAAATGCTTGGTTATAATATAAAGCTGACCAGTTTGTTATTCAGACTGATTGCTCTATAATTTTTCTATAAACCTAGTTAGTACCAGGAAGAGGTGAGCATAACTTTCACCTATTCTGCAGCCATCTTGGAAGTAAGTGAAAGTATATAATATTCTTATAAAACAAAAAGTGACTAAATAGTGTGTAAAATAAGAGTATGGTTAAAGCAAAAATTGTAATAAGAATGGAAATAGTCCCGATAAATGGTCTATAAAGAGTCTTACTAAGAGGACTTCAGTTGTAACCTTGAAACTATTCTCTAATTGTTTATATTAAAAATAGCTGCAAGGAGACTGAAGTATAAGATTTAGAGAAAGAAAACCTTAGCTATAGGCCTTTTGACTAGGAGAAGCATGACCCCAGTTCATTAAGTTACCATAACCTGATTTTTCATCTTTAAAAAGCTGTATCTCACAAGGATGGAGAGAATTAGATATTACACACAAGAATTAGAATTAGATATTTAATATCACAAGATATTAAAGTGCTTGTAACTTATAAAGAATCATAAACAGGAAAGCTATTTTAATTCTTTTTATGACATTACAAATCCAAATATCTTACAACCAGAAATATAATAGTAACTTTTATTTCTGAAGTCAAAGTATTATGTCTCATAAAATTCTTATGTGTATTACTCCAGGTAGGAAGAGACTCTTAGTACCTAACATGGTAGAAGGGATACTGTTTATTTAGTCTAAGCTACCAAAATCATGCCAGTCGGGATCCAAATGGTTCAGATATATATCCACAATACACGAAGTCACTTCATACATAACTGTAAAAACACAGGAACTGAACTGAGAAGGACTAAACTTACATTCTGAAATCTAGAACTGTAGACACCTTAGTATATAATTGAGTAAAGTATAGGTGAACTCAACAAACTGTAAGTGATCCATGGTGGTGTTCTATCATTAACTACCTCTCCTACCCCTAGTCATTAGATAATTAATGAAGCTGGGGAAATATTTTTAATGTTCTATGTTTCCTTATGTACCATCTCTGACTTGATATTTCTGGGTCCTTCTTGTTCTTGTCCCACTCTATTTCATACTAAGTCAATTGCAAGTATATTTATTTTCCCTTAAAATCCAAACAAATTCCAGGTCTCTCTGGAACTGCTCTCAGTTCAGACTTCAAAGAGCAAAGTGCTCATTAACTCTATTGCTAAGGAGATTGCTTCCTCCAAGAGATTCAGAAAAATGCCACTGCCATTGATTTCTCTTCCCACTTGCCCTGCAATGAAACTTTCTCTATTTCTGAATACTTTAGTGTCATTTAGGCTGCTATACTGTGATATTTAAACTTTGAGGTTTTTTTTTAAAGTCTTACCTTTTGGGGCAGGAAAAAGAATTTTCCATATTAGTCTTGGCTACAAAGGATCTCCCTTTGGGTAGAAGAAGAATGCTAAGACATTTCTAACTATAACAGCCTGAGGTTGCATTATTCACTCCTTTATGCCTTCTGTCATATATACTACCTATGTCTACTTTTTAAGAGGTCTGGATTATAATTATTGCCAAAAGATTAGCCATCAAATCATAGTTAGTAAAATTTATGGTTAGTAATAATAATAATAAGTCAGCGAGATGCTTAGAACCTTGAGCTTCATAAATAGAAAATGAGAAAAACATAAATAAATGCTAATATTTGGATACTTATACTATTTCAAAAAATACATCTAAAAGTAAAAAAAAAAAGTTAAGAAAAAGGAGAATACCATTTTAACCTTCATTCTATGAGCTATAAACATTTGCCAATGCTATAGCCATCTTGCCAATAAAGAATCTATGTTTAGCATCTTCCAAATAAAAGTCCAATATTTATTTTATGAAAATCAATTATTGGGAGATGACGTCAGAGTAATGGTGGAGTAGGAAGCAATACCGATAAATCTCCCCCAAAACTCAACAAGATCTTCAACCAGAAACAGAAAAACCTATACTTGGAGCCTCCAGATGCTTCACAATACACCCGAAGGTATGGTCGAGTGAAAAATTGGCTAAATATATAACCAAATCCTGAAGGAAATAGGGAGTAAGAAATGCTCCGCCTTCCTCACTAACCTAAACAGGGCGGCTTTCTCTGGTAACTGTAAATATAGAAACTGAGGCGGGCAAAGGGGGTGAATACATCCAGGCCGCGCACAAAAGGCCAAACCAGGCTGTGGCACGGAGATCCTAGCGGAGGAAAAACTGTTCCTGTGGCAAGCCGGGCAATACAAGCTAACACTCGCGCCAAACCCAAAGAAAGAAAGACAAGCGGGGCAGCCATTTTACCCGTTCTCCAGGTTGGTGCGCAGTTAGTGGGCGAGAGATCTCTTCCTAAGCCCCAGAAGTGGGTGTCCGTGTTGCCCCACAGAGAGGCAGGGTCAGAGGCCTTTCTGTGGGCCGAAAGCAGAATCTCTGGGCAGCCCCAGCGCCCTGGGAAAGCCGCGCACGGGAGGGAGCGAGAACTAATTCCAACGGTGGAAATTTTCCATGCTGGTGAGGGTTTCACTCAGGGAAACGCGGCCGGCCTCATATCCTGGTGTGCGCGCGCAGATAGGTAGTGAGCGATTCCTCCGAGTGCCTCGGCAGGGCGCGCCCGTGTTATCGCACAGAGGGGCAGAGTCAGGGGCCATTGTGTGGGAAAAAGCGGAATCTCGGGCCGCCCCAGCGCCTTGCAAAAGCCGCGCAAGGGGACGGAGCGAGAGCGAATTCCAGCGCTGCAAATTTCCATGCGGTTGGGGGTTTCACTCAGAGCGTGAGACTACTGGCCGGATATCCTGGTCTGCGCGCAGATAGTGAATGAGAGTTTCCTCCAAGCACCCCGGAAGTGGGTGCCCGCCTGTGTTACCGGACAGAGTGGCAGAGCCAGAGGTCTTTGAGTGGGCGGAAAGCCCGCCTTATTATGCTAGCAGCTCTGACTGACTGAGCCTTACCCAGAGCCCTGTGCTGAGTGGAAATAGAGTGGGGAGTTGCCAGCTCTTTGAACCTCTTACTATCTAGGCAGAGGCAGCAACAACCCCATAGCTGGATTATCAGGCTACTAATTGAGGAAGGAAAGACTAGGAGAAAGGCTCCAGGAACACGGACTCTCTCACTGTCGGAGCCTATGAAAGCTAATGAGCCTTGACTCCCAACGAGACTAAAGCACAATACATGACATTGCCATAGAGACTTATCAACTGCAAACCTCTACCTGAGCGTGCCAAAGGGGCAGAACCCGGGGTACAGAGTCACCGACCAGGAAGAGGGAGAGAAAAGAAAAAACAAGAAGATAACCTCTCAAAATCAAGAATAATCTGCAGACTTTATAACCTATCCCATTTTATTATATTTGTTCATTTGTTTCTCTTATCTTCATTCTTGATACTTTTTTTCCTCCTCCAATTTGGCCGATTAACTCTCTGCCGGTCTTACTCTCTCCTCTCCTTGAACTACACTACCCATAAGTGTTACATCTCCCATTATCTTTTTTCTCCTCTTCCTTTCTCTCTATGAGGGTTGCACTCCAAAACCCTTAACTCTCTCTCTCTCCTTTCTTTTTTCTTCTTTTACTGGTTCCCTCTTTTTTTCTCTCTCTCTCTTTCTTTTCTCCCTCTATATTAGTTTCTTCCTTTCTCCTTTACATCTCCTCTCATTCAAACCTCAATAACAAACAAATTATCTTATCTGGGACTCAAACTTATGTTTGTGGCATTTTGGGGGTTTTTTACTTCACCTTTTTAACTCACTAGCAGTGCTCCCATCCCTGGCTCTCCATGTTATCTAGTTCTTGTTTCACTAAATACAACAGTATTTTTTTAATTTGTCCCCCCATTTTTCTGTTCTCTTATTCCTCTCATCATAACTCTTAGACAACACCAACACCTAAAAGCAAATCATTTTATTCTTGACCCAAATTTTTTCCTTATTTGCTTTTTGTGGGTCCATACCGCCCCCCCCTTTTTTTTCCTTTTTTTTCTTTTTTTTTTTTTGCCCCTTTATTACTTTTCCCCAATTCAGGACCTCCATCACAGGCATTGTTTGTTATAATTCACAGTTCACCACAAGATTTTCTCAAGAAAAAGGGGAGAGGAGAGGAAAAAAGGAGGGGGGAATAATTTCCTTTTTTAAAAAAATTATTATTTTATTTTTCTTTATTTCATTATTAATTTTTTTTAAAAAAAACAACTCTTTTTGATTTTTTATTTTTTTTAACTTTTTATTCTTTATTAAATCTCATTAATACTATCAACAAAACCACCCTCAGATGCCATTAAGGAAGAGAAAATCAAATATCATGGATACAAAAGAAAGAGAGGTAACACAGCTAGATGAGGAAAAATCTATGGAGAAAAAATTTAATATATTGGAAACCTTGGAGCTAAATGACAGAGAATTCAAGATAGAAATACTAAAAATCCTCCGAGATATACAAGAAAACACAGAAAGGCAATTTAGGGAGCTCAGAAAACAACTCAATGAACACAAAGAATATATGTCCAATGAAATTGAAACTATAAAAACAAATCAAACAGAGATGAAAAACTCAATTCACGAGCTGAAAAACGAAGTAACAAGCTTAGCTAATAGAACAGGTCAGATAGAAGAGAGGATTAGTGAAATAGAAGACAAGCAACTTGAGGCACAACAGAGAGAAGAAGAAAGAGACTCAAAAATTAAAAAAAATGAGATAGCCCTACAAGAATTATCTGACTCCATCAAAAAGAATAACATAAGAATAATAGGTATATCAGAGGGAGAAGAGAGAGAAAATGGAATGGAGAACATACTCAAACAAATAATAGATGAGAACTTCCCAAGCCTGTGGAAAGAACTAAAGCCTCAAATTCAAGAAGCAAACAGAACACCGAGTTTTCTTAACCCCAACAAACCTACTCCAAGGCATATCATAATGAAATTGACACAAACCAACAGCAAAGAAAAAATTCTCAAGGCAGCCAGGGAAAAGAAGAATACAACATATAAAGGAAGGCCCATTAGATTATCATCAGATTTCTCAGCAGAAACTCTACAAGCTAGAAGAGATTGGACCCCAATATTTAAAGTCCTGAAAGAGAGAAACTTTCAGCCACGAATACTATACCCATCAAAGCTATCCTTCAAATATGAAGGAGAAATAAAAACATTCACAGATACAGAAAAGATGAGGGAATTTATCATCAGAAAACCCCCACTCCAGGAATTACTAAAGGGGGTTCTCCAATCAGATACAAAGAACAAAAAAAAACAGAGCCACAAGTAAAAGCTCCAAGAAGAACACAATAAAACCAAATTTAAACTGTGACAACAACAAAAAGAAAGAGGGGGAGAAGATGGAGATTAACAGTAGCAAAGGACGATGGAGTGCAAAAGTACTCACAAAATAGTTTGCTACAATGAACAGGGTAGGGACCCTTTTCATTACTCAAAGGTAACCACCATTGAAAAAACCAGAAGCACATGAGATAAAAAAGATAGCAACAGAGGAAAGATGTATGGAATACAACCAAATAAAAACAAAAGATAGAAAAACAAAAGAGAAGGATCAAACAAGACACAAAACTAACAGAAAGCAAGAAAAAAAATGGCAATAGGGAACTCACAAGTATCAATAATTACACTAAATGTAAACGGATTAAACTCACCAATAAAAAGGCACAGAGTAGCAGAATGGATTAAAAAAGAAAATCCAACTATATGCTACCTACAGGAAACTCATCTAAGTAACAAGGATAAAAACAAATTCAAAGTGAAAGGCTGGAAAACAATACTCCAAGAAAATAACATCCAAAAAAAAGCAGGTGTAGCAATACTCATATCGGATAATGCTGACTACAAGATAGGAAAAGTACTCAGAGATAAAAATGGCCATTTCATAATGGCTAAGGGGACACTGAATCAAGAAGACATAGCAATTCTTAATATATATGCACCAAACCAAGGAGCACCAAAATATATAAGACAGCTACTTATTGACCTTAAAACAAAAACTGACAAAAATACAATCATACTTGGAGACCTCAATACACTGCTGACGGCTCTAGATCGGTCATCCAAACAGAGAATCAACAAAGACATAGTGGCCTTAAACAAAACACTAGAGCACCTGGATATGATAGACATCTACAGGACATTTCATCCCAAAGTGACTGAGTATACATTTTTCTCCAGTGTACATGGATCATTCTCAAGAATTGACCATATGTTGGGCCACAAAAACAACATCAGCAAATTCAGAAAAATTGAAGTTGTACCAAGCATATTTTCTGATCATAAAGCCTTGAAACTAGAATTCAACTGCAAAAAAGAGGAAAAAAATCCCACAAAAATGTGGAAACTAAACAACATACTTTTAAAAAATGAATGGGTCAAAGAAGAAATAAGTGCAGAGATCAAAAGATTTATACAGACTAATGAAAATGACAATACGACATATCAGAATCTATGGGATGCAGCAAAAGCAGTGATAAGAGGGAAGTTCATAACACTTCAGGCATATATGAACAAACAAGAGAGAGCCCAAGTGAATCACTTAACTTCCCACCTTAAGGAACTAGAAAAAGAAGAACAAAGACAACCCAAAAGCAGCCGAAGAAAGGAGATAATAAAAATCAGAGCAGAAATAAATGAATTAGAGAACAGAAAAACTATAGAAAAAATTAATAGAACAAGGAGCTGGTTCTTTGAAAAGATCAATAAAATTGAAAAACCCTTGGCAAGACTTACCAAGGAAAAAAGAGAAAGAACTCATATAAACAAAATCTAAAATGAAAGAGGAGAAATCACCACGGACACCGTAGATATACAAAGAATTATTGTAGAATACTATGAAAAACTTTATGCCACTAAATTCAACAACCTAGAAGAAATGGATAAATTCCTAGAACAATACAACCTTCCTAGACTGAGTCAAGAAGAAGCAGAAAGCCTAAACAGACCTATCAGTAGAGAAGAAATAGAAAAAACCATTAAAAACCTCCCCAAAAATAAAAGTCCAGGCCCTGACGGCTATACCAGCGAATTTTATCAAACATTCAAAGAAGACTTGGTTCCTATTCTACTCAAAGTCTTCCAAAAAATTGAAGAAGAAGCAATACTTCCAAACACATTTTATGAGGCCAACATAACCCTCATACCAAAACCAGGCAAGGATGGCACAAAAAAAGAAAACTACAGACCAATATCTCTAATGAATACAGATGCTAAAATACTAAACAAAATACTAGCAAATCGAATACAACAACATATTAAAAAAATAATACATCATGATCAAGTAGGATTCATCCCAGAATCTCAAGGATGGTTCAACATACGTAAAACGGTTAACGTAATACACCATATCAACAAAACAAAGAACAAAAACCACATGATCTTATCAATAGACGCAGAAAAGGCTTTCGATAAAATACAACACAATTTTATGTTTAAGACTCTCAACAAAATGGGTATAGAAGGAAAATATCTCAACATGATAAAGGCCATATATGATAAACCATCAGCTAACATCATATTAAATGGCACTAAACTGAAGGCTTTCCCCCTTAAATCAGGAACAAGACAGGGTTGTCCACTCTCTCCACTCTTATTTAATGTGGTACTAGAGGTTCTCGCCACAGCAATCAGACAAGACAAAGAGATAAAAGGCATCCATATCGGAAAGGAAGAAGTAAAGGTATCACTTTTTGCAGATGATATGATCCTATACATCGAAAACCCCAAAGAATCCACAAAAAGACTACTAGAAACAATAAGCCAATACAGTAAGGTCGCAGGATACAAAATTAACATTCAGAAGTCAATAGCCTTTCTATATGCCAACAATGAAACAACTGAGAAGGAACTCAAAAGAATAATCCCCTTCACGATTGCAACAAAAAAAATAAAATACTTAGGAATAAACATAACAAAGAATGTAAAGGACTTATATAATGAAAACTATAAACCATTGTTAAGGGAAATTGAAAAAGATATAATGAGATGGAAGAATATACCTTGTTCTTGGCTAGTAAGAATAAATATAATCAAGATGGCTATATTACCCAAAGCAATATACAAATTCAATGCAATTCCCATCAAACTTCCAATGACGTTTTTTAAAGAAATAGAGCAAAAAATCATCAGATTTATATGGAACTATAAAAAACCCCGAATAGCCAAAGCAATCCTAAAGAAAAAGAATGAAGCTGGGGGCATTACAATACCTGACTTCAAACTCTATTATAGGGCCATGACAATCAAAACAGCATGGTATTGGCAGAAAAATAGACACTCAGACCAATGGAACAGAATAGAAAGTCCAGAAATAAAACCACATATATATAGTCAAATAATTTTTGATAAAGGGGCCAACAACACACAATGGAGAAAAGAAAGCCTCTTCAATAAATGGTGCTGGGAAAACTGGAAAGCCACATGCAAAAGAATGAAACTGGACTACAGTTTGTCCCCCTGTACTAAAATTAACTCAAAATGGATCAAAGATCTAAACATAAGACCTGAAACAATTAAGTACATAGAAGAAGACATAGGTACTCAACTCATGGACCTGGGTTTTAAAGAGCATTTTATGAATTTGACTCCAATGGCAAGAGAAGTGAAGGCAAAAATTAATGAATGGGACTACATCAGACTAAGAAGTTTTTGCTCAGCAAGAGAAACTGATAACAAAATAAACAGAAAGCCAACTAAATGGGAAATGATATTTTCAAACAACAGCTCAGATAAGGGCCTAATATCCAAAATATACAAAGAACTCATAAAACTCAACAACAAACAAACAAACAATCCCATAAAAAAATGGGAAGAGGATATGAACAGACACTTCTCCCAGGAAGAAATACAAATGGCCAACAGATATATGAAAAGATGCTCATCTTCTTTAGCTATTAGAGAAATGCAAATCAAAACAGCAATGAGATACCACCTCACACCTGTTCGATTAGCTATTATTAGCAAGACAGGTAATAGCAAATGTTGGAGAGGCTGTGGAGAAAAAGGAACCCTCATCCACTGTTGGTGGGAATGTAAAGTAGTACAACCATTATGGAAGAAAGTATGGTGGTTCCTCAAAAAACTGAAAATAGAACTACCTTATGACCCAGCAATCCCTCTACTGGGTATATACCCCGAAAACTCAGAAACATTGATACGTAAAGACACATGTAGCCCCATGTTTATTGCAGCATTGTTCACAGTGGCCAGGACATGGAAACAACCAAAAAGCCCGTCAATAGATGACTGGATAAAGAACATGTGGCACATATACACTATGGAATACTACTCAGCCATAAGAAATGATGACATCGGAACATTTACAGCAAAATGGTGGGATCTAGATAACATGATACGAAGCGAAATAAGTAAATCAGAAAAAACCAGGAACTGCATTATTCCATACGTAGGTGGGACATAAAAGTGAAACTAAGAGACATTGATAAGAGTGTGGTGGTTACGGGGGGAGGGGGGAATGGGAGAGGGAAAGGGGGAGGGGGAGGGGCACAAAGAAAACAAGATAGAAGGTGACAGAGGACAATCTGACTTTGGGTGATGGGTATGCATCATAATTGAACGACAAGATACCCTGGTCTTGTTATCTTTGAATATATGTATCCTGATTTATTGATGTCACCCCATTAAAAAAATAAAATTATTTAAAAAAAAAAAAAAGAAAATCAATTATTAATAGTTGTTTGATTTAGCTTTTAGCTCAGGCAAAAAACAAAAACAGAAAAGCAAGATTCTACTTTGCAGCTTCTGTTTCTACTTTTCTGTTTCTACTTGAGGTTTTATTTTGTTTTATTTTCATCTTGTTCCTTATTAAATTGCACCTATCTATCTCCCATGCCCCATCCTCTTTGCATACATTGTATGCTGACAATTAGGCTATTTGTCATTCTTGCTCAAGACAACAGAAAGTTAACTACTTTCTAAAGACTTTAAGAATCTTCAAGATTAAAGCCTGGCAGAGACTCCTCTCTCCAGATTTGCATTTTACAATCCGTTACTTATTACTGTTGCTTGCCCCCTCAGAACATTGTTCTTTATATACTGCTGTGAGCAATCAATATAGTCTATACTGATTATCTTTTTCCCTTTCTCTATCCAAATGTATAACCGAGGAGCAGACTCTCATTTTCCCACTTTAGAAAATGCCTATGTGACCAGCCGAACAGCCAGACCTGTTTTAAGTACTCAGCTTCTGAGCTTAAAATGTCTAAGTGCATGTCATTTGTGGCAGTTCATACATATACCATCCCTGTCTCTGATCGTTCCAGGATTCTAGTTTATGAATGAGTTGTCCCAGAGAGAAAATAATAAATGAAACATCAGACAAATTGCTTCCTAGCTCCCTTAGCTCCTATTAATCTTTATTGTTCCGGACACTCCCAAGAGATATAAACAGAATCAGAATCAAGAGCCAACTCTCCTTCATCAATTTAACCACAAAGAATACTTTCTCCCTTTTACTATTTTTAAAAGCAATGCTTCCCCTCTCGGTATTTTTTATTATTATTATTAATTATTTATTATTGGGGGAAATCACAGATAAGTCATTGTCTTTTCCAAACCATAAAATGTATATTGTCTAACAGCCTAAAGAATAAGAAAACAAGAAATAAAAGTCACAAGATAGAAGGGACACACAAGAAAATCAATTCTAATAACACAGAATGTGTGTCATTTCAATCATTCTGCTTTACTCAGATACTGACCAAAATCACTGATGTCTATCTTACTTACCAAGTTATTCAATTTTCCAAATAGCATTTTGAATGGATGATTGTTGCTATATATTTTAGCCTAAATAAGCTGTGTTTCAATTTAACAAAAATAGTGATGGTAGAGCTGATTTAGCTGCCAAGAATAGGATATTACTTTTAGGAAAAGATTGAAGACCCTTTAAAAACAAATTTATCAGCTCAAGCTCACATAGTGAGTTTAGGGAACCAGTATTATGAATAAAATTATTACATATAAATATAAAATATTTTATCCCCTCAATAATAGTTATACAACTATCTGAATAGCATGTTCTGTCTAAAACAAACCTAGTAAAATAAAGCCTTTTACAAATTATCTTGAATACTAATGTCTGTCATCACTCTGTTTTTTAAAAGAATAAAAATAAAGTGACAATTTTATAAAACCAGGTAAGGCCCTAGCCAGTGGCTCAGTGGGTTGACCATTGGCCCAGAGTCTAGACATTCAGCGTTTGATTCCCGGTCAGGGCACACAGGAGAAGTGACCATCTGCTTCTCCCTCGTCCCCTTCCCTCTCCCCCTTCTCTCCCTCTTCCACCCTTCTCTCTTCCAGTGGATGATCGGGTTGAGCGTGGCTCTGGGTGCTGAGGATAGTTCTGTTGGAGTGTATCAGCCTCAGGTGCTAAAAATAACTCGGTACTCTGAGCATCTGCCCTAGATGGGGTTGCTAGGTGGATTCCGGTTGAGGCTCATGTGAGAGTCTGCCTCACTATCTCCCCTCCTCTCACCTAAATGTAAATAAATAAATAAAAAGAGGAAAAAAAATACTTACAACATGTCTATAGAGTAAATTCAATACAAACTGAGATAGGTTACTGGATAATTAAATACCAGATTAAATAAGTCAAAATTGACATAAAATTGACAGCAATTTCTGTTTTTCCTTTATCTATGATTCATTTGTTTTTAAAAATTCATTCTATTAATACATTATAACAGCCCATGTCAATTTTTTGTCTCATAAAGCTAAAATAGAAATATTAGCCTGTATATGCATTCAAAATTTCTCTCCTTTTCTGTAATAACTAGCAAAACCTTAGCTCTTAATGGTGTCTAATAAATATATTGTAGTTGTCTTCTAAATTAGTTATCAAACACTGAGCATTTTAACAGGGAGGTAAAATTCACACAACCCTTTTTTCTAAAACTGTAATTGCCATGGTCAATTATTCCTTAGTGTCTTCCATTTATTGAGAATCCACTATGGATTAGGAAACATGAATCACTTACATGCTCAGTTTGCCTTTCACAAAAACCGCACGCCATAGATAGCACAATTGAGGACATTGAAACCTAGAGCTTACTACTGAGGGTGATAAGAACTGTGATTTAAATCCATATTATTTGGATTCCAGGTGAAGTTTTAGCAACCAAGATTAGGCAGACAAAAGCAGTACCTGGAAAAGGAAGCAAGAATTCTACTGGGGAAAACGGGTATTGTCAGAAGCCCGATACTTTTTCTTGACTCCCCCTGCCTGCCTGCACAGGCCCATAAAAACGCACAAGCATTTTCAGTATAGAAAGAGAAAATAGTTTTATATTGAATTGGCCAACACAGAGACGGGAAGCTTATGCACTGAAAAACTGTGACTCCCCAGTGGCATGTAGATTATAGATTATATAGGGTAAAATCACAAGACGCTATGAGTTAGAAGGGTACAGCATTGTGCTGGCAGCTGATTGGTTGAAAGTAGGCAAGTACAAAAAGTCATTTCTTCAGGTCTTGAGGAGAGTTCTGAGGCCTTTTTCAGCATTGCTGTGTCTGGTCTCATGAGAAAGTAGCCTGCTGGTCATTCTACCTTAGGGCTCAGGAACTGAAACATAATTTAGGTCGAGATGTTACCTTTAGCCTTTCAGGTGTCCAGACCTTGTAGCCATTAGCCAGGTCTGGGCTACTGTCCCCTGCTGCCTGGGGGGTTGCTGATTATCTGGGGAAAAGTCTGAGTACATGTGGAGAGAGATGTATGATTTCTAGAGCTTGGTCAAAGTCATTCGAATCCTTGGTTTCATAAGGGTTGTTGGAGTGGGAGCATCAGAGGCTGATTTTCTTCATTGCCCTTACGGCTGCCTTCATGCAGCTCCTTCCTCCATTGAAAAGAAGATCGCTTACTATCTATAGGCCTGATATTCTTGTTCAACAAACCACGCCCAAAATCCATCAGCTTAAAACAGTAAGTATCTATTTAGTTTATGAGTTCACAGGTTAACAATTTGGGTGGGGTGGGGCAGGGCATGAACATAGAGAAACAAGCAAGGGCAAAGCTGAAGGCACAGACACCCCTCAGCCTCTGCTTTGTCAGGTATGCTAATGTCCCACTGAGCAATGCAAGTCACATGGCTGATACAAAGTCAAAGTGAAAGGGCACAACAAAGCTGCATGACAAAGGGTTAAAATACATGAGGTTGAATAATTGGGTTCATTAGTGAAATCAATATACCAGAATCTACAACTTTTAATCTTATTTCTGGAGATCTCTTTCACTTGTGGCATTCTAAGGCTCTGTCTGATTCCCTAAGAACAGTGATCTACAGTGAATATGAGATGTACTTTGTGTACATACCCAAGAAAATGAAAGTGTATATCCACAAAACCATATGTACAAGAATATTCATAGTAGTTTTATTTATAATAGCTAAATTTGATTTATAAACTTAAATATTCATTAACAGGAGTATGGAAAACCAAAATATGGTATATTCATGTAATGAATATACTCAGCAATAAAAAGAAATGATACACAAACATACATGTATCTCACTAACATTATGTTAGAGGAATAACCCAACTACAAAAGCACAAATTGTATGATCTCATTTATCTGAAATTCAAGGACAGGGAAAATGAATCTATAGTGATAAGAATCAGAATAGTGGTTTCCTGTGTGGTGGTGGGCAGGGTGGTTTGTATTAATCATAAATGATCAAGAGAGATCTTTCTACAGTGATGGTAAGCTTTTGTATTTTGCTTTGGGTATTGGTTACACAGATATATATATATATCTGTCAAAAATACATTAAACTCTATGCATTTTATTGTTTATAAATTAAACAGCAGTAAAAAAAAGTGTTTATCCCTTCACCATTTTCAAGTCATATACTCTCATATATCATCTCATTTGTAACAACCTTGTGAAGCCAGCAGGGCAAGTATTATTATAGACTTTACAAATGAGGATATTAAAGCTCAGAGGGATGTACTTGCTAAAGTCTCTTGAGAGCCTGTAGGTCTTTGACCACTATTTTATTTTCTTTACACTATATTTCCATTTCCCCCAGCAGCAGCAGGAGCAGGGCCACCCGTATTAAATAGAAAAGAGCTCAAAGATTTAAAAGTGCTGTGAAAAACTCTTCTGCTTGGATAGCACTATTTGAATAGTAAGCATAGTCTTTGCATATCAAATATACACTTTTGTCTCTGCCCAGTGTTCTAGAGAATGATGAAGTTTCCAAATGGGGAACTGGAGAAGACCTTAGAAAAATGAGACTATTGTTGCTAGGGGAGCAGGCTTCCTTGTTTGGCTTGGAGCTCTTCTTTCCTCTGGTTCCTCAGAGCCAAGGGGAAAGATAAACATTTCTGACCAGGCTAAGAGACTAAAGGGAAACTACACAGTTCTGCCTCAGAGCTAACCTGAAGAGAGAGAGACTGGAGCTAAGCTATAGTGGAAACCATGTGCAGGCTAGCCAGTGTGACTGGTGATTTCTATAGCTGAGGTGTCAGCAAGAAAACAAAGGAGACAGACTTCAGGTTGTGGCCTGATTGCCAGAAATCATGTCATGGCTCCAAAAAAACCCAATTTCTCCAGGCTTGCAGGCTGCTTCCAAACACTAATATCCTCTTCTAGTCTCCTGGCCGAACCCCTAGACCCACATCCTTGAAGCTAAGGGAATGATTAATTTGCTGGTGCTAACACATATATGAAATTGATTATATGTATAAAACATGCTGAACTGTTCCTTGCAAGAGAGATTGCTGATTAAATAAGAAAGCAACTTTGCAATACTTATCATAACTAGGTTTATCCATGCATTTGGAGTAAACTTGTGTATTGTGCACCCATAATGTTGTTCTGATTCTTCTCAAGCTGGGGCTTGATAGAGAAATGACATAGAAATACATGGAAGGAAAAGGTGTGAAGAAATGTGGTTCCTGTGATGATTGAATTGTGGATATATAGTAAACTAGCCCAGTGGTTCTACCTTGGATGCACGCTTGTGTCATACCTGGAACTTTTGATAAATTACCACCATGTCCAGGTCCCATTGTCCAAGATTCTAATTTAATTCATATGAGGATATAGAAAAGGGGGAGAAGTATGAATTGCTGCAAAAGTTCTACAGGTGACCTAATGTGTGACCCAGGGCTGAGAACTAGTGAGTTTAGGCAGAAGATAGATGATGCTCATTCAAAATGAAGTCCAATTGCATAAACTGACACACCAAAATGGGTTGGTGTCAACAATTCCTACAGAAAGAAGAAAAGTATTTAAAAGGGTTGTCTCATTTTGAAGTTAGATGGAAAGTCAAAAGTAAAGACATGAGAGAACTCAAGGCCAAAAAACTCTCCCACAGAAAAATAAAACATGGCCCCAAGGGGCTTCCATGGCTTCGTTCTTTGCTCCTAGCACATCTCATTCTGTTGCCACTTCTTATGGGAAATAAACATGTACCGCAGATGCTAGCATGGGTCCTCTGCTCTGAGTCAGTAATTGCTACAACCCCACCTCATTTAATAGCAACTTTCTTAATTTGAGTCACCCTGATCTAGACTATCTAGGTAAACTGTAAATAACCAGCTGAAAAACATCCATTTTACTGTTTCCTCTATACTGTTAAGGTTGCATACTCATATCCTACTAGCAATCAAAGGAATATAAATGACAATAACAGGATATTCTTAGAGTCAGATTAGAGAAGATTTAAAATATAATGCGCAGAATTGGCAACTATAGGGAATAAGCTTTTTCACACTCTGCTTTTAGAATCTGAATTTGTAAAACTCCCTGGAAGACATTTTTTTTTTTTATCTCAAGAGAAACCTGAAAAGTTTAGAAAACATTCAATCTAATATTCCTCCTCTGAACATTTATCCTAAGGAGCTAATTATGGTTATACACAAATACTTATCTATCAGAATGATCATAACATTAGAATAACCTAATATTAATAACAGATCGAGCAGTCAAATCACTGAGTTCATTCTATTTGACACGAAGATGCAAAAGTATATTTTATAAAATTAATATATGATTAAACAAACAACGGGTTATAATGTACAATAGAATCCCAGTTTTGGTAGATAAATATGCATAGAAAAAACTGGAGCTTGACAACAGAACTCTTGGCAATGATTCTCTGGATGAAGCACTTTCTCCTTTTGTGTTGTGTCTTTGTTCTATTTTATAACTGGGATTTAATTTTGTATTCCTTATAGAATTAAGACAAATGCATAAAAGCTAATAAATAAAAAAAGACTAGAGAGCTGTATGGCAAATATTAATAATTGAGATGCAATCTTTGCTTATATGTATTTTAAAGATTTATAATAATGAATACACATTATTTTTATAATTAAAGAATGCCCCCATGTAATTTTAATTGCATGCTTATATAATCTCAGACTTTCAGAATCTTCAAATAATTCAACTGTTACAGCTATTGCATTTTCTTTTTTGAAGCGCCCCAAAATTTTATAAACAACTGAAAGCAAAAACACTAAGCATTAACAGAAGCCTAAGTCAGCTCAAAAGAGGACGAGTCGGCCTTCACTGTTGACAGTCTGGATTTTGCGAACTATCTTTGCCATCATGTGTGGCTTTGCAACTTCAGAGCAAAAGCCACTTGCACTTCTGTTCTGCTTAAATATTTGCATGTTCTTCTGTGGTGCTTAATTCTGCATTTAGAGGCAAAAGGAACTTTGCTAACAACTTTGTTCACTATGTTTTTTCACTCATGCTTTTTTTTGCAACAAAGAGAGACAGAGAGAGGGACAGATAGAGACAGACAGGAAGGGAGAGAGATGAGAAGCATCAAGTCTTGGTTGCAGCACCTTAGTTATTCATTGATTACTTTCTTATATGTGCATTGTCTGGAGGGCTACAGCAGACCAAATGACCCCTTGCTCAAGCCAGCGACCTTGGGCTCAAGCCAGCAACCATGGGGTCATGTCTATGATCCCAGGCTCAAGCCGGCAACCTTGCACTCCAGCCAGATGAGCCCATGCTCAAGCCAGTGAACTCAGGGTTTCAAACCTGGGTCCCTTGTGTCCCAGTCTGACACGCTATCCACTGTGCCACCACCTGGTCAGGCTCACTCATTTTTTATTGAATTTTTTCCTCCACATTGAATTGCCCTAGTTCTTGAAAACCCATACCCTATAAGCATCAAGCAATGTTCTAATTACATTGTGTCTGCAAATGCTCAGGTACCATTTAGTGCAGGAAATCACATCAAAATATTTCCTTTCAAATTTCACATTCAGGAAAAAAGGAAGATATTTCAGGATTTCCAAACCTATAATTTTGAGGCGCCAAAGGCATGTCTACTGAGAAAAGCAACTGTCCATCAACTGTAGACTGAGAATTTTGTTTATATGGAAAGTTAACACCCCTTCCCTCACTTCCTTCTGTGAAAGAACAAGGTGTAATTTTCTGCAAGGGCTCCCTGAAATGTCTGTCTCTGAGCTAGAAGAACCCCTGCAGCCCTCAGACTCAAATGCTCTTCCAGGAACAAGCCTATGCTCATCAGAAATATTCTACAGTTAGAACTTGGTACAGTCCAAATATTTTATAGATAAAAGTATAGCTCAGGAAGAAGTCCTGGGTCCACCCCAATACCCATAGCTGGTCAGAGCATCAATGACATCATTCTCTGCAAGCTCCCTGAGAACAGACAGCAAAATGTATTCCCCACTATATCCTCAGCACTAAGCAGACCAAAATGTTGGTTAAATTTATAGGGTAAACAAAAAAATAAAAATAAATGAATGAGGAATGAAATTTCATGGACTTCTTCACCAACAGTGTCTTTATACAAAATAATTTGCACAGGGCCCTGGTTGGCTCAGTGAATAGTGTCGACCTGGCATACAGATGTCCTAGGTTTGACTCCTGGTCAGAGCACATATGAGAAGTAACCATTTGCTTCTTTTCCTCTCTCTCTCCCCTTTGTCCTGCTCTTCCCCACCACTAGGCAGTGGCTCAAATGGTTCAAGCTTTGGCTTCAGGCACTGAAGATAGTTCTCTTGATTCAAGCAACAGCCCCAGACAGGGTTGCCAGGTGGATCTCAGTTGGAGCACATGCAGGAGTCTATCTTACTATCACTCCTCCTCTCACGTAAAAAACTTTGCACAGGATAAGAGGTAAATAAAAGCAAAAGTAATGCCACCATAACAGATAAATGACTAATACCAGATTCTTTCTTATAAATAAGTTTTAACAGGTAAAAGACCAAGATCACACAAGACTCTAGACAGAAAAGGTAGAGGAGTCGATTAGACATTGGTCTTCCAGGACCCTGGAGGAATACCTGGCCTTCAAATTTTCAACTGGAAACCATGCCTCCCCACTGGGTCTTGTCATAGACACAATGACTTCAGAGAAATCCCAAGGATCCACCCTTTTTGTTATCAGGTTCTGCTTTCCAAAACTGGTACTGTACTTAAAATGGAGAGAAAGTTGCTTTTATGTAGAAGCAGAGCAGAAGAAGCTTCCCCAGGGAGAAGCCAAGACCATAGGCACATAGAGAATTTTGGCAGCATTTGAGTCCTGCTTCCGTTGTCTCCAACTCCAACTCTACACCGTAGTTGTATGAGCCAACAAATTTTTACATTTTTGTTCAATTTACTTTAAACTAGGATTCTAATAACAAAAATAATTATAAACTATATATCAAAATTGTAGAAGATGATTAAAGGGAAAAATCATAATGCCAAAATTATTCGTTCCAGAGCACTTTCAGAACAAACAGTAGTTTCAGGGGAATGCCAAAAAACTCAAAGAAAAGACTTGCTTAGCACCTGCACATAACCTAAGCTTCCCACTTTCCCTTCACGTGCGATAAAACATTAGAGAGGTGGGTGGGAAGCAGGAGTAGTAGAAACTGAGAAGTCTTTGGGAGGTTGCCAAAGAGCCCACTCTCCCATTCATTACTGAAGACCTGAACAGTCGAAAGAGCCCGTGGGTTGGTTAAGGATAGAGCAATGAGCAAAACAGACAGCGCTTCTCCACTGGGAGTGTCAGTCTAGCGTGGTATTCCTTTTGAGAAAAAGCACTATTGCTGTAGCACATCTTGAGGCCAAGAAAGGTGTCAGCTTAACACAACAAAAATTTAAATCTTCCTCTGG
The DNA here is from genome assembly GCF_036850765.1 of Saccopteryx bilineata. Classification (NCBI taxonomy): domain Eukaryota; kingdom Metazoa; phylum Chordata; class Mammalia; order Chiroptera; family Emballonuridae; genus Saccopteryx; species Saccopteryx bilineata. The sequence continues at coordinate 74,093,405 of NC_089495.1, read as the reverse complement.
CCATATGTTAGGAAAGAAGTTGCTGGTCCAGTGTCACAAAAAGAGAGCAATTTCTAGAAAGATCAGTGATCAAACAGCCATATACACATGTTGAATCTCCTGACATGTCTTGATAAGGGGGAAAAGATAAATCTTAATGAATGAGATCACAAAGGAGGGAGGTTGGGAGGATGTTACAGTGCTGGGAAGTATGTTTTCCAGGAATTCAACTATCAAAGAACCGTCTTCACTGTCCTCTCTATCATGACAGGAGAAGAATGGTCTACAGATAGGCACACAATGTCCTGAGTGTTAGTCAAAAAAAAAAAAAAAAAAACTGATCCACTGAGAGCACATAATTAGAACTCAGAAGTCTAAACGCAGGTTGCAGTAACAATTTGAAGGGTCCTTCCTTTTCCACAGCACAGCTAGAAACACTAAGCATTTCATATCCAAGCTGAGCAGTTGTGAAGCCTCATTTTACAAGTCAGTGAAATCTCCCAACCATCCCATGTGTCAGCTGTCATCCGGGCCATCGCCTGCTGTCTGGCAGGCTGGGAAATGAGCTGCAGCCGATGAACACTGGCTCTTGGGCTCATCAGTCAGGCTTGGTACACTGCAAAGTGCCCTTGGAGGGGCTTTCAGAACCAAATGTGTTCTCTGAAGAAAAAATTTTATACAAATGGTAAAGAAAGCACCTGATTTTATTTATGTGTCAGATGCCTTAAGAACACCCGAGTTGTTTGTGTGCTAACAAGCTGTCTCCTGTCAAGACTGCGGCCATCTACCCAGCATATCCTCATGGTTGTCAGAGTCTACAAACTCTGAAGTAAATAAACCCTGACCAACAATAAAAAAACACTCATACACACACACACATATGAAAAATAAACTAAAGTCATTAAATTAAGCTGCAAAGTCATGTTATGCACTTTCATACCATCCTCAAAGAAGGAATTATGGGAATTCACTTCAGGTGTGTGAGTACCTGAATGGGTGGCTGAAACAGTGTCACCTGCCACCCTCCTGGGGAGATTCTACCACTTCAGTCATCAGTGGCTGTTTCGGGAGATGGAACATTTTTCTTGAATTGAGAGCACCCTCAAAGGACATTATTTAGTAGGTGAACAATATGTAATTGTCCAATGGATTATGTTTACATGAACAGTTGAACATAGAAATCTTGAGTCTCAGCAGTAGGCTTAATGAGACTGAAGAGCAGAGAATGGTTACTAAAAATATAGTTTTGGCCTGACCTGTGGTGGCGCAGTGGATAAAGCGTCGACCTGGAAATGCTGAGGTCACCGGTTCAAAGCCCTGGGCTTGCCTGGTCAAGGCACATATGGGAGTTGATGCTTCCAGCTCCTCCCTCCTTCTCTCTCTCTGTCTCTCTCTCCTCTCTCTCTGTCTCTGTCTCTCTCTCTCTCTCTCTCTTCTCTAAAAATGAATAAATAAAATAAAATAAATTTTTAAAAAAAGTACAGTTTGTGCAGGAATCAGAGGAGGCTACTCTGACAAAGTGACCTGGAGGGTGAAGAGAATGTACTCAAGTTCAAGAGAGGGGAGTTAAATTCCAAGGATAAGGGAATAATTCATGTGATGGCCTAGTGTAGCTTGACCAGCACATGGGAGGAGTCATGAAATGAGACTGGAGGTCAAGTTAGCTGGCCAAGGCCAAAGACAAGGGCTGGGAAGTGCAATGCCCATGGGTGGCAGGGACTGCAAAGTTCCATGGCAGAGGGTTTGGATACAGAAAGAGAGAAAGGATTCGGACCAATAATTCACATTACCAGCTAAATTTACCACTACCATATTCTTTCAAAGATTTGGAAAAATAAGAGATAGAAGGAAATTTTTTAGGTTCTAAAAAGTAATATAGATTTAATAAAATAAAAATAATAATTACTTTAGTACTTCCTATGAAAAACAAAATGAAACATGATGTGGTAGACTGAATAATATACCCTTCCCCTGCAAGATGTCTACAACCTAATTCCCAGAACCTGTGAATATGTCAATTTGCAAGGCAAAAAGGAACTTCACAGATGTGATAAACTAAGAATTTTGGGATGAGAAAATGATCCGAGATTACCCAGGGGGGCCTCCACATAATCACAGGGTCTTTATAAGAGAGAGGCAGAAAGATACCAACCACACTGATGAAATGGTGAAAGCAGAGATGAGGTTGCAGAGAAGACACTCTGGTGCTGGTTTTGAAAACAGATTAAGAGACTATGAGTCAAAATGTAGTGTCAAAGCTCTGACTGGATATCTCGGTTGGTTGGAGCATCCCAGAGCACAGAGATTGCCAGTTTGATTCTCTGGTTAGGACACATACAAGGGCAGCTCAATGTTCTTGTCTCTCTCCCTGCCTCTCTCTAAAAAAAGGAGTGTCCTCTAGATGCTGGAGGAAGCAAAGAAACAGGTTCTCTGCTCAAGCTACCAAGATGAACCAACCCTGCTAAGACTTTTTAGTCAGGAAAATTGATTTCAGATTTCTGACCCTCCAAATCTGTAAATAACATATGTGGGTTGTTTTAGATGGTTAATTAGATACAGTAGCAATAGTACACTAATATACATGATATAAAGAAATTTGAAGGGGAAATATGTCACTTAAATCTATTTACTTAGTAAATTCTTTTTTTAAAAAATTATAGAAATAGGGCCCTGGCTGTTCGGCTCAGTGGTAGCATGTCAGCTCAGCATGTGGATGTTCCAGGTTGATTCCTGGTCAGGGCACACAGGAGAAGTGACCATCTGCTTCTCCACCCCTGCCCCTTGCCCTTTCTCTCTCTTTCTCTCTCTTTTCCTCCCACAGTCATGGCTCGATTGGTTTGAGCACATCAGCCCTAGCTGCTGAGGATGGCTTCATGGAGACTCTGCCTCAGATACTAAAAATAACTTGGTTGAGAGCATAACTCCAGATTGGCAGAGCAATGACCCTAGATGGGGGTTGCTGAGTGGATCTGGGTCCAGATGCATGCTGGAGTCTGCCTCTCTATGTCCCCTCTTTTAGAAAAAATAAACAAACAAAAGAAAAATAATAAAAGAAATAGAAATATAGCATCAGGAAGCCGAGGACGCCATAAATATACTATATTTACGTATATCAATATTATTGACTAAATCTCTGTTTAGGTAGTTTCAGTGAATAACATTACTTTGTTTCTGTAATACTTCTTCCTTGCTATTGAAATTTCATTGTGAACAGATTTTTGGTTGGCTCTAACACATCTTCAAGCAATTTTTTAAGGAAAGCAAGTGGCTGTTATTACTGAGCTTTTATATATCTAAAAAGATATTTTGGCCCTGGCCGGTTGGCTCAGTGGTAGAGTGTCAGCCTGGTGTTCAGGAGTCCTGGGTTTGATTCCCGGCCAGGGCACACAGGAGAAGCGCCCATCCACTTCTCCACCCCTCCCCCTCTCCTTCCTTTCTGTCTCTCTCTTCCCCTCCCGCAGCCAAGGCTCCATTGGAGCAAAGTTGGTCTGGGCGCTGAGGATGGCTCCGTGGCCTCTGCCTCAGGTGCTAGAGTGGCTCTGGTCGCAACAGAGCGACGCCCCAGATGGGCAGAGCATCGCCCCCTGGTGGGCGTGCCAGGTGGATCCCAGTCGGGCGCATGTGGGAGTCTGTCTGACTGCCTCCCTATTTCTGGCTTTGGAAAAATACCAAAAAAAAAAAAGATATTTTTCTTGTTGTAGTTCATGTACATGAGGTTGGCTTGCTTTTAGATTATTTAGGTCAAAAATTTTGCCCTTAAACATAGCTTTAAATATGTTCATGGTTTGAACAATAAGGAATAAAACAATGAAATATAATTCAGTTTGGTCCAACCAAAACAAAGCCTATGTTTATTAGTGATTCAAGGAGACTTTCTCTCTCTATGAGATAAGGAAGCACATAGCATCTTACAGTCACAACTGAAACCAGCCTTGTGTTGTAACAGATACTTTGGAAGAAGAACAGAGGAATTAAATCATTGGGCATGGTAGAAGTGAAGGGGTAAGACCTCCATGGCATCCACTCTACCTCTGGACTTTCAATTTATCAAAGTATTTTCTTATACAGTAAACCACTTTGAGTTTGATTTCTGTTATTTTCAAAACAAAGATTTCTAGTTGATCCAGTGGTCTCTGTTTGGCTGTACCATATTTATGTAACCATATATATGTAGATGGATAGTTTGGGTGCTTACAACCTTTTGCTATTACAAACAAAATGGCCATAAATATTTATGTACATACAATTTCGAGAATGAGCTCAGATAAATCTGGAGAAATAATTCCTAGAAATTAATTAAATTGCTTTCAAAAGATATATTATTTTAAATTTTAGCAGAAAATTCCAAATTTCCCTCCATAGAGTTTGCAGCAATTTTTACACATATTAACAAAATATGAGGATGTTCATTTCTCAAACACTCACTAACAACAGTGTTATCAAAATTTTTATTATCAAAGACTTTATTTCTAGGAATAATATTGACTGCTGCTAAAGGTGTAATAGGATAGGTAGCCTTGCTTTTGTTTAGTTACCTACAAACTTTCTGGAAAGCAATTAGGCAATTTGACTCAAGAAATTTAAAAGTTTACTCTTTTAATTTTTACTGAGATATAATTGACATGTAATATGTAAAGTTAAAGTGTGCAATGTGTTAATTTAATAACATTATGTTGCAATGTAATTACCACCATAGCATTAGCTAATGCCTCCATCATGACATGTAATTATCATTTCTTTTTGTGGTGAGAAAATTTAAGATTTAATCTCTTCACTTTGGGACTCTATCATGAGGAAAATTTCAGAGATGTAGATAGTGATTTATATATAAGAAAACATAAAATTATTATTTTAAGGAAAATAAGAAGAAAAAAATGCTAAAACGTGATTTATCCATAGGATAAATATTTTCCAGACATTAAATACCATGTTTTTAAAAAACACTTAATAATAGTGAAATATGCTTCTTATATATGGTTGAGTTAAACAAGCATTCATTTAAAGTAGTATCCTAATTTTGAAAGTATAGACATTCATAAAGACATACATATGTATATACATTTCTTTGTATTTAGCTTACATGTATGTGTTAATATTATTTATGTATTTGTACATGCATACAGGTATTAAAGGATTTATGCACTAAAATGTTAATTCTGGTTTTCCTCTTCTTGGTAGACCTAACAGTAATTGAGTCTTAATTTCCTCTTAATAATCTTCTACATTTCTAAAATTCCACATAATGAACATATGTTATTTCATAACCAGAAAAATGTTACCTTCTTTTACTATACCTTGGCTTTCGTTTAACAAGGAATTTCAATTCATAATTAATTGGAAGGAAGAAAATGAAACATCATGAAACTTTCTGGTTCATGATACTTTCAACATGAATGAAAAATGAATACTTCTCATAATATTTCTGAAATGCTGATCTCTCTGCTTTAGTCCTTCAATTTGTTAAATTGAAGGCCATGAAAATATTCATTATTGCCTATTTCAAATACTTCTGCCAACCCTTAAATAGAATTTTTTTTAAAAAAATAATTTAACCTAGCAGTGTTAAACTCCAAAGTTGAGCACACATATGAGAAGAAGTTAGCATCTAAAATGCAGTGTGATAACAATAGTTTCATGTTTCATTCATTCAGCTGCTTTCATTCTTTCATTACTAGTTATATTATGTACCTCAATAATGGGTAAAACATATAGTTATCTTTACAGTGGGGAAACAGACATTCACATTCACACAGATAAATGATAAAAATCATGAAGGGAGAGAGGCAGCATGAGTGAAGTCCTTAGACGCATGGACTCTGGCCCTGTCCAGATGGCCTAGTTGGTTAGAGCATTGTCCTAAAGTGCAAAAGTTGCTGGTTAGATTCCCAGTCAGGACACATTCAGTAACAGCTTGATATTCCTGTCAATCTCCCTTCCTTTTTTGCTGAAATGAATAAATAATTTTTTTAAAGAAATGAATAAGTGTGGACTCGGATCTGATGTCCAGGATCAATCTCTTCTGATGCAAACTAGCTGTTTGACTCTGAGAAAATTATTTAACTTCTCTGTCCTCAGTTTGGTGACATGTAAATGGAAAATTTTAAAGTATCTATTTCATAAGATTGTTATGAATATTAACGGGATTGACATTTTAAGTGCTTATAATCATGTCTGACACATAGTAACTTCTAGTTAAATTTTTCATAAATAAGTGAAGAGACTAAAGTAGCATATATTGAGAGCATTTAATAAGGAGATATAACTGAGGTGGCCAAAGAAGTCTTTCCTGCATAACTGGTGATTAAATGGCAAGAATTACCTATGTGAAGAGCATGGAGTGAGGGAGTTGTCTAAGATTAAAGTGGAACATGAACACAGTGAGGCCAGACAATACAGGGCGTGCTTGGCTACATTAAATATTTTGGGTTTTTATTTTATTAAAGTATTATATGGAAGGTATGACTTGATCAGGTTTCTGTTTGGAGAAAATTAAAAAATACTCTGATTTTAAAGACTGGAAGAGTTCAGCTGAAAGGGGAGGTTTCTCAGGAAACTATTATAGTAATCTCAGTGGGATATAAGGTAGCCTGAACAAGAGCAGAAGCATTAGAGACAAAAAAGGGACAAATTTGAAAAGCATTCCATGTGGTACATTAATACTGAGAGTAAGAGAAAGGGAAATGTCAAAATAAATCTTGGGTTCTGGGAAGGGCTGAGACAGGGACCGCTGAAGAGAAAAGCTATGTTTGGCAAATCGAGCATGACTTTGGATCAAAATAAGTTGAATTTAAGGTAAGTTTAAATAAGTCACCCAAATAAGAATATTAAGTAAGCAGTAGTCGTATGAATCTGGAGCTCAAGGGAAATGCAAAGTTAGAATTTAATACCAAATGCTGTTGAGAAACCATCTAAGATTGACTCTATAAAGTCCAGATTTAGCAACATGAAGATCATTTTTGACTTTATAAAAAGCTTTTTTAAATTACATGATGGGGTTAAAACTAAAGAATAACTGTAGATTGCTGCAACTCAAACACATAGTAACCATGTTTGCGGCTGTGGTGCCAGATGTTTCATTGTTGCTAGAGGAGATATAGAAAGCCTCAGCCACATGATACTAGGCCATTAATTTGATGAATGCATTTTTATTTTGTTAAGAAAAGATGATCAGAAATAGTTCATATTTTTATAGCAAGGACAAAAATAATTATTCCATAGACTGGAAAAAAAAATGATTACGGCATGGAACAGAGTAAAGGGATAAGAATAAGTGTAGGTAAAAATTTGGTAAAATAAAGATTGCCAGGGCTAGTTTTAATGCAGAGCTTACAAAATTGATAAGAAAAATTACTTGAGAGGACAATACTAAAAATATAAGACAAAGAAAGTATAATTAGTAGCACAAGATTTCTGAGTAGATAAACAAATGAATTCCCCTTAAGGTAAGGTAGGGAAGTGCTCTACTGAGACCAAGAGTAAAAGAGGATAAGACCAATTCATATGTAGGATCCAAAGCCTCTAGCATATTACTTACCTCTTATTTATCTTGCCCAATATCATAATGTCATTAATATTTATATAATGGTTAAATGTGATATTTTGTGGGCTTCAGTTCTGTAATATAGCGTTAGGTATGGCAAGTCTATTAATAAATATATCTGTCCTTGCTATGAAAATATGAACTATTTCTGATCATTTTTTCTTAACAAAATGAAAATGTATTCATCAAATTAATGGCCTAGTGTCATGTGGCTGAGGCTCTCTTTATCTTATTTTTTTTTTATTTTTCCGAAGTTAGAAACGGGGAGGCAGTCAGACAGACTCCCACATGCGCCCGACCGGGATCCACCCGGCTCGCCCACCAGGGGGCGATGCTCTGCCCATCTCGGGTGCCGCTCTGCTGCAATCAGAGCCATTCTAGTGCCTGAGGCAGAGGCCACAGAGAGCCATCCTCAGCGCCTGGGGAAACTTTGCTCCAGTGGAGCCTTGGCTGCGGGAGGGGAAGAGAGAGACAGAGAGGAAGGAGAGGGGGAGGGGTGGAGAAGCAGATGGGCACTTCTCCTGTGTGCCCTGGCCGGGAATCGAACCTGGGACTCCTGCATGCCAGGCTGACACTCTACCACTGAACCAACAGGCCAGGGCATGGCTGAGGCTTTCTATATCTCCTCTAGCAACAATGAAACATCTGGCACCAAGTCCAAGCCGCAAACACGGTTACTATGTGTTTGAGTTACAGCAATCTACAGTTATTCTCTAGGATCTATCAGTAACTGAAGAGGCCAGGCAGGCAAATTAAAAGGATATAAGGAAGTAATAAGGGACTACTACCCCTCTACTTCTGCCATACTTTTATTACACCCTTTCCCTATCATGTGTTAGCCAGCATAGGTGGGGGGGGCAGTTTCACAGGTTTCTATTTGGCCCTCCTCACTATATCATCTATTACCTAACAGGCCAAGAACCCAAAGAAAGGATTACTCCGATTCTCAAGTATTTCAATCGCACACACATTCAGGAAACGACCCCAAGTAGATCCATAGAGCCAGTGGACCCATTGGAAACTAGATTTTGGTCAGAACTCCATTTACTATCTGGCCTTCATAAATCCCACTCCACCAGCGGAGCATGATGATGCTTTGGTTCCCCAAACATCAAATTCAGCTCCTCCTACCTATGTCCAATAGTCCTTGAAATGTCTGAGGATTTCCCTCTCCCCAGTGTATAGTCATCTGAGTAAATGGCATAGCTTTTGGGGGAAGAGACTGGGAAATCATTATAATATGCAATTGTCAGAGAGTTTCTGTGACCTTCATACTAGGAATGAGGTCACCTCTTAGTCAATGGATTCCAGATCTGAAAAAAATGGCTCAGATACATGAATTGAGCAAGGGAGTATGACTTGTTATTAGACTGACTGCTCTCAGCTGCCCACTCCCCTTTGTGCCTTCTTCTGGTTATAGATGTTAAATAGCACTTCTATTTTGCCCTTGGTGACCTCATATTCTATTAAGCCTTCTCTACATCTTCTTAAAATGTTCTAAAGTTTGTTAAAACACTAAACACAAACTTATCATATGATTTAGCTATCCATACGTAGGTATTTACAAAAGAAAACTGAATGCACATGTCCATACCAAAAGTTGTACAGGTTCACAGCAGCTTTATTTGCAATATTCAAAAGCTGGAAACAATCAAAATGTCCATCAGTTTGTGAACAGAGAAACAAAATGTTGTATATTTGTACTCAGCAATAAAATAAAATATTCATACATAAAATTAAGACATAAAACATTATGTACAGTGAAAGCAGTCAAACACAAAAGATTACATACTGTATGATTCCATTCATATAAATTCTGAAAAAATGTAAAACTAAAGTTCCCAAAAGATATATAATTACCTAAGGCTAGGGATTAAAGGAAGATGATAGATTTCAAAGATGCATTAAGAAAGTTTTTACAGTATCAGAAATTTTCTGTATCTTGATTGTGGAAGGATAACTACATATAACCAACAAAATTTAAAAGATTTTATTGTACCTAAATTATGCTTCAATAAAACTGGAGGAAGAAAAGATGCTATGCTAAGCATTATGGAAATAAAAAGATAGCAAGATGATATCTCTGTACTCACATGATACCCAGATTTTGTAACCAAGAGAGAACTATACACACATGTTTAATACATACACCATGTGAGGCATGCCATGAAAAGAATGCAGTGGTACAAGGATATAAAGGTGGAGGAGAGCACTTCCATTCGGAAAGCTCTGACAGACTTTACTGAAAGAGGTAACGTTTAAGTCATGACAGGTGAGTTAGATAGCTAAGGGAAGAAAAAATTCAAGAACTGGTTTAGGAACACATGCTTGTTTGTTTGCTTGTTTGTTTAATATAAAAATCGTGGGCTGTATTTAGAAAATGTTTAACTGGGGCATAAATATCATGTAAAAAATTATAAAGGGATAAGACAATAAAGACCAGTTAGAGCCAAATCATACAACTACAATTCTAGTATGTGAACAACAGAAGCTGCTGAAAGTGGTGTGACAGAACTTTGTTTCTGATTGTTACTCTGGGAGCTCAGAGCATGATAGATTGGACAAGAGGTACAGAAGAAGGCTATGAAATGATACTGAAATTTTCTAGTTAAGAATGAAATTTGAATGGGTAAGATGAAAAATATGTATGAGAATTTGCAGAACAAGAAATGGACTGAATGGATATGGTAGTGGAAATGGAAGATGACTAAGATGACCTCCAAAGAATGTGTTGCCAAAATAACATTACTATTGAACGAAACTGTTATCAGAAGCCTGTGAAAATGAAAGGAGGAATAAGAAGGGCTTCTTGGATGAAGTGATTACCTAGCCACTCAATCAATAGCTACAGAGTGCAAACTCTGCTCCAAGCAGGATACATAGGAGATATAGCAAGGGACCAGACAGAGTCTCTGTTTTCAAGGCATATATATTCTTGTTTGAATATATATACAATAATCATGTAAACATATATGATTTATTTTAAATATAATTCATAACAATTAGAAGATTGTGTCTTCAAGAAAGTATTTCTCCCAATGGAGTAATAGATATCAAATTATAAGTGTTTATGGACTCAGCAATTTATTTAAAAATTAGGCTGGTGGACATGGACTGCTACTGAAAAGAAAACACATAAAAAGTAACAGTTTAAAGGGAAGATACAAATTTGTTAATTGGAAGAAACAAAAAAAATTAGAAAAAGAGTTCTTAAAGATGGTAAATGAAAGGAATATTAATAGGACAAGTCCTGCAAAAGGGATGGAATTGTGAGCATAAAATAGAATAAGCTGTTGGCTTTAAGAAGAAAAATGAATCTTCTTTCTCCATTACAAGAATTAAGAACTTACAAGAATTAAGGATAAGAAGATAGATAAAAATATGAAGGATGAGAATTATCTGAGGGAATATGAGTTTGGGAATGAGTTGAATTTTTTTTCAGATAATGTTATTTTTTGGTGTTGTTATTCAGATGATGAGTTGAACTCATTCAGATGCAGATCACAGGATCTGTGGATGGGTTTTCAGGTTTGAAAAGAAAAAAAAAATCTTTGCAATAGCGGTGATAAGGACTATGTAGCAATTGGTTAGCAGGGTTTGCTGAGGGCTCATTCAAGGTTATATGCCATGAACTGTGGAAAACCTAATCAGCATAACTTTCCTTAGCAATCCAAAAGCAAAGAATGTAGAAAATTCAGGTTGTAGAGTAAAATTAAATAAATAAGTACAGAAATAAATGGAAAATATGATGGAAAGTCAAGTGGATTAGGTATGAAAAAGATGCCAGTGTGGTCAAACAGAGTCAGGAAGTTCAGAATTTGGGGAAGTCATGGTCAGTCCATGATAAAATAGCAAACTGATAAAGAAAGACTAAAGCGATTGGAAAAGTGGGAGGTGAGGAGATTACACAAAGAAAGAAATAGCAAATAGTAGGATATAGAATTACAGAAGTTTCTAGAAATAATATAATGAAGATGAGTGTTAGGCTTTAATTAAAAGTATTGTGTAAAGTAAGGGTTACAAAAGATACTTTTCAAATTGTAATCTGCCATATATATATATATATATATATATATATATATATATATATATAATGAAATTCTGAGGTGCTAATTAAAACCTAAACATTTGCATATAGTGATTTGCACAATTCTTTGAGAAAACGTGAAGAAGCCCTTCATCTTTTGAACAGTCTATTCTTGCAAGTGGTTGTTAACAATGTGAAGTTATAAAAAGAAAACTTCAGATGCTTTCTCTGTGGTGTTGGCAAAAGTCTTGTGTTGGCCAGAAAAGGAGTATGTGATTGGATTATAAACTGGAAAATTCCTAAGTGTGCCTCATAGCATATTCATGATGATTGGATTAAATTCTGTTCCCCCTAAGGTTTGGTGATCAACTTGGGGAACAGACAAAAACTAAAGAAGTAGAAAAGAACATTTTCTCCTAGTGTTCTGCTTCTTAATAGAGAAAATGAATTTTTAAGAGCTACATTATTTTGACTGGAAGAAACAAACTCTGGCAAGGCAGCAGGTGGTTATCATTTGAAACAGAAAAATAAATACTATTTTCATACCTTAAAGTTCAAAGCGTTCTTTTGAATTTAATCCAACTGAATATCAATGTCTCTTGAGTATTAATGTTCATAGGTAAGCACTGAAATACTAATACAATGAGTTGCTTCATGACTCTGGGTCACATATTTCAAGTCCTAAATACAGAATAAGAAACAAAATAACTTACCCCCTTTACCCTGTAAAAGCCACTTCTGAAAGCATCATTACTTGAAGAACACCCACTGGAAACATTGCAGTGCTAATATAGAAGCAAAAACATTTGGTTATACCAATTCCCTAAGAACAATTTACATACCTGAGCATCACACACAGTTTTCTGAGGTCTCCCCAGAATAATCTGCCTGCTTTAGATGAAGTACCGAATACCAAACTGACTATATTACTTAGCCCAATTTGGTCACATTTCTATAGATAAGATGTTTAATTTGTTTTCTTCTACATTGGAAGACTTTTTTCTCTCCTTTTTGAAAATGCAGAGAAGAAATCCATCTTCTTAATATGGTTTAGAAGACCTGAAAAATACTTGATGGTCTTCTTTGATAGGTACCAAATGGAATCAGAAGACATCATTTTTACAGAACACAATACTGTGTCCCAGGGGATATCATTGACATTATATTCTATGTTGTGCGATATGGTGGCCCTGTGTAGAGCAGAAGACAGATGAGTTTACCAGGCAAGTGTGCCTTCTCAAAAGTTTGCTGTATGTGATAGGTTGTCTGTTCAACAGTGCTTTTGCCCAGCACTGTTCTAACCCTATGGGAAATATAATATTATAATATTATCTCATTTTGCACATGAGGAAACTGAGTTAAAGAGGCATTATGTATCTTGCCCTTGGTCATAAAGCTAATCAGTGTCAGAGCCAGGACTTGGAACGAGGTAGTCTGCTGCCAGAATCTGGGCTCGTCTGCTTTTTAAATAGATATCCAGGCCTGAGCTGTCATGGCACAGTAAATAAATTGTTGAACTGGAACACTGAGAGCACTGGTTCAAAATCCTAGGCTTGCCCTGTCAAGGCACATATGGGAGCTGATGCTTCCTGCTCTTCCTCCTGCTTCTTTTCTCTCTCTCTGTTTCTCTCTCCTTCTTCCTATCCTCTCCCGCCTCTCTAAAAGTGAATAAATTTTAAAAATGGTTAAAAAAAAACAAATGGATATTCAAATCAAAGTAAAATAGCAACAAAGAAAACACCATAGAGATTGTGAGATCTACAATAAAAAGAGTATTTGGTTTAGGTCTTAATTTATTTACTAGGCTGGGTCTTTCAAAAGCAAATACTGAAGATGTTGTAACTTTTAAAAATATAAAACAAAATAAACTGATAGTGGCATCTGAGAGAGTAAATCTAATTATGTAGCAATTATTCCTTCCCTGTTAACATAACAACATCAAATCTGTGCAAAAAAATAAAAAAATTAGGAAGGTTTCTTTTAGAGGGAAATATCAGACATAGCTCTTCTTTTTTTTCTTTTAAATAAAACACAGTGAAAGAAAAGTATGGGCTTTATTTTTCCATATATTTCTTTACCTTTAACATGATAAAGTTAATAAATGACAAAATGATATATATTAAAATCTAAATTTATAAAAAATATACTAAATATACTAAATGAAAGATAGTCATTAATAGTTACTTTTCTATTGGTTTTATTAATCTGCTTCCTGATGATGCTGTATTTGATTTGATTTTTTCATATATAACTAAAATTCTAATTTATATCTAATTGAAGTAAAAATTTTCAAGAACATGAAAGAATTTCTCATAGTATGTTATATATATATATATATATAAAATTTATATAACACAATTTGGTTTTAACAAATAGAGAAATTATTTTCCTTGAGTTAAAACAAAGCATTATTTATTTAAATGTGCCAGGCAATCACACAATATATACAGTTATTTTTCATAAGTCTTGTATTATCTACTTGGCAATGTTCATGCATCATTCTCAGATCCTAACAGATAACATTACCGTAGAGTTTACAAGCAAACTAGTAAGGTATGTCAAGATTCACATAAAGGAAACTCTGGCAGTTGGTAAAGGTTTCTCAATAAAATGGAACATCCTTATACCTGAAATAGCTATTGTTAAAGATTGGGAAGTAAAGGCATTTGGATGGAAATTGATTGACAAAGTCAAAAGTTGCAAAAACACTTTAGAATCCAACTTTACTCTATAGCCCAAAATCAGTGTCACAAATAGAGCAAGGATGAAAATTTCTATCCTGAAAGTGAAACAGAGGGTCCTTATGACTTTGCCTAAATTCAGTTTTAAATCCTAGCTCTAAAAATCATCTCCTCTACAGGTAAAGAGAGACCTAGCCTTTTCCTAGGTAATCCATGACCCCTGAGGGAGCAGAGGGCAATAGCCCAGCCTGATTAATGGTCCCGTGGTCTGGAACTCTAGGGGGGCCAAAAAAGACATTTAACCTATGTTTCAGTTTCTGAGCCCTAAGGTGAAATGACCCCTGGCTACTTTTCCATAAAACCAGAAGGTCACCAGAAAATTGACCTCATAGTTGTCCTCAAGACCTGAAGAACTGATCCATCACCCTTACTTCACCTGGGACCAATCAGCTCCCAGAAAGACCCTAAGCCCCTAACCCACAGTGTCTTGTGATTTTGCCCTGTATAATGTGTATCCTACCTGCCATTGCAGAGTTTGGGCATTTGAGCATTAGCTTCCCATTCTCCTGATGGCACTGCTCATCAGTAAACCAGCCCATGTTTCTCCACTGCACTTGTCAGGGTTTAGGTCAGTGGTTCTCAAAGTTTTTGAGGTCGGGGCACATTTAAAATCCTACAAATAATTGTAGGCACACTATGTACAAATTTCTGAGAAATATGTTATAATAATTAAGTCAAATATTAAAGAAAAAATATAAAGTCCAAGCGTGCTTTTATGGTAATTAAACAAAATAAATATGACAAAATTAAATTTATCCTGACATTTTTATGTTACATTTTTTGAGTTATGCTTTCTGGAATTTATAAAAGAAAAAGGGGTTAAAATTTTAAAAATGACCAAAAAATTATCTTTTTATATATATAGATACATTCTTAGTAAGATTTAGTAAATTTGGCAGGTTCCAGAGTGAATGTGTTAAGTTTTTTTCATTCTTGTGTTTATGAGAAACATGAGCCTGATGTGTCCTAGTGATTTCTTCAATGTTTTGGCATGAATTTGAAAGGCAAACTCTCATTTCTTCATCAATACATTGAAGAATTTCTCTTTTTTTACTCTTAATTGTGTTGAGTGCAGAAAACTCCCACCATACATATCATCTTAACTTTATCCCAAACAAAGGGTAGAAGAAACTTGCCTCCAGTCTATAGAGGGAACATGGGGAGTAGTGTAAACAATCCAGCACCACAGCTTAATAGCCTTTGCAACCTAATTGAGCAAGTGAGGTGGGGGTTGAGCAGACTGTCAGTTTACAGACAATTCCCCACACTTCTGTTCCCCAAAAATCTAAACTCCAAAAACCCTGTTGGTTTTTTGGTCCCCAACAGGCACATATTTCTCTGGAATACCATAGGGCGCACCTGGAAATTTTCTGGGGAAGGCATTCCCAAACTACGGCCCGCAGGCCGCATGCAGCCCCCTGAGGCCATTTATCCGGCCCCCTATTGCACTTCTGGAAGGGGCACCTCTTTCATTGGTGGTCAGTGAGAGGAACACTGTATGTGGTGGCCCTCCAATGGTCTGAGGAACAGTGAACTTCCCCCCTGTGTAAAAAGTTTGGGGACCTGTGTCTAGGGCTCACCAGTGCGCTCTGGCACACACTTTGAGAACCACTGCTTTAGAGTTTGGCTCTGCTAACGCCAGGTGGATGAACTCTTTCTGTAACAAAAGCTTTTAAGGATAAAAAGATGTTTCTATCTAGGTTTTAAATGCCATAAAGCAAATGCCTTACAGAGAACTAAAATTATTTCTAGAAATTTTTCTTAGAGTTTCTGGAGCTTCTTTTAGGAAATTTTAATTGAATGGAGTATTAAAGTCTCCTTGGAAAGCTGGAAAACCACTTGTTTCTATTGATCAGGAAGAAAACCCAAGGCTGCATATGATTCATTTCGCCTATTTATGAGTGAATAAAAGGACTGTACTTGAGTGTTGAAATATATTAATATTCAGATTCTTTAGGAGAGAATGATACAAGTTTCCAGTTTGAGGGAGAGTATCCCCTGAAACAGAGCTGGCCTCTCTCCCCTGAAGAACAAGTACCCCTAAGACAATGCTTCCTGTATAAAAAGAGTCAGCATGTGGATTAGGACATGTAATATTTGGTTTTTCAAGTACCTTGTCTTTTATTGACTCATCAAACAATTCCTATTGTACAAAATACACATTGAAAGGAAATTTTTAGTTAACACTGGAGAGTGAACTTGAGAAGCAAAAAAGATGAAGAGTGTGTGTACATGTGTGGCATGTGTGTGCATGTGTGTGTGAATGTATTTACTCTACTTACCTCTCTATTCATCTGGCGGAGTCCATGAGAATGAGAGATGCATGACTTAATCAAGAGATGTAATATCAATAGGAACGTTTCCTCATCCCCTGTTCCAGCTGGATTTGAAGATCAGTGTGATTTTACAACAAACGCTGCCTATGAAAATCCATGGCTGAAAACAAAGCTCAGCAACAAGGCACAAACAAAATTGGAAATGAAGAAGCTGGCAGCTTTTGCTACTCACTTAATCCTTCTCCTTTGTCGCTGTCCCTCTTCCTGCCTCCCAACCTGAGCCTCCCTGCCTGAATCCCATGGATCAAGAACAGGTGTTGAGGTTTGGTTCTTTTGTTTTCAAATAACAAAAACCACTTGGGTTATGTCATCTGGGGGGAAAGAGCTTAAATATAAGGATGCTCAGTTGAAGAAGTGAAGCTGCTAGGCAAACTGTTCTTTCTCTTTCCTTCTGTCTCTCCTCATCCCTGTTTCTCTATGCACAGTGTCTCTCTTTTATTCTCCCTACATACTTTGATCATTTATGTCCCTTATTATTGCAGTTTACTCATGGCTTTGGCTACTCATGGTCCTGATCCATGACATCTTTTCAGAAAAAAATCCCATGTTGTTTTTATTTCAGATTCTCAAGATAAAGAATGTAGTTGACTCAATTTATTTTTTTGTGTCCAGTTATGGTTCACAAATATTTGGTCGCTGTAATGGCTTTAATTGTGTCCCTGCCCCCCAAAAGATATGCTCATATCCTAACCCTTCTGATACCTGTGAATATGACCTTATTTGCAAGTAGAGCTTTTACAGATGTAGTCAAATTAAGATGAAGTCACTCAGGTAGCCTTTAATCCACTATGGCTAGTGTTCTCACAAGAAGAGAAGAGTTTGGACACATGCACAGAGGGAAGATGGCCATGTGAGAATTGAGGCAGAGACTGGAGGTTTGCTTTCACAAGCCAATGAATTCCTACAGCTACCAGTGCCAGAAGAGGACCCCTTCTTACGAGCTTCCTGCTGACACCGTGATTTTGGACTTCTAGTCTCCTGAGCTATGAGAGAAGACATTTGTGTTATTTAGAGCCACTCAATTTGTGGTACTTTATTACAGCAGCCCTAGAAAATTAATAGAGTCATTTTATTCAATTGTCCAACCCTCATCCAAATGTTTAGAGAGTGTTATATATCCAAAATGATACTTTTGTCCTTTGGCTGAGTTTATGGGAAGACTTTTCTCCCATATAAATTGTGAGAATAGATAGCTAATGTCCATATCTCTTATCAAGAACATACCTGGTGACTATAGCTAATAAAAATCTTCTCAGAAAGAACAATTAATTCTTCTAAAGCTGGAACTACCAAAATATTTTTTTATTTTCCTCTGCCAGAGCTCTCACACTTTAGAAAAGACAATTTAAAAACAGGAGGGATTCAAACTTACCATTAAATATCACTTATCATTTTTTGAAGCCTGTTCTCAGCATGATGGAGGGTACTAAAAACCTGAAATAAAACCCCAGAACCAGGCAGTGTGCTTTCCAACATATTCAGTTCAGTCCCTTTTATTTTTTTTGTTGAGATATAACTGATATATGACATGGGTAAGTTTAAGGTATAGATGTGTTGATTTGATACATTGGTATATTTCAATATGATTATCACCATGGTGATAGCTAACACCTCTATCACATCACTTGGTTGCCAACATGGAAGTAAAGAAACCAGGAGAGTGAAGATGGGGGCAGTGAAGTAGAGAAACAGGAAGGACCCTGGAACAGTTCTGTAAAGGGCCAGACAGTAAAGGCAGTGGGCTCTGCAAGCTATACAGTCTCTGTCAAAAGTTATAGCATGAAAGTAGCCACCATAAATAATGTGCAAATAAATGGGAGAGACCCTTTTATGGTAAAAGTTTACAAAAATGGGGAATGGGATTGAATTTGACCTGCAGACCATGGTTTGCCAACCCCTACTCTGGAGGGTAATTCAAATACCCTGGTGCTTTCTGATGAGCTTTTTCTTTGGTTTGCGCTCAGCATGTAAATGCATAACATCCTATCCAGAAGCACACTGGCAATAATGACCCTTCCATTCTCTCTTCCTCCAGTAAATGGGTCACACTGCAGAAAGTGACATTTGTATGAGAACACATGTGGTCAGTGATAGCACCTGCAATGTGTGGAGGCATCACCCCAAGGAGCCAGGTGCTTTTCGAGGTGTGTTAAGATCTACCTCTGCCCAGTTGAAACAGTTGAGAAACCCTCAAAATTTGAGTTTGTGCTGGAAGTCCCACTTCACTATTTGTTGACAGGCTGCCATAGAAATGTCCTCAGAAACAAAAGTAGTGTGTTAAGCGGGAGGGTGGGGGGGGTGGGGGGTATTCTTACTGCAAGTGTATCTAGATGCAATAAAACAGCTAATTAGGGCAGTCTGATGTCACCACCAAACAAATGCTTAATGACGGTAGAGTGTATATGAGTTTTATGAGGAAAGAAAAAAGCTGCTATCTTGTTCTACAAAGAGAGAATATAATATACACTGCCACTGGCCACAGAGGCACATAATGCGTAATGTCAACTTGGCCACCCATAGAGCCTTTTGCATCGTCCACAAACTCACAATGGCCTTGCACATACCAGTACATGCTCAAAATATTACTTTCTGCAATAATTCACCTGTAAAGTCAAAGACAGACCAGAGATTACATACAGTTTCCTGAATTCTCAATGTCCAAATGTCCCCAACACACTGTGCCATTAGACTGTATGTATAATATTTCAGACCTAAAGCACTTTTATTTACAGTGGAAGATTCCATCATGCAAAACTAAAACAAAAACAAAAAAGCACATTTTATCCCCTATCCTGCCAATTATCTGGCTTATACCATCTTGTCAGAGCCAAATGTCAAATTGTCAGAAATTTTGTGCCAATTGACATCACACTGTAGCTTAAACACACAGCCATCTTGGGAGCATTTACTTGACAGACATTAGCCAAACTGCAAATCAAGACCTTTCCTTCCCAGAGAGCTGGGTGTCACACATTTACCAGAATGCTACTGACCCTGTTCTTGCCCTACTGCACCTGTCCTTAGTTTTTATAAGATATTCTACCTCTTGATCACTGAGTTCCAACTTGTCATTGCTTTCCATTGTGGAATCTAGCTGTTTACCATCCTCCCTCTGTCTCAGAACAACAAAGAAGCAATGGAAGTCAGCTGTTATATCTCCCACCAACAACTCCTTTGGTCTGCACATCAAGGCATCCATCACTCACGATACTGATACAACAGTAACACATGTTATCCCTAAGATCATTCTCCCTCCCAACCCTACAATATATAGAGGGAAATGCTATTTTAAAGTTTAAATTTAAGCCTGACCAGGCAATGGCACAGTGGATAGAGTGTTGCCCTGGGACGCTGAGGACCAAGGTTCGAAACCCAAAGATTACTGGCTTGACCACAGGCTCATCCAACTTGAGTGCAGGGTAGCTGGCTTGAGCTTGGGATCATAGACATGACCCTATGGTTGGTGGCTTGAGCCCAAGATTACTGGCTTGAGCAAGGGGTCACTGGCTCGGCTGGAGCCCCCACCCCCCGGGGTCAAGGCACATATGAGAAAGCAATCACTGAACAACTAAGTGCCACAACTACAAGTTGATGCTTCTTATCTCTCTCCCTTCCTGTCTGTATTCCCACAAGGAATATAAAGAAAGACTGATTCCTCTGACAAGCTGCCTAGACAAAGCCGAGAAGAGCAGCTGTGAGCGTTGGCTTCAATCCAGCTTGAGAAAGTTAGGGATGGTCTGCCGCAGTTCATGGCAATTTTAACATTCGCAGCTCCACTCTTTAAGATCTATAGCAAGGGTTGTTTATCCCTGTGGTTTTCAATTGATTACTCTCCCACAAAAAGGGAAGTGAGCTTTGTTCAAAGTGTAAACCTTTCCAGACTACAATTATAACAAGAGAATGAATTCTGTTTTTTCATTATTTTTATAACTTGCCTCCTTTTGTTTTCTCCCCCTCCATGTTTTTTGTGCCTAATGAGACAGAAATGCTGATATAAAAGTGCTGACTTATCAATAGGTTATTTCTGAAGTTTACACATAAATTGCTATTCTGACTAAAAAATCACTTTTATTACTCAGCCATAATAAATAAATTTTTACCATTAGAGTATTCATCCCTTTGGTTTAAAAAAAAGTACTGTGTTACCACTCAGATTTTAATATGGACCACATTACCCAAAATACGAAAAATTTACATTCTTCACACTACAATCTATGTATACCTAGAGTTTATAAGATCATGAACTGCATTAAAGTAACGCATATATTACTTTATATGTATTGATCAGGTTTGATCAAGAGAGATAATCATGAAGGGTATGTAGTTTCCTTGAAGTGTCTCTAAAGATGGCTCCAGGACAAGTTTATCTCCATACAGCAAGGTAAGACCACACAGCAGTAAATGGTAGAACAAGAGTTGAGCCAAGATCTAATTTCAAAACTCTAGTCTTTATTTTATAGTCTGTAGTTTAGGGGAGTAGAAATGAGGGCTTAATCTCTTGTAATATGCAACAATCCGAGGAATTATAGCATGTTTTCTCCTAAATGACAGCTATTACAGACTATGAAAATGTTAACTGGCCTTCTGCAAAAGTTCTTGGCAAAACAAAGCACAATTTAAGGACTACATTTTTTATTTCTTAAAACCCATGCATTAGTAATTGATTGAAAATTATCATTACCAGTATTGGTCTCTGGCCAGGAGCTCAATTGGTTAGAGTGTTGTCCTGATACACCAAGGTTGCGGGTTTGATCCCTAGTCAAGGTATATACAGAAATAAATCAAATCCTCCCTCAAGAGAATCAACCAATAAATGCATAAATAAGTGGAACAACAAATCAACATTTTCTCTCTCTCTCTCTCTCTTTCTCTCCTTTTCTCTCTCTCTCAAATTAATAAATAATAATAATGGCATTATTTTCTCATGGCAACTATTACAGATTATCACTAACTGTATGGCTTAAAATAACAAAAAATTTTTCTTCACAGTTCTAGAGACAAGTTCAAAATTAGCAGGACCATGCTCTCTCTGGAGGCTCTAGAAGAAGATCTTTTCTTTGTCACTTCCAGCTTCTGGTGGCTGTCAACATTCGCTGGCTTGTAGCCACATCTCTCTCTGCCCTGTCTTCAGAGATTTCTCCTCTGTTTGTCTATATTATCTCCTTTGCCTCTCTTATAAAGATATTTGTGATATAATTTAGAAACCACCCACATAATCCCAGGTAACCTCTTCATCTCAAAATACTTAATTTAATTTAATCTACAAAAACATTTTCTATATCCATTACCATTTACAAATTCCAGATATTGGGACTTATCTTTGGGAGGTCATTAGTCACTATATAATACTATAGTCCTATATTTGGTGAAATCTATTTTTCATTCACATACAGGAGAACTACATGTAGTGGTAGTTACATTAAGTTTATTTTTGCTTCCTTGGGGAAAACAAATGAACAGGAGATTACGCTTTATCTTTTGTCTTCCCCATATTCTTATCACCCTGCACATTCTCTGTTATCCCTCACTCCACTTTTATCCCCTGCTAAATTGGGCCATGTTTATAGAGGACTATTTCTGGAGTACAGGCTAGGCAGAAGCTGTGAGTAACGCTGTCCTTAGACACAGGCTACTAGTGCTTTTGCCATGGGTCTTATACTCTGGCCTTACTACTTACTGCTGTACCATTCCCCATAAGACAGAGTCCATGGGTAAAAAAAAAAACTGCCTCCATAGAGTTCATGTCCTACCCCCTCCCCTTTTAGACCACATTCTAAGGACCTGCTATCTTGAGATTACCCACCCAAAGAGCCCCGAAGTCTTTCTTCCCAAAGATGGACTGCATGGCCTGGCCAGTGTAGACACCGCAGTCCTGAGAGATGCCCAAAATGAGGCTCTATAAGGTATGGATTCACTTGGATGAAGATTTGAACATCTACACACATGTATTCCAGGTCAGAGCTAGGTATGAAAAGTCAAAGTGGGAGGCCTATGAGCTGATGTCTTCTCTTCCTTTTTTGACCCAATCTCATGCAAACGTCAGAGGTGCACCTAGACAAAGGACACGGATTGAGGCAAAACCAGGCAAGGCTATGAACTGCCCTTTGGCTTCTTCATGACATGCTTGGAGATAAAAGAACAACAGGTATCTGGGATAGCTAAATAACTACTTTGCTGATGTCATTTCTAATAAATACAAGAAATATATAATACTTGCCTTAATATGTTAATATCCATAATAATACTTACATTTTTGACTCAAAAGTTTTCCTTCCTGAAATTTAGTTTTTGAAAATATTTCAAAATACAAAAATGTCTATATACAGATTTTCATCCTCAATTGATATCTATATAGATATATGTGCTGTATATATAGAGATAGATAGATAAATGATAGATGATGATGATAGATAGATAGATAGATAGATAGATAGATAGATAGATGTTGATTTTAGTAAAAGGAAAGGAGAGAGAAAGAGACAGGAATATCAATCTGCTCCTGTATGTGCTCCTACTGAGGATCAAACAGGCAACCTCTGCACTTCAGGACAATGCTCTCACCAACTGAGCTATCTGTCCAGGGACCCAATTTTTATTTCTTTTAACAAAATAAAACTAAAGCATCCCCAATGCCTAGTAATACACACACATTGCTAAATAAACTGTAGTATATTGAAATCAACATAATGGAGCTTATAAAAATAACATTTACAAATTTCTTTAATAAATTGGAAAAATCCTTATAATGTTGAATAAAAAAATAAAAGAAATAAGATACAAAATTATAACTACAAAATGGTCTCAACTATGTGACAAATAATTCTAGAAAAAAAGTACTTCAAGGAAGTAACCAAAATGTTAACTACCTACAGAAGTAGGATTCTGGATTATTTTATCACACTTAATTTAATTAAAATTATATACATTATTTTTACTAAAAAAATTTTTTTAAAGTGACATTAGAAAGAAAATGCTAAGACCACTTAAACATAGTGTTTAACATTTCCTTCCCAAAACAACACTAGATGACAATAGAGAGATTTTTTTAAGGGCATAGACCCACCAAGAAAAAGAGAACAAGAAAGGAGACAACAGCAAACAGAAATTTGGAAACTAAAAATCTGGGGGATAAGGATTAATTGATGGCATAGAGGTGAAAAAGTGACCATACTAATCAACATCGCTGGGGAAGCCAGGCTGATCCACGGAAGACTTCCTGACCCTTAAGCATTGGAGGCACCCTATTATTATATGAAAGTGGGACTACGAATGAACTATAAAAACAAGAAGACAGATTGAAAAGCTGTAAAAACTGCATTTAAATCCCAAGAGTCTCTCCCAACCCAACAGAAGACAGAGGTTTAGTCTCTAAAAAAGAGTGAGCCAGAAAGATTTTGAGCTAAAATGCCTACATAGAACTGAGTTGACATGTTGTATGAAAATATGGACATTAAGTAAACAGTGAAATCTCTGTTAGCTTCCTTCAGAGTGCAGTAGAAAGGGTTTAATCTTTTAAATAAGAAACAACCAAACCAAGAGAAAAGACTTACGTGTACTCACAGTAGGGGTCCCTCAAAAAATAAGGCACCCATTGATAAGCCCTTTACATTTATACCAACTTATCAGCCAACATTTTTTGCCTCATCCTTAAAAATGACTGGAAGCCAAGGATCATGTCATTTGAGAAAATTTTCTAATACAAAAGAGAGAAGTTTAGATATTAAAAAAAGTAAAACGATAATGACATCAGAGTAATGGCGGGGTAGGAAGCGATACCGATAAATCTCCCCCAAAACTCAACAAGATCTTCAACCAGAAACAGAAAAACCTATACTTGGAGTTTCCAGATGCTTCGCAATACACCCAAAGGTATGATTGAGTGAAAAATTGGCTAAATATATAACCAAACCCCGAAGGAAATAGGGAGTAAGAAATGCTCCGCCTTCCTCACTAACCTAAACAGGGCGGCTTTCTCTGGTAACTGTGAATATAGAAACTGAGGCGGGCAAAGGGGGTGAATAGATCCAAGCCGCCGCGGCACAAACGGCCGAACCAGGCTGTGGCACACAGATCCAAGCCGAGGAAAATCTGATCCTGTGGCAACCTGGGCAATACAAGCTAACACTCGCGCCAAACCCAAACAAAGAAAGACAAGCGGAGCGGCCATTTTACCCGGTCTCCTGGTCGGTGCGCAGTTAGTGGGCGAGAATTTCTTCCTAGGCCCCGAGAGTGGGTGCCCGTGTTGCCCCACGGAGAGGCAGGGTCAGAGGCCTTTCTGTGGGCCGAGGACAGAGTATCTGGGCAGCCCCAGTGCCCTGGGAAAGCAACGCACGGGAGGGAGTGAGAACTAATTCCAACGGTGGAGATTTTCCGTGCTGGAGGGTGTTTCACTCAGAGGGAACCGCGGCTGGCCTCATATCCTGGTTTGCGCGCGCAGATAAGGAGTGAGTGATTCCTCCGAGTGCCTCGGCAGTGCGCGCCCGTGTTATCGCAGAGAGGGGCAGAGTCAGGGGCCTTTGTGTGGGCCAAAGCGGAATCTCGAGCCGCCCCAGCGCCTTGCAAAAGCCGCGCACGGGGACGGAGCGAGACTCAATTCCAACGCTGCAACTTTTCCCTGCGGTTGGGGGTTTCACTCAGAGCGTGAGACTGCTGGCTGGATATCCTGGTCGCAGACAGTGAGTGAGAGTTTCCTCCAAGCACCCCCCAGAAGTGGGCGCCCGCTTGTGTTACCGGACAGAGTGGCAGAGCCAGTGGTCTTTGAGTGGGCGGAAAGCCTGCATGATTATGCTAGCAGCTCTGACTGACTGAGCCTTACCCAGAGCCCTGTGCTGAGTGGAAATAGAGTGGGGAGTTGCCAGCTCTTTGAGCCTGTTACTATCCAGGCAGAGGCAGCAGCAACCCCATAGCTGGATTATCAGGCTACTAATTGAGGAAGGAAAGACTAGGAGAAAGGCTCCAGGAACACAGACTCTCTCACTGTCGGAGCCTATAAATGCTAATGAGCCTCGACTCCCACGAGACTAAAGCACAATACATTACATTGCCATAGAGACTTATCAACTGCAAACCTCTACCTGAGCGTGCCAAAGGGGCAGAACCCGGGGTACAGAGTCACCGACCAGGAAGAGGGAGAGAAAAGAAAAAGCAAGAAGATAACCTCTCAAAATCAAGAATAATCTGCAGACTTGATAACCTATCACATTTTATTATATTTGTTCGTTTGTTTCTCTTATCTTCATTCTTGATACTTTTTTTTTCCTCCTCCAATTTGGCCGATTAACTCTCTACCGGTCTTACTCTCTCCTCTCCTTGAACTACACTACCCATAAGTGTTACATCTCCCATTATCTTTTCTCTTCTCTTCCTTTCTCTCTATGAGGGTTGCACTCCAAAACCCTTAACTCTCTCTCTCTCTCTCTCTCCTTTCTTTTTTCTTCTTTTAGTGGTTACCCTCTTTTTTTCTCTCTCTTCTTTTCTCCCTCTATATTAGTTTCTTCCTTTCTCCTTTACATCTCCTCTCATTCAAACCTCAATAACAAACAAATTATCTTATCTGGGACTCAAACCTATGTTTGTGGCATTTTGGGGGGTTTTTACTTCACCTTTTTAACTCACTAGCAGTGCTCCCATCCCTGGCTCTCCATATTATCTAGTTCTTGTTCCACTAAATACAATAGTAAGTTTTTAATTTGTCCCCCCATTTTTCCGTTTTCCGCTTATTCCTCTCATCATAACTCTTAGACAACCAACACCTAAAAGCAAATCATTTTATTCTTGACGCAAATTTTTTCCTTATTTGCTTTTTGTGGGTCCATACGCTCTTTTTTTTTTTTTCCTTTTTTTTTTTTTGTTGTTGTTTTTTTCTTTTTTGCCCCTTCATTACTTTTCCCCAATTCAGGCCCTCCATCACAGGCATTGTTTGTTATAACTCACAGTCCACCACAAGATTTTCTCAAGAAAGAGGGGAGAGGAGAAGAGAGGAAAAAAGGAGGGGGGGAATAATTTCCTTTTTTTTAAAATTTTTATTTTATTTTATTTTTCTTTATTTCATTATTAATTTTTTTAAAAACAAACAACTCTTTTCGATTTTTTATTTATTTTTATTTTTTTTAACTTTTTATTCTTTATTAAATCTCATTAATACTATCAACAAAACCACCCTCAGATGCCATTAAGGAAGAGAAAATCGAATATCATGGATACAAAAGAAAGAGAGGTAACACAGCTAGATGAGGAAAAATCTATGGAGAAAAAATTTAATATATTGGAAACCTTGGAGCTAAATGACAGAGAATTCAAGATAGAAATACTAAAATTCCTCCGAGATATACAAGAAAACACAGAAAGGCAATTTAGGGAGCTCAGAAAACAACTCAATGAACACAAAGAATATATGTCCAAGGAAATTGAAACTATAAAAACAAATCAAACAGAGATGAAAAATTCAATTCACGAGCTGAAAAACGAAGTAACAAGCTTAGCTAATAGAACAGGTCAGATAGAAGAGAGGATTAGTGAAATAGAAGACAAGCAACTTGAGGCACAACAGAGAGAAGAAGAAAGAGACTCAAAAATTAAAAAAAATGAGATAGCCCTACAAGAATTATCTGACTCCATCAAAAAGAATAACATAAGAATAATAGGTATATCAGAGGGAGAAGAGAGAGAAAATGGAATGGAGAACATACTCAAACAAATAATAGATGAGAACTTCCCAAGCCTGTGGAAAGAACTAAAGCCTCAAGTTCAAGAAGCAAACAGAAATCCAAGTTTTCTTAACCCCAACAAACCTACTCCAAGGCATATCATAATGAAATTGACACAAACCAACAGCAAAGAAAAAATTCTCAAGGCAGCCAGGGAAAAGAATACAACATATAAAGGAAGGCCCATTAGATTATCATCGGATTTCTCAGCAGAAACTCTACAAGCTAGAAGAGAGTGGACCCCAATATTTAAAGTCCTGAAAGAGAGGAACTTTCAGCCACGAATACTATACCCATCAAAGCTATCCTTCAAATATGAAGGAGAAATAAAAACATTCACAGATACAGAAAAGATGAGGGAATTTATCATCAGAAAACCCCCACTCCAGGAATTACTAAAGGGGGTTCTCCAATCAGATACAAAGAACAAAAAAAAACAGAGCCACAAGTAAAAGCTCCAAGAAGAACACAATAAAACCAAATTTAAACTGTGACAACAACAAAAAGAAAGAGGGGGAGAAGATGGAGATTAACAGTAGCAAAGGACGATGGAGTGCAAAAGTACTCACAAAATAGTTTGCTACAATGAACAGGGTAGGGACCCTTTTCATTACTCAAAGGTAACCACCATTGAAAAAACCACCACAGAAGCACATGAGATAAAAAAGATAGCAACAGAGGAAAGAT
The DNA here is from genome assembly GCF_036850765.1 of Saccopteryx bilineata. NCBI lineage: Eukaryota > Metazoa > Chordata > Mammalia > Chiroptera > Emballonuridae > Saccopteryx > Saccopteryx bilineata. The sequence continues at coordinate 74,065,389 of NC_089495.1, read as the reverse complement.
GTATGGAATACAACCAAATAAAAACAAAAGATAGAAAAACGAAAGAGAAGGATCAAACAAGACACAAAACTAACAGAAAGCAAGATATAAAATGGCAATAGGGAACTCACAAGTATCAATAATTACACTAAATGTAAACGGATTAAACTCACCAATAAAAAGGCACAGAGTAGCAGAATGGATTAAAAAAGAAAATCCAACTGTATGCTGCCTACAGGAAACTCATCTAAGTAACAAGGATAAAAACAAATTCAAAGTGAAAGGCTGGAAAACAATACTCCAAGAAAATAACATCCAAAAAAAAGCAGGTGTAGCAATACTCATATCGGATAATGCTGACTACAAGACAGGAAAAGTACTCAGAGACAAAAATGGCCATTTCATAATGGCTAAGGGGGACACTGAATCAAGAAGACATAACAATTCTTAATATATATGCACCAAACCAAGGAGCACCAAAATATATAAGACAGCTACTTATTGATCTTAAAACAAAAACTGACAAAAATACAATCATACTTGGAGACCTCAATACACCGCTGATGGCTCTAGATCGGTCATCCAAACAGAGAATCAACAAAGACATAGTGGCCTTAAACAAAACACTAGAGCACCTGGATATGATAGACATCTACAGGACATTTCATCCCAAAGTGACTGAGTATACATTTTTCTCCAGTGTACATGGATCATTCTCAAGAATTGACCATATGTTGGGCCACAAAAACAACATCAGCAAATTCAGAAAAATTGAAGTTGTACCAAGCATATTTTCTGATCATAAAGCCTTGAAACTAGAATTCAACTGCAAAAAAGAGGAAAAAAATCCCACAAAAATGTGGAAACTAAACAACATACTTTTAAAAAATGAATGGGTCAAAGAAGAAATAAGTGCAGAGATCAAAAGATATATACAGACTAATGAAAATGACAATACGACATATCAGAATCTATGGGATGCAGCAAAAGCAGTGATAAGAGGGAAGTTCATATCGCTTCAGGCATATATGAACAAACAAGAGAGAGCCCAAGTGAACCACTTAACTTCCCACCTTAAGGAACTAGAAAAAGAAGAACAAAGACAACCCAAAAGCAGCCGAAGAAAGGAGATAATAAAAATCAGAGCAGAAATAAATGAATTAGAGAACAGAAAAACTATAGAAAAAATTAATAGAACAAGGAGCTGGTTCTTTGAAAAGATCAACAAAATTGACAAACCCTTGGCAAGACTTACCAAGGAAAAAAGAGAAAGAACTCATATAAATAAAATCCAAAATGAAAGAGGAGAAATCACCACGGACACTGTAGATATACAAAGAATTATTGTAGAATACTATGAAAAATTTTATGCCACTAAATTCAACAACCTAGAATAAATGGATAAATTCCTAGAAAAATACAACCTTCCTAGACTGAGTCAAGAAGAAGCAGAAAGCCTAAACAGACCTATCAGTACAGAAGAAATAGAAAATACCATTAAAAACCTCCCAAAAAATAAAAGTCCAGGCCCTGACGGCTATACCAGCGAATTTTATCAAACATTCAAAGAAGACTTGGTTCCTATTCTACTCAAAGTCTTCCAAAAAATTGAAGAAGAAGCAATACTTCCAAACACATTTTATGAGGCCAACATAACCCTCATACCAAAACCAGGCAAGGATGGCACAAAAAAAGAAACTACAGACCAATATCTCTAATGAATACAGATGCTAAAATACTAAACAAAATACTAGCAAATCGAATACAACAACATATTAAAAAAATAATACATCATGATCAAGTGGGATTCATCCCAGAATCTCAAGGATGGTTCAACATACGTAAAACGGTTAATGTAATACACCATATCAACAAAACAAAGAACAAAAACCACATGATCTTATCAATAGACGCAGAAAAGGCTTTCGATAAAATACAACACAATTTTATGTTTAAGACTCTCAACAAAATGGGTATAGAAGGAAAATATCTCAACATGATAAAGGCCATATATGATAAACCATCAGCTAACATCATATTAAATGGCACTAAACTGAAGGCTTTCCCCCTTAAATCAGGAACAAGACAGGGTTGTCCACTCTCTCCACTCTTATTTAATGTGGTACTAGAGGTTCTAGCCAGAGCAATCAGACAAGACAAAGAAATAAAAGGCATCCATATCGGAAAAGAAGAAGTAAAGGTATCACTTTTTGCAGATGATATGATCCTATACATCGAAAACCCCAAAGAATCCACAAAAAGACTACTAGAAACAATAAGCCAATACAGTAAGGTCGCAGGATACAAAATTAACATACAGCAGTCAATAGCCTTTCTATATGCCAACAATGAAACTGAGAAGGAACTCAAAAGAATAATCCCCTTCACGATTGCAACAAAAAAATAAAATACTTAGGAATAAACATAACAAAGAATGTAAAGGACTTATATAATGAAAACTATAAACCATTGTTAAGAGAAATCGAAACAGATATAATGAGATGGAAGAATATACCTTGTTCTTCGCTAGGAAGAATAAATATAATCAAGATGGCTATATTACCCAAAGCAATATACAAATTTAATGCAATTCCCATCAAACTTCCAATGATGTTTTTTAAAGAAATAGAGCAAAAAATCATCAGATTTATATGGAACTATAAAAAACCCCGAATAGCCAAAGCAATCCTAAAGAAAAAGAATGAAGCTGGGGGCATAACAATACCTGACTTCAAACTCTATTATAGGGCCACGACAATCAAAACAGCATGGTATTGGCAGAAAAATAGACACTCAGACCAATGGAACAGAATAGAAAGTCCAGAAATAAAACCACATATATATAGTCAAATAATTTTTGATAAAGGGGCCAACAACACACAATGGAGAAAAGAAAGCCTCTTCAATAAATGGTGCTGGGAAAACTGGAGAGCCACATGCAAAAGAATGAAACTGGACTACAGTCTCTCTCCCTGTACAAAAATTAACTCAAAATGGATCAAAGATCTAAACATAAGACCTGAAACAATTAAGTACATAGAAGAAGACATAGGTACTCAACTCATGGACCTGGGTTTTAAAGAGCATTTTATGAATTTGACTCCAATGGCAAGAGAAGTGAAGGCAAAAATTAATGAATGGGACTACATCAGACTAAGAAGTTTTTGCTCAGCAAGGAAACTGATAACAAAATAAACAGAAAGCCAACTAAATGGGAAATGATATTTTCAAACAACAGCTCAGATAAGGGCCTAATATCCAAAATATACAAAGAACTCATAAAACTCAACAACAAACAAACAAACAATCCAATAAAAAAATGGGAAGAGGATATGAATAGACACTTCTCCCAGGAAGAAATACAAATGGCCAACAGATATATGAAAAAGATGCTCATCTTCTTTAGCTATTAGAGAAATGCAAATCAAAACGGCAATGAGATACCACCTCACACCTGTTCGATTAGCTGTTATTAGCAAGTCAGGTAATAGCAAATGTTGGAGAGGCTGTGGAGAAAAAGGAATCCTCATACAGTGTTGGTGGGAATGTAAAGTAGTACAACCATTATGGAAGAAAGTATGGTGGTTCTTCAAAAAACTGAAAATAGAACTACCTTATGACCCAGCAATCCCTCTACTGGGTATATATCCCCAAAACTCAGAAACATTGATACGTAAAGACACATGCAGCCCCATGTTTATTGCAGCATTGTTCACAGTGGCCAGGACATGGAAACAACCAAAAAGCCCATCAATAGATGACTGGATAAAGAAGATGTGGCACATATACACTATGGAATACTACTCAGCCATAAGAAATGATGACATCGGAACATTTACAGCAAAATTGTGGGATCTTGATAACATGATACGAAGCGAAATAAGTAAATCAGAAAAAAACAGGAACTGTATTATTCCATACGTAGGTGGGACATAATACTGAAACTAAGAGACATTGACAAGAGTGTGGTGGTTACGGGGGGGAGGGGGGAATGGGAGAGGGATAGGGGGTGGGGTGGGGCACAAAGAAAACAAGATAGAAGGTGACAGAGGACAATCTGACTTTGGGTGGTGGGTATGCAACATAATTGAACGACAAGATAACCTGGACTTGTTATCTTTGAATATATGTATCCTGAATTATTGATGTCACCCCATTAAAAAAATAAAATTATAAAAAAAAAAAAAAAAGTAAAACATAATTCTGGAGAAACAGAAATAATTCAATAGGCAAAGAGAAAGTCAGAATAAATTACAACTGAAACCCTCAAAAAGGAAGACTGTATACCAAATCCATAAAATAAAACCACAAGGTTATAAATCTAAGGACATTAAGAAAAAAAGATCTTTGTACTTTATAAACAATATGATAGTAAAATGAAAATTGCAATAACTACAGCAAAGGTTCCGAAGCATAGTTAACTATTGCAGGATGAGTGGTAGAACTGATCCTCAAACCTAACTGAGTTTCTATCAATAGTATTCCTCTCTTTGCCTTCATCAGTGTCTGTCCCAATGAATTCTTATGGGTCGTGGCCCTGGTTTAAAGAATTCATCTAGGACATTCTAAGCTTCTTTTAGAACTGTATATCAAAGCACTCTGACTTCAATGAAACTTCATTGCTAGAATCTGCCATCTATCTGGAAATAGAAGAATATATTTTCTCTCCCCCTTACTATCCCCCTCATTCTTAAATGCATTTTATGTGATAATTTTATACCAATTGCCCAGGGGGTATTTTACTTTCTTTTTCCAGACAGCACAGAATTGACTCTAGTTTTCTACCTAGAATTAGGAAGAGGTGCTAATGTGCTCCCAGAGCCATGCACAGCTCCAGCAGTAACTTTTACTGACACCAGCCGGCTCCACTCACCGGTGCAGACCCACCCTGAACCATTTTTTGCTCAGCTCTCCTATCTCTCCAAGATCATTAATTACCCACTCTTTCCGCACATTCATGCTACACTTATAGGTGCTGCCAACACAAGCCTGTCTCCTTTTATGTGGTTTTTTAAAACTTTCACAGCAACTAAAGCTTAGACATAATCATTTAATGCTGACGCACTTCCTCTAACAAATTGTAACACCATTTAAGTACAGTATGACAGATCTGGGACTAGGACAACACTGTTGATCAGTGCTATTCTCACAAGCCAAAAGTCCATCTTTGTGAAAAGTTAAATTCCTGGTTTTAGAAAGCTTTTAGACGTTTAATTTCACTTTGCTGACAGCTTTAACTTGTTTTTATTGTCACTCGATATCTACTGGAATTCTAGAAGAATCCTACATAAATGATGAAACTGGTTTCTAGTTGCACTGAATCAGAAGCATTATATAAAATAAAATTTTATTTAAATAGATGATCTTTAGAAAGGAGGGCAAGTTTATCTGGCGATGAGAAAGTTCAGCTCCTGAATCCATAAAACAAATAATTCGAGGAGGTTGTTCACATCACTAAAATGTTTAATCAATTAGAATTTGTCAAAAATAAAATTCTTTAGTTTACCTAACCCACACTCACATACTTTGCAGCTTACTAACGACAAGCTTTAGAGCACAGAAGTTTACTTTTACAAGACCTACAATATTTACCAGATAGTATTCTCAAAATAACTTTGTAATGTTATCTCATTTTATTTCATCTACAATCCTGTTAAATATGTAGAACAGCTCTTACCTCCAATTTATGATGGTGAAATGACTTGTTACAATGAGTGGAAACAGATTTCCTTCAAATAAATGTTTCTCCTTTGCACATAGCAATGTGCTAGCAGTACCTAAATCTAGAAAGAGCTCAACAAATGTTTTTTGGGGAAAATAAAAACATACTTGGATAAAATATTTACTTTCAAATTTATATTTTAAGGAATCTAAAAGAACAGTGTTTGCAATAATAATACATGGTGAAATACCAATGCAGCAAGGGTTTAATTTTTTTAGCTTTCTGGAACAAACAAAAAGTCTCTTGACTCATAATCTGCACTGAAGCCACCCCTTGGGTGAAATGTCAGCTTAGCTTACTGTATTCTTTACATCTCTAGCTCAGAAATCAACATGGTAAATAAGGTAAAAATCTAATGCTGGCCTACTTGGTGAATAAGTAGGATAACATAAAGTACTAAAAGCTATTAAAGAAATAGAGGTAGTTCTTCTATTTCTGAATTACACAAAGCAACTCAAAGAATACCAACAATATGACTTTAGTGGAGAAATCAGTAAAGCATTTTTAGCTCTGTGATAGAGGTGGTCACATTGCGGGTGACAGTTTGTGTTCATGTATAATCATCTCCACTTCCCATCCCCAGGGTAGGGTCTATATCTTATTCATGTTGGTACTGCCAGAGTCTGCCTGGTCCATGTATTATAAAGACTCAATGAATGCTTCTGAAGGAAGTTAACTCAATAAATAAGCTGCTGTTGCATGGTTGTTGGATGCATCTTCACAGAGAATGTAGCACAGGCTGTAGAGTCAGAAAAATCTGCGTTTGCTCTCCAGTTAGCCAGACAGTAGCTGCATGGGCTTGTTTCTCAACCTCTCTGAGTCCCTCTTATCTCAACTGTTAAATGAGGTAGTGGGCGGTCATGCCTACCATACAGGGTTGCTCTGACAAGGAAATGAGAGAATGAGGTAAGCATTTTAACTCTTTTTCCTTGATACTAAATTCACTGTCTTACAAGATAAGGAATGATTAATTAAAAGTGATGCCAGTGACCATTAATTAAAATAAAAAATGAATAATTCATATTACTATCCATTATCACATCTCCCTGAATATGGCTTTGATGTCAGTTTGATTATTCATTTTATCAAGTGGATATTCATTGGACTCCTTTAAGATTAATAACTTTGCCTTAGTAATTTGTTGAAATTTGGACTCTGAGGTGATTTAATGACAGCAATTTCTACAAAGGAAAATTATGATTCATAAAATAGCTTGGAAACCAAGTTTAAAGCCAAAAATAATTGAAAGAAACAAGAAAAAAAGTTCAAAACCTCTGTGGAAATTCCCTATTACCATCATTGCAGAGGATGATAACCCAGCCTGGTGTGATTTCCAATTCCCCTGCCAGCCTCTCTATAATGAAAATGTGCTGAAAAACTTGGCAATTGCTTCAGGGAAAGGTAAGTAGCCAGATTACTGGAAAATATTTTAACATTTAAGTGCCCCTTTCTTTCTGTTTAAAAAAAAAAAAAGTTCCAATTAAGCTCAAAGCTTTCCTCTTATTTACTATGTGGACCCGGACCCTGGGAAGAAAGGCTGTGCAAGTTGAGCGCAGCTGCGGGAGCAGAGCGGACTGCTCTGCCAGGGGGACAGCGCGGTAACCCGCCTCCCAAGAAGAGGAGAGACGATGCAAAATGCTGCTTTGTATGACGTTTATCACCATTTCCCATAGCACTGTTTTCCCACCTTGGCTGTGGCCCAACACAGGTGCTCACTTCAGTTTGCAGTACACAGGGAGGAGTCAAATGTGGGAGGTTTGGGTCTTGGTTTTGGTACTAATTTATTGTGTAATGTTGAGTAAGCCTCTTCGTCCCTTAGACTCTCTTCTTATCTATTAAGTGAGGGCGTTGCGCTGGATGGTTTCTGAGGCCCCTTCCAGCTCCGGTATTCTGTGGTGTGTGCATTTGTGCTCAGGAGCAAAGGAAGGAGAACACAGAGCTTGTGTAATGCAGTTATGTCCCCAAAGCCACCAACTGTCCCCAGCTTCCAGTAGAAATATTAGGAAAGAATTACCAAAACGGTCTGAGGCTGGAGGCTGGGGACGAAGCCTCTGCAGTCACTCAGCTCCAGAAACGGGACACAGATCCAGGCAGGCTCAGGCAGGTTCTGGCAACATAGACAGAGTTTGATTTCCAGACTTGTTTGAAAAATACTGGACAAAAGGCTCTTGTATTTCCATGTAGTGCTAATTAGGAGTCTTTTCTTACAAGTAGTAGGAATCATACCAAAGTGGCTTGAAGAAAAAGTCATGCATGGTTATATAAACATAATTTGGACCTAGGAAGGAAATGGGACTAAGAATTGTTCAGAAAACCAGGGTACCTGCCTTACTCTCTCTTATCTCAGCTTCTTTCAACACACCTCTTTCTCTTCCTCCCCTCCTCCTTTTTTCTCTTCCTCCTCCACACCCCTTGCTTCCTCCCTCCCAGTGGGCTTTCTCTACTCTCCATCCATATAGAGAAATGTAAACCCACCAGCGCTCCTAACGTTCTATGTTACAGTTTCACTCACATCTAGAGGAGATTTGACCTCTCTGAATCCCTTTCCAATTTGCCTGGAGAGAGATGCTGAATGGATTATACCTTCTTCAAACGTGGCCAAAAAAAGTTGGCAGAGGTGGGTGGGGTTCTCAGGGAGCATGTGAATAGACAGTTCTGAAACTTCAAGTGTAGGGCCTGGTCTTAAACTTTTCTCAAATATAAAGCACACTTCCATCACTGGCTTTCAGTTGTCCATCTGAATTTGGTTATATGAGTGTTCAATCTCACTCATCTTCATAATGTAGCTAATGGCCAATATATTTTTTTAAATTGCTGAGGCTGATATATTTTTTTAGTAGAGCTATGCAATTAGGTATAATCACATTTTAAATGAAAAGTCTTTCAATGCTTTTCAAAATCATACTTGGGTTGGTTGTTGCCCCTTGGGTCATCTAATTCAGAATGTTGGACTCCAGAGATGATTTCCTCTGAAACTTCTTCCTGAAGTAATTCACTCTGAAGCAATATGAAACATTGTGCTGGAGATTCTCTAATAGGTTATGTGTATAACTTGTATTATATGAAGGTTCCAAATTGATGTCAGGACACTGAGGATAACTTCAGGGATTAAAAGAGGGAAAGAAATGGCCAGAGAGATATAACACTTTTTTCCTTAGATAACATCAAAGAAATAATTATTGGTTCCTCTAGGAGATTTATAGAGCCCTTCCTTTCTTAGCTACCAAACCATATCAATTTAGTTCTAATTAATCATTTATTTACTCAGCAATAATTTATTTGTTACCCTGCAAAAATAATAAATAGATTCTTTCTTCTACATGTAATCAGATTGGTCATTTGTTACCAAGAAAGAATGTGTTCCACCATGCTCAATTATGAATCACTTAAGATTTATTAATCATCAAACATAAATACATTTTTCATATTTTATAAGTTTTTTATTCCTGAATAAAAAAGCATGTGTTATAAAAAAGCAAATGATAAATATATAAATAAAGCAAAAGGTAAATGTCTCTTCTAATCACATTCTTTCATCTCTTAACAGTTTGCTTGTAAATTCCAATAGATTTTTCCTACATATACTGATACAGACTGCATATGTTTGTAATTCACAAATAAAAAACTATATATTAAGTATACAAATTCACATAAGATGTATATAAATATATATATATATTTTATTATTTTTTTTTACAGAGACAGAGAGTCAAAGAGAGGGATAGACAGGGACAGACAGACAAGAATGGAGAGATGAGAAGCATCAATCATTAGTTTTTCGTTGCGCATTGCTACACCTTAGTTGTTCATTGATTGCCTTCTCATACATGCCTTGACCGCGGGCGTTCAGCAGACGGAGTAACCCCTTGCTCAAGCCAGCAACCTTGGGCTCAAGCTGGTGAGCTTTTTGCTCAAACCAGATGAGCCCTCGCTCAAGCTGGCGACCTTGGGGCCTCAAACCTGGGTTCTCTGCATCCCAGTCCGATGCTCTATCCACTGCTCCACCGCCCAGTCAGGCTAAATATTTTTATAATAGAATGAAAATGCATATATTATTTTCCAACTAGTTTTCATTAATATATTATAAATATGTTTTCTTAACTACCATAGTCTTTTTTTTAAAGATTTTATTTATTCAATTTTCAGAGATGAGAGAGAGAGAGAGAAAGGGGAGGAGCAGGAAGCATCAACTCCCACATGTGCCTTGACCAGGCAAGCCCAGGGTATCGAGCAGGCGACCTCAGCGTTCCAGGTTGATGCTTTATCCCACTGGGCCACCACAGGTCAGGCCACTACCACAGTCTTTTAAAAGGCAACACCGCCCTGGCCGGTTTGTTCAGTGGTAGAGCGTCGGCCTGGCGTGCAGAAGTCCCGGGTTCAATTCCAGGCCAGGGCACACAGGAGAAGTGCCCGTCTGCTTCTCCACCCCTCCCCCTCTCCTTCCTCTCTGTCTCTCTCTTCCCCTCCCGCAGCGAGGCTCCATTGGAGCAAAGATGGCCCGGGCACTGGGGATGGCTCCTTGGCCTCTGCCCCAGGCGCTAGAGTGGCTCTGGTCGCAACAGAGCGACGCCCCAGAGGGGCAGAGCATCGCCCTCTGGTGGGCAGAGCGTCGCCCCCTGGTGGGCGTGCCGGGTGGATCCCAGTCGGGCGCATGCGGGAGTCTGACTGTCTCTCCCCGTTTCCAGCTTCAGAAAAATACAAAAAAAAAAAAAAAAAAAATATATATATATATATATATATATATTTATAAATAAAAGGCAACACCATAGTCCATTATTGGAATATAACAAATGTCTTTCAATCTCCTAATTATACCCATATTCAGTCATTTACATTTTTTATAATAACAATATTATGAACACTCTTATATATACATCTTTGTTCACCTGAGTTAACATTTCTAAAGAATAAAATCTTAGAAATAAAATTGCTAAATTGGATGGTATATACAGTTATCATTTAAATAATTAGCTGCCAGATTGCTTCCCAAAAAGCTTTTACCAAATTATAACCTCACCTAGTGTTCATGGCAAACCTGGGTGTCTAATAAATTATTGCTACTTGTCCAGATAAAAAAAAAAGTTACTTCATTGTTTTAATTTGCACTTCTTGGCAACACATATTAATCTATTTCTTTTTATTCCAGCACTACCAATTTATTACTTTGCTCATTTTTCATTATTAATCTTTATATACTGATTTTTGTATGCTTTATATAACACTGTTGTCAATCCTTTGTGTCTGCATGTATATTACCTTTTGTATAACTTGTCATGGTTTTCAGTTGTCTTTCAGCAGGTTTATGACTTAGAACTAATACAAAAAATAATAAAAAACCTTTATATAATCAAGAACACCCATTTTCCCTTTTGTTCTCTAGTTTCCATCTGCGGACACAAAAGGGGCCACATACTAAACCTGACAAGCTCAGGGGAGGCCCTACAAACAGAGATGGACAGTAACCACATAGGATGCTCTGAACATAAAAATCCTTAACTAAAAATGGGTCGTGGCAGGCAATCAAGTCCTAGGCCTATAACTTCTTTGACAAGGATCAATCTTTGCAAACTCCATGGAATTGAAAAGGTTCAAGTCTAGGTTCTGTATGATCTTAAGAAATGCATTGTCTCTGAGCCTCAGTGTCCTTACCTCTCCTTTAGAGGGACTTGTTAGGAATACCAACTGAGGCAAAACACGGAAAGCGCATGACAGAACAGATGCTGAGCATGGACTAGTTTTTGATCCCATTCCATCCACCCCCCCCCACTGAATTTCACCCATTTGTATTTCTTAATCTATTTTCTGTGTCTCCAATTGGGAGGATAAGAACTAAGAATACTGTAATATAAAAGACACTATACAAAAATTGATTTAAAAAACTTTTTGCTATAACTAATTATCTTAATTACTTTGTCCCTCCTTAGTCTTTTTTTGTGAATATTTCAAAGAATTTTATAAGCAAGAATTATGACACATATTTGATAACTATAATAGTTCAAGCTTAGGGGCTAAGTGATTTGTCAATTTTCTGATGCTCCTCATAAAAACAGAAGCCAGTGATTTTTCTATTATGGACTTCATTTTTATTTTATTTTTATTTATTTTTAATTGGATTTATTGGGATGACAGTGGTTAATAAAATTATATGAGTTTCAGGTGCACAATTCTACATCATCAGTACATTGCACAGTGTGTTACCACCCCAAGTCAAGTCCCCTTCCATCACCATTTTTTCCCTCATTACCCTCTTCTACCTCCCTATCCACCTTTCCCTCTGCTAATCACCATGCTGTTGTCTGTGTCTATGAGCTGTTTTTGTTTATTTTTTATTTAATTCTGTGACTTTTTCAGAATTCCAGTCTCCCAACCCCACTCCCTCTAGCAGCAGCTGTCTGTTCTCTGTATCTTTGAGTCTTTTTCAATTTTGTCTGTTAGTTTATTTTGTTCATTAGATTTCACATATCAGTGAAATCATATGGTAACTGTCTTTCTCTGACTGGCTTATTTCACTTAGCATAATGCCCTCCAGGTATATCCATGCAGTTACAAAGGGTAAGGTAAGATTTCTTTCTTCTTTATGGCTGAGTATTAATCTGTTGTGTAAATGTACCACAGAATTTTTATCCACTCATCTACTGATGGACACTTGGGCTACTTCCAAATCTTCACTACTGTAAATAACACTACAATGAACATAAGGATATATATATATTTTTGAATTAGTGTTTCATATTTCATCAGATATATCCCCAGCAGTGAAATTGCTGGGTCATAAGGAAGTTTCATTTTTTTATTTTTTTGAGGTAGTTCCATACTGCTTTTCACAGTCATTGCACTAGTCTGCATTCCCACCAACAGTGCATGAGGGTTTCCTTTTCTCCATATCCTCGCCAACATTTGTTGTTTGTTGATTTATTAATGATAACCATTTTAACAGGTGTGAGATGATATTGCCTTGTGATTTTAATTTGCATTTCTCTGATGAGTGATTTGGGCATGTTTTCTTCTGTCTAATGGGCATCTGTATATTCTCTTTAAAGAAGTATCTATTCAGGTTCTTTGTCCCTTTTTTAATCAGATTGTTTTTTTGTTTGTTTGTTTGTTTGTTTGTTTTTTTGTATTTTTCTGAAGCCGGAAACAGGGAGAGACAGTCAGACAGACTCCCGCATGCGCCCAGCCGGGATCTACCAGGCACGCCCACCAGGGGGCGACACTCTGCCCACCAGGGGACGATGCTCTGCCCCTCTGGGGCATCGCTCTGTTGCGACCAGAGCCACTCTAGCGCCTGGGGCAGAGGTCTAGGAGCCATCCCCAGCGCCCGGGCCATCTTTGCTCCAGTGGAGCCTCGGCTGCGGGAGGGGAAGAGAGAGACAGAGAGGAAGGAGAGGGGGAGGGATGGAGAAGCAGACGGGCGCTTCTCCTGTGTGCCCTGGCTGGGAATTGAACCTGGGACTTCTGTACGCCAGGCCGACGCTCTACCACTGAGCCAACCGGCCAGGGCCCAGATTGTTTGTTTTTCTTGATGTTCAGTTTTATAAGTTCTTCATGAACTTTGGATATTTACCCCTTGTCAGATGTATCATTAGCAAATATATTCTCCCCTTCAGTGAGTTGTTCTTTCACTTTATTGATGATTTTATTTTGCTATAGTTCCGTGATGGCGAACCTATGACACGCATATCAGCACTGACACGAGTAGCCTTTTTGATGACCAGAGAACTATGGGGCCACATGCTGAGAAGGATATTTCATCCTCGGCTCCTGCATGGCCAGGTGCAGTTGCTGAGGATAAAACATTTGCTGTAGTGTAGACACTCTGTGCCGGAGGTCTATAGGCCAAAAAAATAAAACTCTGGCATGGAGCATCTAGTTCTGGGACTTCTTGTTAGGCTGTTAGCAGATCTTTGACCTCACTTCTGGCCGGCAGAGCAGGGATCAGCAGAATGCCGCAGGGGACACATTTCTGGAGGTCTGTGATCACCATTACTAGCAACCACATAACCACAGCAACCATCATCCAATCTACTGCTCTGGGGTGTCGCGGATTTCTAATTGACCATCATTACTGAGACAAGAGAGGGGGAGGCTGGGAGAGGCAAGGGCCTGTGCTATGGGTGCTGTTTCCGCCATTAGAAATAGTGGCAGCCATCTTAATTTACATAAGATGCAACTTGCAGAATTTTAAGACAGCATCTGGGCTCAGGGATTGTCGACTTGAGGTCAAAGCTTGAGAATCTGGAAAGGTGCCGCTTGGAGAATCAAGAGGAATGCTACTACGAACAGGAAATTTGGAGTGAGTGCCTGGAACTGATTACCAGACACTTTTAGCACCCTGAAAAATATAGATAGCAGTGGCTTTACTCACAATTTTTCCCTCAACATATTTTTGTGAGACTTTATTCTCAGCATCAAATAATATCAAAACCAACAAAAGAAACAGATTGACAGATGCAGTTAGTAGCACTTGCTTGGGTTTGAAGTGTACAGAATACCAACCTTCAATTGAAGATTTAGCCAATGAATTCAGCAACAAAAAAGTCACTAATAGGCAGGTTAGTTAAAGAATTCTCCCTCTTCTTCACTTATCTTAGTTCACGGCACCCCACACAAGTTAAATAATATCAAGACCAACAAAAGAAACCAACTGACAGATGAACAAAGTCACTGAGCAGGTGAGTTAAATAATTAATTTTTGGTTTATTAAATACAGTTAGATATTACAATTATATATTTTTATTATTTAAACTATAAATATCATAAAATTATGGGGTTTTTTTCCTCAAAGTGACACACCACCCGAGTTATGCTTGGTTTTTTGGCAAATTTTGACACACCAAGCTCAAAAGATTGCCCATCACTGCTAGAGTCCCATTCACATTACATAGTTAGGTGCTCCTATGTTGATGCATAAATATTTACAAGGCTATGTCCCTTGTTAGATTGTTCCCTTTATTATTATGTAGTGTCCTTCTTTGTCTCTTATTGTAGCCCTTTGTTTTAAAGTCTGTTTTGTCAGATATATGCATTACTATCTTAGCTTTCTTTCCTTTCCATTTGCATGAAATATCTTTATCCATCCCTTTACTTTTAGTCTGTGTGTATCTTTTATTCTGAGATGGGTCTCCTGTAAACAGGATATATATGGGTCTTGTTTTCTTATTTATTCAGTTACCCTATGTTTTTTCATTGAAGCATTTAAACCATTTACATTTAAAGTGATTATTAATAGGTACATATGTATTGCTATTTTATTTTTTTAACTATAATAACTTCTTCTTTCTTCTTCTTCTTCTTCTTCTTCTTCTTCTTCTTTTTCTCCTCCTCCTCCTCCTCCTCCTCTTCCTCCTTCTCCTTCTCCTCCTTCTCCTCCTCTTTCTCCTTATCTTCCTTCTTTTCCTCTGTCTTCTTCCTAGAGCAGGCCTTTAACATTTCTTGTAATAGCAGTTTGGTGGTAACAAACTCCTTTACCTTTTTTCTGTCTGGGAAGCTCTTTATTTCTCCTTCAATTTTAAATGATAGCCAAGCTAGTAAAATAGTAGGTTTTAGGTCCTTGTGTTTTATCATTTTGAATATTTTATGCCAATCCCTTATGGTCTAATATGTTTCCTTTGAAAAATCAACTAACAGTCTTATGGAAGACCTTTGTAGGCAACTAGCTGTCTTTTACTGGCTGCTTATATGTTTCTCTGTTTTTAATCTTTATCATTTTAATTATGATATGTTTTCATGTGAGCTCCTTTGAATTCATCTTGTTTGAAACTCTCTGCACTTCTTGGTCTTATGTGTCTTTTCCCTTTGCCAGGTTAGGGAAGTTTTTTTTATTATTTTTTCAAATAGGTTCTCAATCCCTTGCAGGTATTGTTATATTTCATGTTATCCCTAAGGCCTCTTAAACTATCCTTACTTTTAAAATTCCTTTTAATTTTTGATGCTCTGCATGGGTGTTCTGCTTGTCTTTCAAATTGCTGATTCGATCCTCTGCTTCATCCAACCTACTGTTTTTCCTCCAAGTCTATACTTCATTTCTGACTGTCTCTTTTTCATGATTTCTATGGCCTTTTTCATGCTGTTTAGTTTTCTCTAAGTTCATTGTATTTCTCACTGGGTTCTTTAGCATCCTTAAACCATTTCTTTTTTTTATTCTCTGAATTGCTTGCCTCCATTTCATTTCTCTTGTTCTGGAGATTTCTCCTGTTTTTTCATTAGAGGCCAGCTTCTTTGTCTCCCCATTTTGGCTGCCTCTCTGTTTTTGTCCCTATGTAGTAGGTAGATTTGGTATGACTCTCAGTCTTGGTAGGATGGCCTTATGTGGAAGGTGTACTGTGGGACACAGCATCACAGTCTCCTGGATCACCTGAGCTGGCTGTTCTAGTAATGTCCCTTGTGTGGGTTATGTGGGCCCTCCTGGTGTAATTCAGACAAAATTGCTATTGGCCCGTTTCTACACGGGGCTAAGCTTCATGCTGGATGACTGTGAGGATTACCCCTGTCGCAGTGTAAAAGCCTCTGTATAGGTGCTGACCCCAGGAAGCAGGATTTGCCTCAAAAACGTGTCTCCTAAGATCTTCCTTTGTATATGTACTTGTGAAGCTAATTGGAACCTGCTCTGATGTTGTCTGAAACTGGCCTCTGGGTGTGTTGGTTGGGAAGGACTCTGGTAGCAACCACTGTTAGATATTGTCTGTGACTGGCTCTAGGAAATCTACTTGGAGCTACATTTTGTGGCTGTCTCTGCTGAGGCTGGGTATGCGTGAGAAGGACCAAGCTGTGCACCAATGATAGTTTTTACCAACACTGGTCCTGGAGGCAGGTCAGCTAAAGTCCCAAGGTTCCCTGAGATCTGCTTCTGCCTGCCAGCTGTTTGTTAGGATCTGAAAGAGTCTGTGGTGGTATTCAAGTTGCATAAGACGTGTTTTTAGTAAGTCACCAGGTAGGGGTGAACGATGTTCAATAAAATAATACAGGTTCAGTCTCTGACCTACTGCTAGGTCTGAGGCCCCTCAGCAAATGTTCCAGGTCTAGCTGCCACCATCTGGGTACTCACACACCTTTGTGGTAGGGCAGTGTCTCCAGAAATTTTCAGGATGAAGCCAGCAGAGTTTATTAAGCCCAAACAGACCAGGATTTGGCCTTGTGAAGGGAAAATTCTACTCTAGTCAAGCATTTGAGCAAAAGATGTCCCCCATCTTAAAGCCATACAACTCAGTCGATTTCAGATTCTTCCCAGAGCCTGATCTCAGCAGGGCAGGGCTACTGGTCAGATTTGGGGGAAGGTGGAAGAAATGGCTCCCACTCCAGAGTCATGCAACTCAGTCTGTTCTGGAATCTTCTCAGCCCTTGGCAGAGCAGCGCCACCAGGAGTCAGGAGGGTGGTGTCACCAAGAGCTGGAGAATGGGGTTAGTAGATCTCTAATGAAGGGAAGGCACTAGTCAGGTACATGAAAATGTGGGGGAATGGCCCCTGTACCAAAGCCACACAACTCAGTTACTGATACCCCTTAGTCTGTCTAGACCACTACACCCCCACTGAGGCATCTGACTCCCTAGAAAGGCAAAAGCTCTACAGGGTGATGAGGCAGGGAGACCAGAGGGTAGAACTACTGCATTCCTCTTGGCTGATGCCACATAAGTGTAATGCTCTACCCAAGAAAGATGGCATCTGCAGTGTAGAAGAGTGACTCAGCACAGAGGGACCTGGTGCTTGTCCCTTCAGCTCTTTTTCCAGAACCACAAACCCCAGTCTCTCTTCTTAAGACTATAGTTGGCTCCACCCTTTCTCTACTAGAGCCTAGGATGAGTGGTTCAAGTGAGATTTTGTGTGTTGGCCCTTTATGAGTGTGCCTGTATTGCTGCAGACTCCCACCTTTCCTTGTGGACAGAATCCCTGCTGATTTTCAAAGCCAGATGTTACATGGGTACTTTATCTCAGCTCTGGTGCTCTGGGATTGGGAGCCTAGCTTGGGGTTGGGACCCCACACTTCTCGGGGGGAACTCCACCAGCTGAGATACCCCTTCAAAATCTTAGCTATTGTCTGTGAGATGAGGAACAGCTCTTCTCTTTAGCCAGTTTTTAGTCTATTATTCAAGTTGATTGTTCTATAATTTAGTTTTAATTCTATTTTGGTCCTCAGTGGAGATGAGTGTACCTCCCATTTACTCTGCCATCACCTTGGATCTCCAACCTGGTGATATTTTTACTGTGCTTGTGTGTTTGTATGTGTATGTGTTTTAGTTGTTGCTGTTTAAAAGATGAGCATCTTCAAAGGCCTTTTTGAAGATGGATTCTCATTGAGTGTTCTGACCAAAATTACATGTTTCAGGGTAGAGAAGGAGCTGAATTAAAGAGACAGGAAATGAACTATTATATCACCTTCTGTTTCTAATCTGTTCTAAGTTATGGATCATTTTGCATTGTATTATATAGTTTATTTCCCCTCAGATCTTAAACTTTAATCTTGAGTGCATTAACATGTTGGGGAGGGGGTTATCACAGACCTAATTTCTATCCCAGTCCTCCCACTAGTAAGCATTGCTGGGTTGAGTAAGTCAAAATCTCTAGGTTTTGATGCCTCAACTCTAAATTGATGTAACTGGGAAATCTCTATCCCAGTTCAATAGTTCTATGAGTCAATGTACAATTCCTGGGTCTCTGAACAGTGAGGAACCAACTGCATTGTCATTCATGGCAGATGAGAAGCCAAAAATATATTCTCTTTCTGAGTAGAAACATCAGCAGGCAGTTAAAAAAAAAAAGGTGAAATACTGTTTGTCCTTGCCAGGGTTGGGACAAAGAGGCAATAGGATTGGGAGCTGACAGGAGCATGCAGGGTTCAAGGAATGCTGGGGAGGAAGCTGAGAAGGCAGCTTTCAACCTAGATGCAGAGACCTCACGAAAGCCTTTACATTCCCAGCCTGGCAGGCCCGAAAATACAGTTGAGCTGTTGATGATTTTGTTTAGTGATTCCATCTGCAGTTCTTTAATAAAATGCCAAATAACTGAAGTGGTATTTTTATGTAGGAGCTTTCTGTACAATAACTTGGCTTATTCTATGGGTTCCTCTAATCTGTGTAGGCATGCAAAAAACAAAACAAAACAAAAAGCCAAAACTAAACTGAAAGACTATAAAAATATCAGAGAATAATAACATTTAAAAAGGAACATTTGAAAGTGGATAATCCAACTCTTATCCACTCTCATTCTCTTTCTCCTTATGGATAATAAAAATGAGGATGAGGAGAGATGTTAGTGGTTTACTCAAGGTCATCTGGCTTAACAGTATCTGAGTTAAGTCATCTGATTTCTAGGTCAAAACTCACTAAAGTAAGGATCATATTTATATATGCCTTTGTGAAGCATACTTGGCTACTCCTAGATTCTATCAGAATCAGAAACTCATCCCAAAGTATATAGACTGGGCCTAACTAAGTGGTTGTTCATTTGATCTGAATTTGCCACAGGAGGTCCAGGCTGGAAGCTCCATAGGACTTAAGGACTCTTATAAAATCTTCATTCATCCCATTGTCTTCTTCATTTTGGTTGACAGCCTTCCATAATACCTCTTATATTTCAATCTCTGCCTATGGAGTTCCTGGCCCTATAGAGGAGTTCATCTGGAGAATCAGAGATTATTTTAGTCAGATTTTATTATAGTAACAATAATTTTTTTAAAGAAAAAACTGAAAATCCCAGTGGCTTACTCAACAATAAGCATTTAAAACTCATGTATGGGTCTGCAAATCAGCTGGGACTCCTCTGGTCTCTGCTCCATGGGTCTTCCTACCTGGGACACAACAAGGGCAGAAAGGGTGGCCCGTATCTAGATATCCTGCTCTCATGTCAGACAGTGAGCCAAAGACTGAACCGAACCTCAAAGCATGTGTAAGGTGCTATCCAAAAGGATATAATTCATGTCCACCCCCTTTGTATTGGCCAAAGAAAGTCACGTGGTCCGTCCTGACTATGAGAGAGTAAAGTATCATCTACTTATCATTATGGCAAGAGTGGGATGTATGCTGTTCTTACAGGGAAGGAGCAGATCATTAGAAACAATAATAACAAAATATAGCATAAAAACACTAGTATATAAATGACTCTTTCTGGAAGCATAAAAAGGCAACCAAGTCAGCCTGCAGCAAATGAATTAAAGAGACTGAAGGAGACAAAATATCTTTCAAAGAACTTTGCAGGATAAATAGGAGCTTTCCAGTCATAAAATAATGAATAAGCATTCTAAGTAGAAAAAATATTATGAGTATTAGCATGAAGGCATTAATAACATATATATTCAGAAAATTGTGAATAATCTTCCAGGAATAAATCACTTTTGTTTTACAAATGTCTTCTTTCTACCCTAGCTAGATCACTAGATTTTTTTAGAGTATAACACACACACACACACACACACACACACACACACACACACACATACACACACACACACACACACACACACACACAAGTACAGACATACTTCCAGGGTACAGCTAGGACACAGTTCGATTTAGGAGATTGTTATTTACCTAGACTTCCTAAGCCTTCTCAAGCTTCTGAGATATGACATAGTGGCTAAAGTTTCAAAACACCACACAGTAACTTGGGTTAAAGGTGTAGGAATAAGTCAGCCAAAACTTGGCTCTAAAATTTCTGAAAGTCAATGAAAGAGAAACTGTTAGCTACACAAGTCACTACATTCAAAATATAAAAACAAACCTGGCCCTGGCCAGTTTGCTCAGTGGTTAGAATGTCGGCCCGGCATGTGGACGTCCTGCGTTTGAACTCTGGTCTGAACACACATGAGAAATAACCATCTACTTCCTTTCCCCTCCCTCTCCCCTTTCTCTCTCTCTTCCCTTCTCGCAGCCAGAAGCTTGACTGATTCAAGTACCAGCCCTAGGTGCTGAGAATAGCTCAGTTGTTCTGAGCGTCGTCTTCAAGTACTGAGGATAGCTCAGATCATTCAAGCACCAGCCCCAGACGAGGGTAGCCAGTGAATCCTGGTTGGGATGTTTGCAAGAGTCTGTCTCTCTTGTTCTCTTCCTCTCACTTAAAAATAAATCAATAAAATAAAATAAAAATTAGAAGACAGATTTAGTTCCAGGTAAAATGAAGTAAGCACTCACAAACCTGTGTTTCCCACTGAATGTAGCTATAAAATTTAGACAGAATTTAAGAAGCAGCTAATTAAAGACTCTACACTGTAACCAATATTTTGGGAAAGCAGACCAAAGTCTAAAGAATTGCTAAACTGGTGGCAAGTTCACCACTGTATTTGTCCAGTAGCTCCAGGCAGTTCTTGGAGGCAATATGGGAGGGGCATCCATGAGGACTAAGATGACCTCAGAGAAAACCCACTTGTTCAGTCTCAAGGTATGGGAGTGAAGTCTGTTGGCACCAACAGCAGCAGCACATGGAATAGTAGGCACCTAGAACTCTATGGAAGAGGAAGTTTCATCTCTGATTGAGGAGCTGTGATCCTAAGAGAATGGGTAAACCCCTCTATTAGTCCTTTCATTTCTTGGGCCCAGACATGGACACAATCATGGGAGAACTTGGAAGTCAAGGGCAATAAAGCCTTAAAGTTTCTAGCCAAAATATTGAAAAGAGTATCTCTAGAGAACCAGAAAGTACCAGGGAGATCATCAAAAAGGAAGAACTCAGGAAACTGATCCCATGATGTAATTTATGACCACTGAAATTCATCTTGAACTGCACATATGTCAATCTCATCCTAAGTAGCATAGTAAAGAATTTGAGAACTGACCCAAGATCTCGACTACCACCCAGATTTTAGAACTGGCCACGGGGTGATGTACATGTGAGACAGATCTGAATAGCAGCGAAAAGGCTTTGGAAATGGAAGAACATTGAAAGCATATCCCACAGATGGTTGGTGAAAATGTGCAGCCTGAATCCAATTGGGCTAATTGACTGCTAAAAAAAAAATCAACCCTTTCCATTGGATTTAAATAATATAGAGTTTCATAGAATTCCAAATGTCTAACATGAAGTTCAAATGTATGAAGAACCAGAAAAATTTTAACTCACATAGGATAAGAAAACAAAACAGATATCAATAACAAAGTGACACACACATTGAAAATATCTGACAAAGAATTTAAAGCAGCTATTATAAAAGCACACCAGCCCTGGCTGGATAGCTTGGTTGATTAGAGCATCATCCAGAAGCACAGAGGCTGCCGGTTCAATTCCCGGTCAGGGCATATAAAGGAATAGATCAATGTTCCTATCTCTCTCTCTCTCTCCCTTTATCTCTTTCAAAAAATTAATAAAATAAACATTGTTTTAAAAGCCAACAAGCAATGTGAACAAAGTTGAAACAAATGAAAACCTAGAAAACATTGGCAAAAATTAGAAGAATAAAATAGAAATTCTAGTACTGGAAAAATTTAAAAACTGAAAACTTGCTGACCTGTGGTGGCGCAGTGGATAAAAGCGTCAACCTGGAAACACTGAGGTTGCTGGTCAAGGCACATATGGGAGTTGATGCTTCCTGCTCTTCCCCCCTTCTCTCTCTCTCTCTCTCTCTCTCTCTCCCCCCCTCTCTATAATGAATAAATAAAATCTTTAAAAAAAATAAATAAATAGAACTGAAAACTTACTGTATGGACTTAATAACAAAGTAGAAGTGACAAAAAAGAGACTCAATGAACTTGAAAATAGATAAATAGAATTTATGCAATCTGAACAATGCAAAGAAAAAAATGTGTTTTTTTTTTTAAATAGAGTATCAGGGACCTATGGACAATATCAAAAAGTTTAATATTTATGTTATTGTAATCTAAAAATAGAAGGAAAGAGCATAATGCAGAACAAAATATTTGAAAAAAAATAATAAAAACTCCCTAACTTTGCCCTGACTAGATATTTCAGTTGGTTAGTTAGAGTATCATCCAGAAGAGTGGAGTTTGCTGGTTTGATCTCTGGTCAGGGTACATACAGGAACAGGTCAGTGTTCTTATTTATCTCTCTCAATCTCTAAAATCAATTTTAAAACTTCCTAAATTTGTTAAAATACATAAAATGCAGTGGTTTCCAATAGGATAAATCTAAAGAAGTTCATGCCAAGACATCCTGTGGTCAATCTACTAAATAGTTAAACATAAAGAAAATATATTGAAAGCATCTAGAGACATGTGATGTATTACTTGTATGATAATAATAACTTTAATTACAAAGTATTTTTTTATTAGAAACCATGGAGGCCAGATGAAAGTGTAACAACATTTTAATAACACCCCACCCAGCAATGGCAGAATACACATTATTTTCAAATGCCTGTAGATATACCAAGATAGACCATATCCAGTATCATTTGAAAATCAACAATGTTTTTTATTTAAATATAAGTGGTATACAGTATTATATTAGTTATATTAATTTCAGCTGTACAAAATAGTGATTCAACATTTTATACCTTATAATGTGATCACTCCACTAATTCTTGTAATCATCTGTTACCATGAGAACTTATCACATTATCATTGACTGTATTCCTTTTCATTTTTTCCACCCATCCCCCATCCATTTCTCTCACATTTTCTACAACATGAATGGACCTACAGGGTGTTATGCTAAGTAAAATACTCAATAAATTTTTTAAAATTGAATTATTTAGTCTTCCATAAAAAGAACCTCCAGGTTTATATAGTTGTACTGGTGAATTCTACCAAACATTTAAAAAATGAATAGTATCAATCCATACAATCTTTTTCATTTAACAGAACAGAAAAAAAATGCTTCCAAGTCATTTTATATATAAAGCCAGAACTATTTTCATTCCAAAAACAAAGACTGGATAAAAAAACAACCACACATAAAACTGCAGATGCAAAATTTTTCAACAAAATATCAGCAAATAGAATTTAGCAATATATAAAAAGTATGACACATCACCACAAATGCTAGACTGATTCGACATTTGAAAATTAGTCCAGGTATCTATCATATTTTAACAATCTAAAAGAAGAACCACATGATCGTAACACTTGAGGCAGAGAAGACATTTAACAAAATTCAGCATCCTTTCGTGTAAAAACTCTAAGCAACTGAGAAACAGAAAAGAACTTCTGCATCCTGATAAAGAGTATCTACAAAAAGAAAACCCACAGCTAACATTATCCAGAGTGTGAAGGACAAAAAACTTTCCTCCCAAGATAAAAACAACACAGGAATCCGTCTTACCACTTCTGCTCAAAACTGTACTGGAATTCTTTGAACAATGAGGCAAGAATAAGATCTAAAATGATACACATTGAAAAGAGAGAAATAAAATTCTCTCTCTGTTGATAGATGGCGTGATTGTTTGCAGAAGAAATCCCAAAGAATATACTATAAATCTCCTAGGTCAAATAAGTGAGTTTAGCAAGAATATGAGATACAAAGTCAATATACTTTTCAATTATATTTATATTAGTAATAAAGAATTAGAAACTGAAATCTTTAAAAATACCATTTAAATGGATATAATGTACAGCATAGGGAATATAATCAATAATATTGTAATAATCTTGTATGGTGATACATAGTTACTAGATTTTTTGTTTTGATCACTTCATAAGGTATATAAATGTCAAATCACTATGTTGTACATCTGAAATGAATATAATATTGTACATCAGCTATAACTCAATTTAAAAAGTACATTTCAGAAAAAATAAAAATACCATTTATAATAGCTTCAAAATGATGAAATATTTAGATACAAATATAAATAAATGTGCAGAATTTGTATTCTGATAATTATAAAAAGCTGAGGAAAGTTATCAAAGAACAGCTTCATAAAGATTTGTGGACATTTATTTTTTATTTTTTATTAAGTGAGAGAAGGGGAGGCAGAGAGACAGACTCTTGCATGTGCCCCAACTGGGATCCACCTGGTAAGCCCCCAAGAGGGCAATGCTCTGCCCATTTGAGGTCATTGGTCAGCAACCAAGCTATTTTTAGTGCCTGAGGCAGGCCAGGGTGCCATCCTTAGCTCTGGGGCCAACTCACTTCAATCAATCGAGTCATGGTTGCAGGAGAGGAAGAGAGAGGTAGCGGTGGGGGAGGAGCAGGTGAAGAAGCAGATGGTTACTTCTCCTGTGTGTCCTGATCGGAAATCAAACTCAGGAAATCCATACACTAGGCTGACATTCTACCACTGAGCCAACCATCCAGGGCAAATATTTGTGGACTTGACAACACCATATTTCAAAATGCCAGTTCTCTGCCCAAACTGATTGATAGATTTAACACAATTTTAATTGAAATCTTTTCAGGCTTTTTGGTAGATACAGACAAGATAATTCTAAAATTTATATAAAAGGCAAAGGAACTAAAATAGTCAATGCAATTTTTAAAAGTAAGAATAAAGTTGAAGTAATCCTACCACCCAATTTTAAGTGTTACTATAAATTTACAGTATCAAGACAGTGTAATGTTATGGAAAAGAGAACCATATAGATTAATAGAATAGAATAGAGAGTACAGAACTCATACAAGTATGCCCAACTCATTTTTGACACAGATACCGAAATTATTCAATTGAGGAATTTATAGCCTTTTCAACACATACTACAGAGAAAATGGTCATCTATCAAAAAAAGAAATGAATCTCAACATAAATGTCACCCATTATGCAAAAGCTAACTCAAAATAGATCTCAGGACTAAATATTGGTGTAAAATTATAAAATTTTCAAACAAAAACTGGATAAAATTTATGACAAACATTTTATATGGCAGAAACAAAATATAGGCAAAAATTTTAAATATAATAAGAAGAATTAATAAATTAGACCAATTCAGAATTAAGAATGTTTTCTCTGTGAAAGATAGTGTTTAGAGAAGAAAAGACAAGCTACACACTGGGAGGCCATATTTGTAAATCATGTATTTAATAAAAACTTTTATACAAAGTATGTAAATGCCTCTTAAAACTCAACAGTAAGAGAATAAACAACCCAAACTTTTAAAAAATGAGCAAAATTTTATCACTTTTCACAAAGAAGACTATACAGACGGCAAATAAGCACCCAAAAAGACATTCAATAGCATTGACCATTAAGAAAATGCAAATTTTAAAAAAAAGAAAATCCAAATTAAAACTATGATGAGCTACATAGCATATCTATTAGAATGTGCAAAACAAAAATTACTGACAATACTAAGTTTCAGCAAACATGCAGAACAACTGAAATCCTCATACATTGGGAATATAAAACAGTTCAACCACTCTGGAAAGCAGTTTGGAAGTTTATTGCAAAGTTAAACATACACTTATTATATGATCCCACATTCTCTCTCTTAGTTATTTCCCACAAGAAATGAAAACTTATGTTCACACACATGCACAGACACACACAGACACACATAAAACATTACATGAATGGTCATAGCACATATCCTCCAATAGATGAGGAGATAAGCAGTGTTAACATCCACATAATGGAATACTACTCAGGCATAGAAATAAAGTAAATAATAATACACAAAACAATTTGGATAATCTCAAAGGCATTAAGTTGAATGAAAAAAGACAGTCTTAAAATTTTAAATATGATATAGTTCTATTTATATGACCTTGTTAAAAGACAAAAAACTGTAGTGACTGAGAACAGATCAGTGGTTGGGAGTTGGTGGTGGGAAGGTATGGATACAAAATGAAAGCATGCCTGACCTGTGGTGGCGCAGTGGGTGTAGCAGGGGTCGGAAACCTTTTTGGCTGAGAGAGCCATAAATGCCACATATTTTAAAATGTAATTCCATGAGAGCCATACAACGACCCGTGTACATTACACATTATCCAATAAAAATTTGGTGTTGTCCCGGAGGACAGTTGTGATTGGCTCCAGCCACCCACAACCGTGAACATGAGCGGTAGGCAATGAATGGATTTTAATACATGAGAATGTTTTATATTTTTAACATTATTTTTTATTAAAGATTTGTCTGCAAGCCAGATGTAGCCATCAAAGAGCCACATCTGGCTCACGAGCCATAGGTTCCCGACCCCTGCGATAAAGCATCAACCTGGAACGCTGACATCGCCAGTTAGAAATTCTGTGCTTGCCTGGTCAAGGTACATATAGGAGTTGATGCTTTCTTCTCCTCTCCCTTTCTCTCTCTCTCTATCTCTCTTCTCTCTCTAAATAAAATTTTTAAAAAATTTTAAAAATGAAAGCACAAGGGAATTTTGGGGGTGATGAACTGTTCTGTATCCTATTGTAGTGAGGTCACCTGAAAGTTGACATATGTTAAAATTCTACTGCACACTTACCTACTGTACATTCTACTGACTGTATACCCTCAAAAGTAATTTTTATTATATGTTAATTTGTTAAATAAAAATTTTAAAATACTGATAAAATGTCTAATTTTAGTACCGAGTCTTGCAATCAATCTCTTTGGTCAGTCTAGTGAATATAGTGTATAAACAGTGATGAAAACCAAATATCCAAAGGGTAAACCCAAGTAAATCTATTCATTTGTTTATTTATTCATGGATGCAGCAAATACTTACTAACCACTTACTAGTTTTCTAAACCCTGCACCAGTCACTGGATTTAGCAAGAGGCACAAGAAGACCTTATTTTGTCTGCCAAAGCAGGCTAAAGGTACAATAAAAAATAATAAAATTTGTAAAGTCAATCTTACACGAACTAAAATAATACAACACAGCTATTCAGCTATCTTCTGCTCTGACTAATTTAGGATGGATTTAATTTAGAATGTATTTTAGAAAATGTGACTAAATGTGACCACTGGGGTCACAATATGTATTAGCTGAGCTTTCAATAAACGGCAAGTGGCAGAGAGTGGGAGATAAAAAACCCCAGTAAGTACCTGGGGTGCAATATTCCAACGTTTCAGTCAAACACAGAGCCACTTCCTTTCTAAGTCAGCCCAGCTGGAGGTGGAGTGGCCATTCTCTTACAAAAACCAAGAAGTTTGGTGAGTGCTCTTGTCCTCATAGAAAGCCACAATGTCTCAGCTCAGAGAGGTTAGAGGCGGTAAGGTTGGGAAAAGGCCATGAAAATATCTCCACTAGGGACTCAGAATGTATAACCTGGAACCGTATAAACTTTTATATATCCTTCAGAACTTATTATATCAAATGATAAACCATAAACCGGCTCAATATTGGGAACTAACCACCAAAAATTCTTATTCGGGTTTTAAAATAGTTTGTAACTCTTTTATGAGTTAAAAGATAAGGCCACTCTCTACAGACTGACCTATGTTCCCTCAAAATCCATGTGTTGAAGCCTTCACTCCTGGTGTGATGGGATTTTGAGACAGGCGGTAATTAGACTTAGACGAAGTCATGAGGGTGGGGCTCCCATGAAAGAGCTTTCTTTTTCTCTTGCTTCCTCTCTTTTTCTCTCTCTCCCTCCTTGCTATGAGAGGACACAGTGAGAAGGAAGCCAGGAAAGGGGCTTGAACCCTAATCTCAGACTTCCAGTCTCCAGAACAGTAAGAATAAATTTCCGTTGTTTAAACCACCCACTCTGTGGTATTTAGTTATGGCAACCTGATTAGACTAACATACCACTCTTAGCTCATGACAATAATAAAAATCATTATAAACACTGAAATGAGTTAAGTGCACAACACATGACATATCATCTCACTCAATCCTCACAGCATTCCTGTGAATTAAGTACTAGCACCATCCCCATTTTACAAATAAACATTTTTCCCAATGTCACCCAGCTAGTGATAGTAAGTGTTGGATTTAGAAGCTGGACATTAAAAAGAGCTCTGAGGCATAGCTCTAGTCACCCATTGCAAATTGGCATAAAAAACATCCAAAATCTTTGCTATTGGCTCTGCGTTAAGGTTCAAGTTCTAAATAAGTGCAAATACCTGGTCTCTATGGAGATCATATTGTTAATCCATAAGCTATTTCTATCAATAAAACCACAAATAATTTTCTATTATCCATAGAATATTTCTCCCAGGTAGTAGTAAAGTATATAAGGAGTTAATGGTAGAATACGTTGTGCTTAAATTTTTCCTCTAATTGAATAATTAAGTTTTGTCAATGACCTCCAGCCAAAATTAATGAGGAACACATCTGTATTTAGACAATTTAAACTCACTGATTATTGCAATAAGGGAGACCACACAGCATGGAGAACCATAGGGTGTCTCAGTGAGAGGATGCTCACTTATTGGAAATAACTTATTGAAGGAATCAGGCATGAGTTAGGTGACTTTAGGGAAGTTTCAGGAAGCAAAGATTTGCTGTGAATTGCATACTTTCAGGAAGTAGAAGTAATTCTATAATTCTAGAATCAATCTTATATAGAAGGAGGGAAGTATAGAGAAAGGCTAAAGCTGTAATTAGTAAAGCAACAGCCACTCATATTAGCCAGATCAAGAGAATGCTTGGTATTTTGTAGTTTCCACACTGACCTTTTATTTGCATGTAGACAAGATTACAGAGTGGTCTTGTTTTGTGTCTACCTTCATCCTGGTCCCAGAGCAGCCTGGTCAGAAGCTGTTGTTCCATGAGAGTGTTCTTGTTCAACAGGACAACACCAAAGCCTTTTTGTGAGTTTCATGCCAGCTCCTAGCAATGCCAATGCTTAGCTGATAGTGCCAGGTTACTTCCTAGATGTCAGAGGCTGCATTTCTTCCTTAACTTAAAACTTTCCTTTTCATAAACTATAGGCTAGGGAAAATGAAGTTTGCAATATATCAACTAGGTAATTGGCATTAAGTTACCATTCAGATACAGTGTCAAAGAAACTAAATACTACCATATTTTTCGCTCTATTTGACATACCTCACCATAAGACACACCTAGGGTTTTAAGGAGGAAAATAAGAAAAAAAATATTCTGAACCAACTGGTGTGTTAAAATATTTAATAAAGTACCATATTTTTTGCCCCATAAGACACATGGCATTTTCCCCTCCACTTTTTTTGGGGAAAAGTACATCTTATGGAGCAAAAAATATGGTCATCTATGATTTTAAGAAACAATGTTGTCCTTTAACGAAAATGAGATTAATTACTCCCTGAATCAACAGGCTATATATCGATATATATATTATGTAGCAAAACAATAAAATTCCTTTTAGCGTTCTTCTTGAGGTTACAAAATCACTTTTCATTTTATTCAAATGCAAATGAATTTAGCATTGAGGTTACAAAATCACTTTTCATTTTATTCAAATGCAAATGAATCTAAATGTTTTATTAGTGTCCATTAATTATTTCCAAGGGAAAGAGTTCTGGAGGCTAAAGAAACATTTTAGTTTTAGTAGAGGGGCTTTCTTCATGGTCAATATAAGTAGTTTCATCCAAAGAAAAGCGTATGGGTTGGAGTTAGATTATCTTTGCCCAAGCCCCAGCTCTACCATGTTGCATGACCTTGAGCTTATTGCTCAAACTTTATATATAATAGACTTAATAATTATACCCGCCGTCACATACAGATAATTGAGATAAAAACAAAATAATACTTTGTGGCCCTGGCCAGTTTGTTCAATGGTAGAACATTGGCCCAGCATGTAGATATCCCAGGTTCAATTCCTGGTCAAGGCACATAAGAGAAGCAACTATCTGCTTCTCCATTTTGCCCCCTCTCCCCACCCTTTTCCTTCTGCAGCTATGGCTCAATTAGTTTGAGCATATTGGCCCAGGGCACTGAGGATAGCTTCATGGAGCCTTTGTCTCAGGTGCTAAAAATAGCTTGGTTGTGAGCATGGCCCTCGACAGGGGTTTCCTGAAGGAGGATCCCAGTCAGGGTGCATGTGGGAGTCTGTCTCTCTATCTCCCTTCCTCTCACTTGGGAAAGAAGAAAAAAAAAAGAAAACACTTTGTAATCTCTAAAAGCATCTTAAATACTAGTCATTTTTGTTATTACATATTTAAAATATTGTGCTATGGATTTAAAATGCATTGATAATGTCTTAGAGAAAAGGATAATTATATAAGACATAAACTAATCATACTAAAATATTTCTTTAAATTAGGCATAGAATGTTTTGATTCTAAAAATCTTCTAAAATTCAAAGTAAGTTTATATAAGAATATTACCTCTAGAAAGTTAAAAAGATTCTCAAAGAGGCTTCTCATCTACTATCTAGCTGGCTTAAAGCCATTAATGTAAAATAAATGACCCATGGTATCAGATTGACTTATTATTTCATCTTATGAAAAATATTTCAGTCCTCAGGGTGCTGAGGGCATGTAATTTTCAAAGAAGAATAAATAATGAGACTAACTAGAAATTAAAGGCACAGAAAATAGCTACCTTCTGTTAAAGAGGGTTTAATCATAGTTCAATCGATATGCATGTATAAACAGAGAGTTGGAATTAGGGAGTCTCTTCTTGACTCTTAAGGTACAAAACCTTTAAGGAAAGAAAGAAACAACTCAATGAATAAACAATAGATTTGAAGGAACATGTGAAGAACAAGGTCTAAAGGGATTTATTCAGTTGTGTTGATGAGCCAAATATAGAACATAAGATTGGTAGAACAAGAGGTCCCACTTGAAGAGACTGCAGTTTGAAGCCAAGTCAGGATATAGAGATGGTGCAGCCTCCCCAGCAGTCCAGGCCATTAACACGCAGAAGCAACACAGGTTCAGAGTCAGAGCCAAAAAGCCACCTAATCTCTCCTTGTATTAGTAGTATCTACACCAAAGAAGTACACCAGCTATCCTCTCCATTGAAGTTCAGCAAGCTAGCACTGATCATTGGTCATTAACCAGCTAGTATGAGTGACATTGATCAGAGCACCAAGGTTCTGCTTGGTCTCTGTCACCCTCACTTCTGTATAAAATCCCCTTGTCCCAAGGAACTCACAAACCCCAGATATGTATGGGGATGGGGAGCATGACATCTGGTGAAGCGGGCAGGAGTACAACAGAAACCTTGCATATTAGCTGAAATTAAACATATTCAGCTTGAGATCCCCCTCTCCAGGTAAATATATATGTAAAACAGAGAAAACAGAATTCCTCTTCTCCTCCAAATATCCTTGAGAATCCCAGAGTTCCAAGATAGCTATTAGATCAAAGATATTTTTATACCATCTTGGCTATTATTCATAATGCTTACTGACATCCTTGATGAGTTGAATGATGCTTGAAAAAGACTGAGCATACTGGAGTAGCCTTTAAATCAGCTTTTGTAGATAATTCATCTTTCTGGGAAGATACACATTTGATTGGCTATTCAGTGTTGATTCTACCTTTCATTATGTATCATCAATTTTAGGGGATTCATCCTGTCCAGAGTAGTCACTATGTAGTTTATGCTAATAATGGAAATTTCTTCACTCACAACAAGCATCAAGGAGCCAGTTCTAGGTCAACAGCTCATGGCATTTCCCAGGAGTAGGCATGTGACTCAAATTTGGTCAATGAGACATCAGAGGCCAATTTCTGGAGAAAGAGTCAAAGGTAGAAATGTTTTCTCTCTCTTCTGACAAAATTTTTGAGAAACAGGTAGCTTCTCTTTGCTACTGGTAGTATTTTTATGACTGTCAAGGATCCAGCTTCATACACTGTGAACAGCAGATGAAATGGAAAGAACATGGATCCTTTATGACACTCTGAGCTGCTGGATCAATTGATCCTAATCCCTGCCCTTCTCTACTAAGTGGCCTTATATATTTCCTCAACGTGTAAGCCAGTTAAGTCAAGTTTCTGCTACTTGGGACCAAAAGCAACCTAATTAATACATATGGCTCTGATGATAGTTAAAGGAATATTTTATCTGTGACTCTAGAGACTGAGCTATTTCTTATACAGAAAGCCAATTTTCACCTGAAAATGTACCTTATTCTGGCATTCTCCTAGGATAAACACTTGTCCCTCAGATTAAACATCAGAAAGAATTAGAAGGCCTTATGAGGAATCAGTTGAAAACAAACAAAGAAACCTTTCTTGACCCTGTAGTAAAAAGACCAAATGAAAAAAGGCATTTTATGGAAACAAGAAGTGAAATGCAGTCGTGAAGCTGGGAAATGAGTCCAGCTAAACTGCTTTTTCAGAGATAGAACAGGTCGGCCATGGCAGGAAACCCTAAGTGTATGCTGGCTATTATGCCTATAACGTTTGTATTTTATATCTTTGTTTACCTTTAGTACTTTTTTTAAGTCTTTTTTTGAAAGCTTTAAACTATCTCTGCTGTTCTATGAGAAAATCAAAGTCCTTTTAAGGGATCAAGTATATCTCTA
Organism: Saccopteryx bilineata; assembly: GCF_036850765.1. Lineage (NCBI taxonomy): Eukaryota > Metazoa > Chordata > Mammalia > Chiroptera > Emballonuridae > Saccopteryx > Saccopteryx bilineata. Next base: position 74,032,488 of record NC_089495.1, on the reverse strand, counting down.
ATGTAATAAAAGTTGAAGTGAAGAGCACACTAAGATACAAAGTTAGGGCCCTGGATGCTGACTGCTCCCCTTTGGCGATTCTCTTTCAGGACTTGACCCAAGAGGTCCTAGGTTTTCTTTTGCTAATGAACATCATGCCCCTTGTATTATTGTGAACTTGCATCTATATTGGATTATCAATAGACCAAACTCAGCATTCTAGATGACCTAAGTGGTCACACTGGTGGCGGTGCAAAGTCCCTGTGTAGTGTCCCCTTGCCTCAGGAGTGCCCAGGTTAGCAGAGGCGCTGTACAGGGTGCATGTTAAAGCCTCAGGCACTGTCAACACCCAGGCTGCAGTACAAGCCCACTTCCTAGCCTGTGGCACATGCAGCTTGAAAACTGAAGTTTCTCTGAGCTGGTACCAGCACTTCATAGACATGAAGACACTGCCCGTCAACCCATCAACCTCAGAGCACCTTGTAGATTCTCATGTCAACAGAAAATCAATATATGGAAAACAATTCATGTATCAGCACAATCAGCAGTGCACAAAAACAGAGACTAGTAAGGTAAGCATTTTTCTTTTTTTTTTTTTTTTTTTTTTTTTTTTTTACTATTTGGACTGAAAAATAAGTTACAGCAATTTTTTTCTCTAAATTACTCCAGCAAAGGAAAATAAAGTTTTAGTATGTCTACTTTTACTGGCTGATTATAAATCTATTTGATTTTAATCACCCTTTTAAAGCAGTTTTAGCCTGACCTGTGGTGGCACAGTGGATAAAGTGTCGACCTGGAATGCTGAGGTTGCTGCTTCAAAACCCTGGGCTTGCCTGTCCAAGGCACATATGGGAGTTGATGCTTCCTGCTCCTCCCCCTCCCCTCTCTCTCTTTCTCTCTACCCTCTCTCTCTAAAAATGAATAAATAAAAATCTAGGCCTGACCTGTGGTGGCGCAGTGGATAAAACATCGACCTGGAAATGCTGAGGTCACTGGTTCGAAACCCTGGGCTTGCCTGGTCAAGGCACATATGGGAGTTGATGCTTCCAGCTCCTCCCCCCTTCTCTCTCTCTCTCTCTCTCTCTCTGTCTCTCTCTCTCCCTCTCTCTGTCCTTTCTAAAAATGAATAAATAAAAATAATAATAATAATAAATAAATTTAATAAAATAAAAATCTAAAAAGAAAGATTAAAACAATAAATAAATAAAGCAGTTTTAATCTGTTATATGAATGCACAAGGCTTACTTAATAAAAATAAAAGCTTGAGAACCATTTTATTGGAAATACAACCAAAAGAAGTTCTTAAAGGAAGATAAACCTAGGAAACAAAATGCCATATAATTCTTAGCAGCATGATTAATGTATTTTAATCTGATGGGGTTTTTCTGCATATCTCCAAGCAATTGCACACATTATCAGTTGCTCCTTGTGCAATTTTAATTCAGAATGACAAAACTATTTATGAATTCTAAATAGATTTTTTTAAAAACATTAGTTTACTGTCTTGCCTTTGCAATTTATTTGAATTCCAAATGTGTGCTTTATTTGGGCTTTTAAAAAATTATGCCATGGTATGAAATATTCAGTCTTTACCCTTAAGTTTTAGTCCATGGTTACATTTTTTACTGTTCTTTAAGTTAGAAATAACTCATGAAAGTTATAGCAGCATTTTACTTTAAACGTCTCAGTTATATACTATATTTAATTGTTGTCAATATAGAAAAATGTTTTTGAATTCTTTAAAAAATAACAAGTCCAAAATATGAAAAAGAAATCTTTTAGATATGTTCCACAGGCCTCCCCTTTGTTTAAAAATAGAAAGCTAAATCTTTGGAGAAGGAAATTGTGGTAACACTGGATCTATGCTTCTGGTTATTGTTATTTTCAATATTGCTCAGAAAATTGATTCACAGGACAGTAAATACAGGAGACCCATTTCATCACAGCAAGCACTTTCAGGGTTTCACCATCAACTTGCAATAGCCTTGCTGTGCAATGAGAACTTCCCACCTGCCCTCCATGCTGACTTTAATGCCAGTAGGACTGCACTCAGAATACAGTAAGACTGAAGCCAGTAGCCACGCTATCTATGTATGAGCAGGCAAAGTACAGAGAGAGTTCAGGATCTGACAGTTCAGTCTGTTTGGACAAGGAGGACCACCTAAGTGAGATCCTAAGGTGTTATTAGGTTTCTTATTGGTAAAATTAATCATACTATGATGTTATTATTTACAATTGTAAGCAGTTCTGTTTGTTACAAGGTATAAATGAATGTGATGCAGATGCCTGGTTTTTCTCATTTACTAATATTGCTAAGATGGTCTATGAATAGTGTATGTCATAGTATATTTCCCTAATACTTCTAAGGCCATTATATGCCAACAAATAAAGCCAAGAGTCATTGGTCATATCTCATTTCTTGAGAAAAGTACAGATCTGATGTATGCATTCATAAATCTATGTTTCCCACAAACATGTAGTGGGACCCTCTGAGTAAGACAATATGCTAGACACAGCCCGCTGTCCTGTGACTGTCCACAGGAAGAGACAGACACAGCCTGCTGTCCTGTGACCGTCCACAGGAGGAGACAGACACAGCCCGCTGTCCTGTGACCATCCACGGGAGGAGACAGACACAGCCCGCTGTCCTGTGACCGTCCACGGGAGGAGACAGACACAGCCCGCTGTCCTGTGACCATCCACGGGAGGAGACAGACACAGCCCGCTGTCCTGTGACCATCCACGGGAGGAGACAGACCCAGCCCGCTGTCCTGTGACCGTCCACAGGAGGAGTAATGACATAAATCAATGGCTGTCTAATCTACTTCTATAGTGATAATATCACAGCCTTCAGAGCCAGACTGGCATGGAGCACAATCCAGGCACAAATCTCAAATGCTACATTGTGTGCCTTTGGGTAAGTCACTAATTTCACTGAGTTTGGGTTCTCTTATCTGTTTAAAAAAGGGGGGATAGTAATACTCATCTTGTAGTGATTGTTAGGATTCAGGAATCTAGTAAAATGCCAAGAAAAGTGCTCCAATAGTGCCTTCTTAAACAAGGATAATAATGATGGTGGTGGTGATGTCTTAAATAGGCAAGAAAGCTAATTACCAGAACTTTAACCAGCTATAGTTGACCCCTGTCTTCTATGTGTGACTTGAAGGATGTCTGAAATATCCTAGCACTAATCATCAGTGGAAAAATATACCCCATCTTCAAGCCGACCCTTTAGAAACTTATGCCTTTGAATTAAGATTTTATGCCCTATTAAAATACAAAGACAAAGAAGAAAGGTATCCATAGATATTTTCGGTCATTGACATTTTTCGACAGATTATTTCATTATATCCTAAGTGGAGGGCCCCTACTTACCAAGGTTTTTATTTGTGGATAAGAGGCAGGGCAGGTCCAGAATACAGGGCATTGTTCATGCGTAGATGGAACCTACATGGGCAGGAGCATGAAGACCCAGCATGTGTGATCAAGGGGAAAAGAGGGTAAGAAAGAGATGGTGGCAAGGAAGATGGAAAAATTTTAAATAATGGCCAACAATTCACAAGGACTACTCTAAAACCCTGTATGCCTGTCTTAAGTGGTGCTTAAAATAATCTTCTCAGGTAAGTACTATTCATTCTCTCAGTTTACAGCTGGGAAATCTGAAACAGAAAAAGGTTAAATAACTCCAAGATGCACAGGTAATATGAATGTCAAAGCCAAGATTCACATTCCGGCAGCCTGACTCCAGAGTTTTCTCTTGACCACTATCCTATACAGACTCCTTCGACTCTGTGATCTCATTACTGGCTTCAAATTTGCATTATGACATTTAGCAAATGTATTATATATACAATACCAGTGAGATATATATAAGTATATAGAAAAAGATTTTTCATTATGAAGGATTGGCTAGCACAATTATGAAGCCTGAGAAGTTTCATGATCTGCCAGGTGGAGGCCCAGAAAAACCAGTGGGATAGTTGCAGTCTAACCCCCAAAGCTCGAGAACCAGGAGCACCAATGTAAGAAGAGCAGGAAGTGACTGTCCCAGCTTAAGCAGAGAGCAAATTTACTCTTCCTTTTTGTTTCTGTTCTACTCAGCGCTCAGTGTACTGAATTACCCACCTGCATTAGTGAGGGCCATATTCTTTACTCTGTCTACCAATTCAAATACTAATCTAGTTCCGAAACACCCTTACAGACACATCCAGAAATGTTTTACTCCTTGCAGGATATATGGTCCTGTCCACAATGTCCACAGAGACGTTTGGTTCATGTCAAATCATCCTTGATATTTGGTTCTATCAAAAATGTCTGCTCTTAGAAAATGTCCCTGGGTTTAAATAGCCCAAAATGTTTATTTATATTTTGTGTTTACAAAATTTATATATACAAAATGCAATCATGTTTTATTGGTCCAATATTTAGTTGTGGCTGTAATGTCAATAATAAACCTCTTTGCCTTGGTAAGAAACCTCTCTGGTCTTGGCACATGGGGTTAGGTAAATGGGTTGGGGTTCAAATTGGAACACCAGAGTAGAATCTAAATATAGGAACCTTTTGTTGTAGAGAAAATGTTTCCATGTTCTGGGGAGGACCAAATGTCTACAAATCATTTTACCGGCAATCTGCATTCATCTCTTAGCTCAGTCAAGTGGGCACATAAAACTAACCATCACAGCCAAGATTCTCAAAGTTCTCTGTATGTGCAAGTCCACTCTCTGTGCCGATGAGAAGGCCCATTTTTACACTGGGATCTTCAGAAGGGTGCAACACAAAGGGTGGTGAAGTAGCAATAAGATCAAGGGATTCAGTGTTCTGGTATTTTTGTGGAGAATGGCTGCAGAGAGTGCAGGATGCACTGACACACAGGTGAGGCCTTTGAAAGAGGCAATTGCTTACCTTTCAGCAGAACTGTAAGAATGCATTCCCGAGATAAGGTCCACCATGGATAAGTGACAAACAGGGCTCCTAAATCCATCTACTTGTTTATAAATGGCATAGAGACACTACAACCTATCAATTTACATTCTGGCATTAAGTGCAACTTGTGTTTCTATTTGATGTTAGAAGCCCAAACTGCAGTAGGAATGTCTCCGAAGCAGGAATTTCAGGAAGTGGGCACTAGTAGAGGGACAGGGACCATGTGAAATGTTCTTGGCTAAAAAACAGAGGCAACTGAGGAACAACTTGTTGTGAGAATTAAATCTTTTCTTCATTTTATGATAGTTCTCGGGGCAGGGGATGGGGTGGTCTGCCTGAGTTAAAAGTAAAATGAATTCCTCACCCTGGAGACCAATATGTCCTTTATAATTTCTGGCTTTAGCTTGAGACAACTGGTAAGTCCTAATATTCCTCTTTACCTTACAGTTAGTTCAACTGGCAGAAATAAGATGTTAGCTCCCCTACTGGGGAGGATTGGGGAATGAAGGACAGAAATCAAAAAGCCCTTTTATAGACTGGGGTTGTCTTTACATTTTCAACAGTGTTATGACTCTGAAGAAGGGCCTAGATTCAAAGCAAAGAATGAGGAAGCTGGTACTTTCAGAATGATGTCCGGTCCTACTGACACATCAAAGCCGAAACAGTCCCCCAGCAATGAACTTCAGATGACAGTTTTAAAAAACGGCATATTAAGAAACGTTGTACTTCATAGCCACAAAACCTAAGCTTCCCATCTCCACAGTATTCTATGTTTTTATATGTTTTAACAGCTTATAATGGCTTCAAATAAAAAGTAAAGCACTGGGCCCTGGCCGGTTGGCTCAGTGGTAGAGCGTCGGCCTGGCGTGCAGGAGTCCTGGGTTTGATTCCCGGCCAGGGCACACAGGAGAAGCGCCCATCTGCTTCTCCACCCCTCCCCCTCTCCTTCCTCTCTGTCTCTCTCTTCCCCTCCCGTAGCCGAGGCTCCATTGGAGCAAAGATGGCCCGGGCGCTGGGGATGGCTCCTTGGCCTCTGCCCCAGATGCTAGAGTGGCTCTGGTCGCAACAGAGCGATGCCCCGGATTGGCAGAGCATCGCCCCCTGGTGGGCATGCCGGGTGGATCCCGGTTGGGCGCATACGGGAGTCTGTCTGACTGCCTCCCGGTTTCCAGCTTCAGAAAAATAGAAAGAAAGAAAAAAAAAAAGTAAAGCTCTGAGCCTATGTATAGATACTTGTATATAAAATTTAAAAATGTTCTTAATCATTTATTGTCACTCTAGTCTTATCCAGGATGGACAGGATAAAAGTTGAAGTTGTCCCTCAAATTAGAAAAAGAGCCCTTTTACAAGACTAGTCTTTGTGGAAATTTTTGTGGTTGTTGTCATAAAAATATTTCCAGCCACTGAAATACAAAAAGCCATACAGATCCATTAAAGCATAAAAGGAGTTGACAACCTATAGTTAATAGGAAATCTGCTCATAGTAAAACACACAGCTCTTTTTAAGCATATATATAGCTCTGCATGAATCTCTTTCAGAGAACAAGATCACAATGATACAGTGAGAACCAAGCCTGATGTAATCTTTTTAATGCATAGAAACATTACTACTTTATGCAGTTTTAAGTTCTTGTAACTTTATGGATGCTTTCCTTAAGTTTTTGCATTAGAAAAATCAGTTCTATCAAACATCTGAACTTTGGTGAGAGATTTTACTGTTCGAAGCCTGCTGCTTTCACAGGAGTAGGGCAACAATACCTCCTGGAGAGCAAGAGTGGAAGAGTTTAATCCTCCAAGGATCCATCTGTAGCCTCTGCAGCTGGCAATGGGCATGCCTGTGCCCACAGGGGCCTCCTCCTCCTCCTCCTCCTCCTCCTCCTCCTCCTCCTCCTTCTTCTTCTTCTTCTTCTTCTTCTTCTTCTTCTTTTTTAGCAAGAGAGAGAGAAAGAGAAAGACAGAGAGAAGGACAGACCTACAGGAAGGAGAGATATAAGAAGCATCAATTCTTCATTGGAGCGCCTTAGTTGTTCATTGATTGCTTTCTCAAATGTGCCTTGACCAGGGGTCGGTCATAGGGGAGCTACAGCAGAATGAGTGACTCCTTGCTCAAGCCAGCGACCTTTGAGCTCAAGTCAGTGACCATGGGGTCATGTCTATGATCCCATGCTAAAGCCAGTGACCCCGCACTTAAGCTGGTGAGCCCATGCTCAAGCCAAACCAGCCTAAGCTCAAGCCAGCTCATTCAGAGTTTCGAACCTGGGTCCTCTGCGTCCCAGTCTGATGCTCTATCCACTGCGCCACTGTCTGGTCAGGCCAGAGGGTTCTTAGTCTAAGGTTCATGTGGAAATCATACAAGCCGAATTGTCAGGAATACTCCTGGTCTAATATATTTGGTGTTATTGTTCCCAAACTGGTCAGATAATGTGTACTGATTTTTCATGCAGGAAATATGGTCACCATATGTTCATATTTCTTTGTTTTACTAGTCATATTTCCTGCTTCTCTTTTTCTTTAGTAGTTTATGGGCTTTTTTTATCGACAAATTGCCAACTTTTAATTTATAAAACAGACTAAGTGTAAAGTAACCATAGTGAGAAAACCAAAACACAAAAATAATAGAGCAAAGACAAATAATGTATCAAAATATATCCTGTGACAGATGTATGACCTATTTTCAGCCTTTTACACCCCAGAACTCTCAAGGGGAGTGATAAGTACTCAGAGGTGAGCAAACTATGATGTTTTATGTTTAGTGGGCTGTGCAATTTACAAATAAGTCAACCACCTAAAACAAGTGCAGATGAACTAATAGGTTATTGAATAGTATTAGAGAACACATTTTCTTACTAGGGTTTTATCAAAATAAAAATAAAAATGTCTTAAATTAAAAAATCCCAGGAAACTCCCAGACAGGATCTCACAGAGGTAGTAAGCAAGTACCTTTATTTTTTCTTTCTTTCTTTTTTTTTTTTTTAGAGAGAAAGAACTAGAGACAGACAGAAAGGGAGAGAGATGAGAAGCATCAACTCATGGTTGAGGCGCCTTTGTTGTTCCTTGATTGCTTTCTCATATGTGCCTTGACTGAGGGGCTCCAGTCAAGCCAGTATCCCCTTGCTCAAGCCAGTGCCCTTGGGCTTTAAGCAAGTGACCTTTGGTCTCAAGCCAGTGACCATGGAGTCATGTCTATGATCCCACGCTCAAGCTGGTGACCCCGTGCTCACGTTGGTGAGCCTGCACTCAAGCTGAAGACCTTGAGGTTTTGAACCTCTGTCCTCAGCATCTTAGGCCAAAACTCTATCTACTGTGCCACCACCTGCTCTGGGGCAAGTACCTTTCATTTGAGGGTCTTCCCCACCTCTTCAACTTCCCCAAAGCTCTCCCCTAGACTGCCCTTCTGTTAAGTTTGATATCAGAGGCCCTCCACCAAGGCCACTGCCCTGATCAAAGATTACAGATTCTCTTTTCAAGATAAAGTACTTGCCTATTCTGACTTGCTAAAATGTCATTTATTTAAATTTTACCCCCCTCCCAAATTGAGGAGAGACTCCATGTTATCATGAAACGAGAGGGAGTGCTTCCCCTACTTTAAGGCACTGTCTCTTTTTCTCTAGCTTACCAATGATATTAACTTACATAAGAACATGTGCTTGAAAAGAGATGGCCAGAATAAGGGTATGGACTCGAATTTGCAGAAGTCACATTTGGCAGGTGTGCTCAGCATGGTACAGGACAGGTAGGTGCTGGTCACCACAGCCTGCTCTCAGGGTAGGAGGTAGAGGGGAGGAGAAACCATCCTTCCTGCCCTTCCAGGCCACTTTATTCCCTTACTATCTCTCTCCAGGTTCACAAGGGGCTTTGATGGCTGTACTGGCTTCCCAAGTGGTATAATGCTTCCCAAGTGGTAGTGATCCAAACAAGGAACATAAGCACTGGAATAAAATGCTTCCTTCTCACCTGCTTAATTTCTATTTCTAGTCCCTTTGACTGGTGTCAGTCTATCCCTGAAAGTCTCATGGTCTCTGGAAGTACAACAGGTACTCAAATAATGTCATTTTTTGGAAACATTGCTGTGAGAAAAAAAAAGATTTCCAGTCAGGGTCACTGTCTGTGTGGAGTTTTTGTGTTCTCCCCAAGCCTGTGTGAGTTTTTCTCAGGTACTCTGGTTCTCCCCCACATCCCCAAGATGTGCACGTGGTGTGTCTCCAGTGTCCCATCTGGGTAAATAGGTGTGTGCGTGAGTGCAGCTGCAGAGGAAAGATGTCTTGTCGATGGTGGGTCCCTGCTGGTTCCCTGAGCTCCACCCACCATGACACTGAAATTAAATAAGCAGGTAGAAAAATCATTGTTACTTGCTTTTATTACTCTTTCTTAAATGTATGTATAGTTCACATTTCTTTCAATGCTTTGTGGTAGAAGTATTTTGGATCTTTATTTAAAAGTTTGATAATGTTTTTTGTGACCAGAAGTATGGAGTAGGAACTTCATTCTTCTTTCTATAATTAGCCGATGGTAAAATTGTGTTTATTACACATTGTTTTGCTTAAAGTCACCATTTCCAAGAACTATCATAAAGTTAAGTGAGGACTTAACAGACCAGTAATGCCAAGGTCCTGGAACTGCAAGAAGGAAGATCAGATCTGACTTTAATATCTTTACTAAAACTAGGGTACCTTAAAGAAGAGAAGCACATTGATGAAGAGCCAGTCAGTCAAAGACACACTTTGGCCTCAAGAAAACTTCCCTTCAAAGGTCAACAAATTAATCAAGCTCTTCTAATCTCTTCTTCCTTCATTCCACTCTTTCTTTGTTTGACCATCTAGGCCACTCGCTGTTCCCCTAACATGCCACAAATGTACATATTTCTATCTTATCCTCAAATTGTTCTTTCAGTCTAGAATTTCTTATGGCTGACTATATCTGAGAAGTAAAGGGAAGAGAGCTTTTGACGATAACTGCAACGGTGCCTAGTCCAGAGGAATGGAAGAAAAGTAGTGCCAGTATGCAAACTGAGAAGAGAAAGAGGGTCAGATTTGGGAGGGAAGGGAATGGTAGAGATAATAAATTTGGGGGCCTGTTGTTTTTAACACACCTATGAAACATTTCGGAAGAGAGCAATATGTAGCAAATAATCCAGGCAGAGGTTGGGAATAGCACAGATATATGAGAATCACTAAAACAAAGCAGATGAAGAAATTTCCAAAGGAATAATAGTAGGGTGAAAAATTAATAAGAAGAATAAAGACAGTGCCTTGGTAAATATATAAAATTAAGGCACAGAAAAATTAAGCAGTAAATAAAATCCACAAGAAAGAAAAGAAGAAAAAGAGAGAGAGAGAGAAAGAAAGAAAGAAAGAAAGAAAGAAAGAAAGAAAGAAAGAAAGAAAGAAAGAAAGAAAGAAAGAAAACAGAAAAGTAGGAGAACCAGCTGACTGCATGGTCACAGAAGTCAACAGTGAATCAACAGTGTCAAGTAATATCAAGATGCTAAGCCATGGGAGAACTGGAAAAAAATCATTAGGTGTGGCAATCAAGTAAACCTTGAGTGAGAGGCAGGCTAGTTAGCTCTGGAATGGGACTAGCAGGGTTTGCATCATCCTAGCTGAAACTTTTGCTAGCTCTGTAACTGGGGCAGATTATTTATCCTCTCTCTGCCTCAGCATGCACATCTATATAATGAAGACAACAATAGCACCTACTGTAGAGAATTGACTTAAGAATCACATGAGTTAACATATTTAAAGTGCTGAGACCACTACTTGACACAAACTCTATGTGAATATTTGCTGTTGTTATTTATTACTGTATAATAAAATTTCAAGGAATTGGAGAACAATACATATAGGGCAAAATAAAATCTCCTTTGAAGAAATGTAGCAATAAATTGAAAGGGAGAAATAGGATAATAACTTAAATAAAAAAGAGTTACGGGCACCTTTTCTTTTCAGTTTTCCCTACTACAGTAAGTAAGAGAAAATAATATCAAATTCACAAATACTTCCAACATAAATACAAGTAATATGGAAACCAAAGTTCTTGTCAAATACAGCAAGTCCTCAAGTAAAATTGTTTTATTCAGTGTCATTACAGTATTGCATTGATGAGAGGACATAAAAATTTAATTCTTGTTTTTATCAATTAGCCTATGATAAAGTTGGTTTCTTTACAGTCATTTCACTACAAGTCACAGAACCTATCAACAATGCTAAGTGAGGACTTACTGTACTGGAAAACCACCAAAGTTCTTATGGGCACTCCTAATCTGACTTTTTTTAAATGAGGAGCTAACATTTATGTATCTAATTAGTTTAAGGTATATTTTTATTTCTGCCAACTCTGAGATTATATAATTTGGTAAATCAAGTATCTATCAAGTTTAATCTTTAGCCTCATTGTCTCTAATATGGTTTCAAAAAGTAAATGTTGTATTAAAATAAGTTTATAAATAAAACAACTGACTTTTTCTAAAGAAACATTAGAAAATAACTCATCTAAACAACACCTGTTATTACTTTAAGAACAAATTGTGCTTCCTCAAATAATTTTGCCTTAATTCTGACCATCAATCATCAGCTAATTAGTAAAGAAAATGGTTCTATTTAATTATAGAAATCCTTACATCTATGAGTAAAAAGTGGGGAATAAAGTAAGGACTTATTATAGGGAATGTAAGATACTTTTTTCAATTAAAAAAGAATGGCTATAGGTTTTAGATTTTCCAGCATTCAGTATTATTCTGCTAATACAGTATTCTATTGTATTCTTTTTCCTTACCCTTACAAAGTTTCTATTCACATCAAAAGTGTGTTCAAGATGCTGACCTTGACCATGAAAGTTCTCTTTGTCTTTATGATCACAGCTGGTAAACCTTAACTGGCCATCTGTTATCAATTACTTTATTTGGTGTCATAGAATATTTTGGCCTGCTCCATAGAGCCTTTCAAGTAAAGTTTGGTTAGAGTTTTTTTGTTTGTTTCTTTTTTTTTATTCCATTTTGAAACAAGAAAAGCTACTATAGTGATGGGAAAAGATTTATAATTTTTAAGTCAATTAATAAGTCATATTTAAAAAAAAAAAGCAAAATTTTCTCAAGCAAGTTACCAGTTGACCAAGTGGTTACCAGCATAGGCCCAATAAATATGCTGGGTGCTGGTATAAGTCATGGTTGGCCAACTTATCTACATCATGTCCCACCAGTAATTCTACCAAAGACTCTTAGTCCCATGGTGAGCTCTCTTTTTAAAGGATATTTTTCAAATTTCCAAGAATTTGCAAGAATATAAGTTTAACTTGGTAGGAAAAACTAGTAAATATGGAATGGCCGAATATCAGCAAAATATAAATATTAAGCTATTAGAAACTGTCCATATATGCAGTCAGAGTGGAAAGAAAAGAACGTCACCCATGAGGAGCGGAAGTAAGCATTCACTTGAAAGATATCAAGTATGAGAAGAAGAGCTTTCCAGGGGATGAAACTATATGTGAGAACAACCCCAGCCATCAGTTCTTCCAAGGAGAGCAAAAGCAGGAGTCCCAGAGCATCCCCAGGAGCCAGCTCAACCACAAAACTTCCTTTACATGGATCACTATCCGGCTATATATTTCTCTTTTTATCTAGAATAGTACAGTTTATTTATCGCTTGACATTTTACATCACTTTTTTTACTCTCCTCAATTTGTAAATTAAAATAGAAATTTCTCATATAAGCAACTTAATTACTGAACTAAAAAGAAAAAAAAAAGAAATTTAAAACACGTGTGTCCTCCTTAGAAATGATTGTTCTTCTATGGTTCACTATGCACGGTTACAGGCTATTTTCCAAAAAATGTTATGCTTTAGGTTTTATTTCCTCAGAATTATGTTACATGAGACATCAAGCCCTGTGTGGTCTCAAGAAAAGCTACCCTACAGTTTCCTGAGGAGGGGTAACCACAGTTGCTGCTTTTAGAGCCTAGTCTGGGGAGCAGACCTAATTCTGTGTAGACAGCCCCCAGACCTGAAAGGGACATCACCCTTCTAAGAGACTGTTGTATCTCCCTGTTGGATGTTTAATACTATTAATAAGTTGACATTAAAATGATATAGCTGATTAAGCCAATTCCAGGAAACTTTTTTAAATTGCATGGATTTAAGCAAGGCTCACCAGCTTGAACCCAAGGTCGCTGGCTTAAGCAAGAGGTCACTCAGTCTGCTATAGCCCCTCCCCAGTCAAGGCACATATGAGAAAGCAATCAATGAACAAGTAAGGTGTGCAACGAAGAATTGATGCTTCTCATCTTTCTCCCTTGCTGTCTGTCTGTCCCTATCTGTCCCTCTCTCTGTCACGAAATTAATTAATTAATTACATGGGTTTAGATTAGATTGAGTATCAATAGAAAAAAAACAAACAAACAAACCTGCTGCCCAGCAACACCCTTAAATTTGCCAACTGATTTGATTATGTTGCAGGGTAAGGGGTAGTTAACCTGATGTCTGAATTGCTGACATGGATGAACAGAATCTCCTCCATGCTGTTCAAATCTGTGACTCCTAACTCCACAACTAAACACACCAAGGACCTTGAAGGACACTTTATAAACTGTATGCTATGCCCCATCAAGTACCAGGGTTGATCCAAGCTGCTCCTTTTTGGTTATTGGTCATTGAAATTTTCTATTCACTCTTTTGTGACCCAATTGATGAGTCAGTAGAAATTTCTCAAATAAATACTTTACATTTGGAATGTATGTTGCCAAATTCAGTGAAAAATATTGAACTGCTTTATGTGTCCTATAGTAAGTAAGCACAAGAGTATTTTTTAAAAAGTAAGAGGGAAAAGACTATTGATTTGAAATTCTGTTTCTTGATGCAGAACAGACACTAATAACTTACCATAAAAGTATTCAGTTCTTGTACAGATAACTCAAATTCCTTTAAATAAATATACATGTCCACCTTGTTGCTTTTATATCTTAACAATGGTAGCCAGGAAATAACCTTTCTAATCAAGGAACACCAGCAATTTCAAGTACGCCAACTAAACTTAGATTTCTGACTAAGTTTATTAATTCATTACCAGACCAAAGCAAATAACAATATATGTTTTACATTACTGACTTATTAAGAAAACCTTTAACCTGTACGTTATTGTGGTGTACTATATTCTTCACTAAGTGTAGTGTCAAAATGCCTCACAGTCACTATATAATGTAACAAAAATTTCCATCCCATTGTCAAATCTCTAGAAGTTATATTAACCTTTTAGTTTAAGAATGCCTGGGCCCTGGCTGGTTGGCTCAACAGTAGAGTGTCGGCCCAGTGTGTGGAAGTCCCAGGTTCAATTCCCAGCCAGGGTACATAGGAGAGGCGCCCATCTGCTTCTCCACCCTTCCCCTCTCCTTTCTCTCTCTCTCCCTCTGTCTCTCTTTTCCCTTCCCGCAGCCAAGCCTCCAATAGAGCAAAGTTGGCCCAGGTGCTGAGGATGGCTCCATGGCCTCCACATCAGGCACTAGAATGGCTTCGATTGCAATGGAGCAACACCCCAGATGGGCAGAGCATTGTCCCCTAGTGGGCATGCTGGGTGGATCCTGGTCAGGCTCATGCAGGCATCTGTCTGTCTGCCTCCTCGGGTCTCACTTCAGAAAAATACAAAAAATAAAAATAAAAAAGAATGCCTGTGTTCTCAATAAAAATGAAGCTGATAAAATTGATTGAGATGCAATACAAGGTGGGACAGAAGTAGGTTTACAGTTGTTCATATGGAAAATAATAGAATAGTTAGTAGATACTAAAACAAGAATAAATGTGTTTCATGTACTCATACTATAAACCTACTTTTGCCCCACCGTGCATTTTAGGTGTTTCTCCTATATTTTAAAGAAACATATATTGGTTAATGCCATTCCTCTGTCAAAATCACTACCTAGATGTAATTTTACTACAGAATTGGTTCCTATTTTATTTATAGAGAAGCTAAAATCTGGATAATAGCTACATGAAGTCAGTAAAGGGAACAATAACTTATTAACTGATGTCAATCCTCACTTTGTAAATAAAAGTAGCCATAATCATTATGATTTGTTAAATAGCCATGTAAAATTATTAAGTACTTATCAGTGATGTTGCTCATCAATGACATCAATATATTATCTGCTATAGGAATATGCATCTATAGAGGAAACAAAAATAGGTCCTTGACTCTTAGAGGACTAGTACTCTAGTGAGAATACAAAATAATTTTGGCATTGCTGTACAAGAAAAATAACAGAAGACTAGGAGTTTTATTTTATATAATTCTAGTCTTACCTCTTTCCCAATATGACTTTAGCTTAATACTTCAAGGCAGATTTCAAATACTGAAAATGGGGAAATAAGAATAGATGCTTGCTTAAATCTCTCATAGTTTTAAAGTGTCAACAAATTAAGATTTTAAAAAACTGTAACTATCTAGACAAGATAACTTATGCCAAGTATTGAAGAACTACAGATTTAAGTACTATGGAGGTTTAAAGTAGAAATTAGTTACTGTAGCCTGGTCTAGGGAAGACACCCAGAAGGATTACAAAGCAGGTTATGTTTGAATAATTGCAGCTGGACCTGAACCTGCCTACTGAGCAGATTCCAGGAGCTAAAGGCAGGGCCAGTTGAGCAGCAACAGTGAATTGATGCTGAGCCAGCAGCTCTTAAACCTAACTTAGCCATGGTCAGGTTATATCCAGGTGCTGAAACCAGACTGACTGTGCTGAAGAGGCCAATGACCCAGCCAAAGGGAAAGAAAAATTAAGAAACAGACAAAGCAGTTTTTAAGAGGTTTCTTCCTTTACATTATGCTGATCACACAAGTTATAAGTACATAGTTTTAAATGGAATATAACTAAAAATTAAATTCTATTTCAAAATGGAGCATATAACTTTCACTTTCTAATAAAATGGTTACTTACACTGGATTCTTCTTCTTAAGTAAAGGACAAAAATAATGAGAAAGTAGTGATTCAGAAATTAGAGGAAGGATCTAAGAAAATAGACATGTATATAGTTCTTTTTCAAATCACACCCAACCCCCAATACCCAGAACAGCTAAGAATATGAGTATCAGTTTTAATTCAAGGATTCTGCACTGATAGGAGATGTCACCCGAGATTTCCAGGTTTTCAAACACATTAGATTTGCTTCACATGTCCGTTCTCCTGTGCATCATAGTCTGCACCAAAAATCTATTGTGTCAGCCACTCTTAGAGTAGAACTTAAATGTCATTTAAGAATGGCGCTGGATCCCAGTGTGGCTCCCTTAGCATCAACTCTTGGGAGGAGCTTATGGTACCCTTTATAACTTTCTATATCAATTTTTTATTGTTGTATAAAAATATCATAAAGTTAATGACTTAAAAGAACATTCATTTATCTCACAATTCTATAGATCAGCAGTTCAGATAGACTCAGCCAGGTTCTTTGCATGAGACCACAATCAAGATATTGAACGAGTTGGACTCTTATCTGAAGACTCAGGGAAAAAATTCACTTTCAGAACCATTCAAGATATTAGCAGAACACTTACTTCTTTATAGCTCTAGGTCTGAGGTCCCCGTCCTTGCTAGCTCCCACAAGAGTCCGTATTCCTTGAATCATGGCCTTCGCCATCTTCAAGCCAGCAATGGCCCATTAACACCCACTCCTGCATCAAATCTCTCTGACTTTATCTTCAGCCACAAGTCAGAGAAATTTTCTTCCTTAAAGGTTTATGCGATTATGTTAGGCTTACTTAGATAATCACTCTTTTCTAAGGTCAATGACATTTTATGTTATGAGTTCAACTGGGCTTTCTCCTTCCCCCTCAAAAAATGTGTTCAAGTCCTACCCTCCTATTCCTTCAGTGTGATCTAATTTGGAAATAGGATCTTTAAAGAGTTAAATTAAAATAATGCCAAGGTAGACTTTAATCCAACATGACTGGTATTCTTATGAAAGAGAAATTTGGACATAGGCACAGAAGAAAGGCAGTCAAGCCACAAAGGAAAATGCCATCTAAAGATGAAAACAGAGATGACACTGATGCAATGAAGAACTTTAATCAATTTATAATTCTGAGATGTTAAACAATGGAGAAGCTCAGCGATCATTTGGACCAGCAATTTTCAATTGGTACACTATAGTTAAAAAACATGCAATATCTGACTGTTTATTGAAGGACACAGACCTCTTTTCCCTTAGACTGACAATTTTTTTAAAAAAAAATTACAACAGCCAATACAACAATTAGCCATCTAGTGTGATTAAATCAAAATTATACTTATTTTTTGTCATATCAGCAAAAAATATATTTGTTGATGTGCCATGGAATTTTAGTAATTAGTTTATGTGTGCCATGAGATGAAACAGGTTGAAAAATCACTGATTTAGACCAATCTTCTTATCTAACAAATAAAAAACTGAATTCTAGAAACAAGTGTTTTATACAAGGTCACACAACTAGTTAGAAGCAGAACAGGGACAAAAACCCAGGCCTCCTGACTCCAAAAACAGTGCTCAAAAGAGTGAGCTGGCATTCAATTTGAAGTAGATTATCTAAGAAATAAGAGATCCATTGAAAAACATCTTTTTTTTTTTATTAAATTTAATGCAGTGACATTGATAAATCAGGGTACATATGTTGAGAGAAAATATCTCTAGATTATTTTGACATTTGATTGTGCTGTATACCCCTCCCGCAAAGTTAAATTGTCTTCTGTCACCTTCTATTTGGTTTTCTTTGTGCCCCTCCCCTCCCCTAACCCCTCTCTCCTTCTTCACCCCCTCCCCCCTCCCCCAACCCCCCCGCCCCTGTTGCCATCACATTCTTGTTCATGTCTCTGAGTCTCATTTTTATGTCCCTTCTATGTATGGATTCATCTCAGTTTTTTTTCTGATTTACTTATTTCACTCCGTATAATGTTATCAAGGTCCTTCCACGCTATTGTAAATGATCCGATGTCATCATTTCTTATGGCTGAGTAGTATTCCATAGTATATATGTACCAAAGTTTTTTAATCCACTCGTCCTCTGACGGACACTTGGGCTGTTTCCAGATCTTCGCTACTGTGAACAATGCTGCCACAAACATGCGGGTGCATTTCTCCTTTTTGAGCCGTTCTATGGTGTCCTTGGGGTATATTCCTAAAAGTGGGATAGCTGGGTCAAAAGGCGGTTCGATTTTCAGTTTTTTGAGGAATCTCCATACTGTTTTCCACAGTGGCTGCACCAGTCTGCATTCCCACCAGCAGTGCAGGAGGGTTCCCTTTTCTCCACATCCTCGCCAGCACTTATTCTGTGTTGTTTTGTTGATGAGCACCATTCTGACTGGTGTGAGGTGATATCTCATTGTGGTTTTAATTTGCATTTCTCTAATGATTAGTGATGTTGAGCATTTTTTTCATATGCCTATTGGCCATCTGTATGTCCTCTTTGGAGAAGTGTCTATTAATCTCTTTTTCCCATTTTTGGATTCAATTGTTTGTCTTCCTGGTGTTGAAATTTACAAGTTCTTTATAAATTTTGGTTATTAACCCCTTATCAGACGTATTGTCAAGTATGTTCTCCCATTGTGTAGTTTGTCTTTTTATTCTGTTCTTGTTGTCTTTAGCTGTGCAAAAGCTTTTTAGTTTGATAAAATCCCATTTGTTTATACTGTCTCTTATTTCACTTCCCCATGGAGATAAATCAGCAATATATTGCTCCGAGAGATGTAGTAGAGCTTACTACCTATGTTTTCTTCTAAGATGCTTATGGTTTCACGCCTTATATTTAAGTCTTTTATTCATTTTGCATTTATTTTTTGTGAATGGTGGTCTAGTTTCATTTTTTTGCAGGTTGCTGTCCAATTTTCCCAACACCATTTGTTGAAGAGGCTGTCTTTACACCATTGTATTTCCTTACCTCCTTTGTCAAATATCAGTTGTCCATAGAGCTGTGGGTTTATTTCTGGGTTCTCTGTTCTGTTCCATTGATCTATATGCCTGTTCTTATGCCAGTACCAGGCTGTTTTGAGTACAATGGCCTTGTAGTATAGCTTGATATCAGGAAGTGTGATACCTCCTCCTTTATTCTTCTTTTTTAAGATTGCTGAGGCTATTCGTTTTCTCTTTTGGTTCCATATAAATTTTTGGAATATGTGATCTATATCTTTAAAGTATGTCACTGGTATTTTAATTGGTATTGCATTGAATTTATAAATTACTTTGGGTAACATAGACATTTTAATGATGTTTATTCTTCCTAACCATGAGCATGGTATATGCTTCCACTTGTTTGTATCTTCCTTGATTTCTTTTATCAATATTTTATAATTTTCCGAGTACAAGTCTTTAGTCTCCTTGGTTAAATGTACTCCTAGGTACTTTATTTTTTTGGTTGCAATAGTGAAGGGGATTGTTTCCTTAATTTCTCTTTCTGATTGTTCATTGTTGGTGTATAAAAATGCCTCTGATTTCTGAGTATTAATTTTATATCCTGCCACCTTGCTGAATTCATTTATCAGGTCCAGTAGTTTTTTGACTGAGACTTTAGGATTTTCTATATACAATATCATATCATCTGCAAATAATGATAGCTTTACTTCTTCTTTTCCAACTTGAATGCCTTTTATTTCTTCTTCTTTTCTGATTGCTGTGGCTAGGACTTCCAGGACTATGTTGAATAAGAGTGGTGAAAGGGGGCACCCCTGCCTTGTTCCTGATCTTAAGGGGATTGCTTTTAATTTTTGCCCATTGAGTATGATGTTGGCTGTGGGTTTGTCATAGATGGCTTTTATCATGTTGAGGTATGTTCCCTGTATTCCCACTTTGCTGAGAGTTTTGATCATGAATGGGTGCTGGATTTTATCAAATGCTTTTTCTGCATCTATTAAAATTATCATATGGTTTTTCTCCTTCCTTTCATTTATGTGATGAATAACATTGATTGATTTGCGAATATTGTACCAGCCTTGCCTCCCCAGAATAAATCCCACTTGATCATGGTGTATGATTTTTTCCATATATTGTTGGATCCGGTTTGCTAATATTTTGTTGAGGATTTTAGCTTTTATATTCATCAGGGATATTGGCCTATAATTTTCTTTCTTTGTGTTGTCTTTGCCTGGTTTTGGAATCAGAATTATGCTCGCCTCCTAAAAGGAGCTTGGAAGTCTTCCTTCCTCTTGAATTTTTTGAAATAGCTTGAGAAGGATAGGAGTTAGTTCTTCTTTGAATAGTTGGTAGAATTCACTTGTGAAGCCATCTGGCCCAGGACTTTTCTTTGTTGGGAGTTTTTTGATAACTGTTTTGATCTCATTTGGTGTAATCGGTCTGTTTAGGTTTTCTGATTCTTCCAGACTGATTTTTGGAAGATTGTATGTTTCAAGGAATTTGTCCATTTCATCTAGGTTGTCTAGTTTTTTGGCATACAGTTCTTCATAGTATTTTCTTACAATCCTTTGTATTTCTGTTGTGCCAGTTGTTATTTCTTTGCTCTCATTTCTAATTTTATTTATTTGAGTCCTCTCTCTCTTTTTCTTGGTGAGTCTAGTTAAAGGTTCATCAATCTTGTTTACCTTTTCAAAAAACCAGCTCCTGGTTTCATTGATCCTCTGTATTGTATCTTTAGTCTCTATGTCATTTATTTCTGCTCTGATTTTTATTATTTCCTTCCTTCTACTACATTTAGGCTTTACTTGCTGTTCTTTTTGTAGTTCTTTTAGATGCAGGGTTAAGTTGTTTATTTGAGCTTTTTCTAGCTTCTGAAAGTGTGCCTGTAGTGCTATACACTTCCCTCTCAGTACTGCTTTTGCTGTGTCCCATAAATTTTGAGTTGTTGTATGCTCGTTATCGTTCATTTCTAGGAATTTTTTTATTTCTTCTTTGATCTCATTCTTAATCCATTCATTATTTAACAACCTGCTATTTAGTTTCCATGTGTTTGAGAATTTTTGAGCTTTTGTGTTGTGGTTGATTACTAGTTTCATGCCATTGTGATCAGAGAAAGTGTTTGATATGAATTCAATCTTTTTAAATTTGTTGAGATTACTTTTGTGCCCTAACATGTGGTCTATCCTAGAGAATGTACCATGAGCACTTGAAAAGAATGTATATTCTGCTGCTTTAGGGTGAAATGTTCTGTAGTTATCTATTAAATTGAGTTGATCTAGTGTGTCCTTTAAGTCTGCTGTTTCTTTGTTAATTTTCTTTCTTGAGGATCTATCTAGTGATGTTAGTGGGGTATTAAATTCCCTACTATTATAGTGTTGCTGTTGATCTCGCTCTTTATATCCATCAAAGTCTGCTTTATATATTTGGGTGCTCCTATATTAGGTGTGTAGATATTTATAATAGTTATATCTTCCTGTTGGATTGCTCCCTTTATCATTATGTAGTGACCTTCTTTATCTCTTACTATATTCTTTGTTTTAAAGTCCATTTTGTCTGATATAAGTATTGCTACCCCAGCTTTTTTTTCATTTCCATTTGCATGAAAAGTTTTTTTCCATCCTTTTAACTTCAACCTATGTGCATCTTTTGTTTTAAGGTGTGTCTCTTGTAGACAGCATATGTACGGGTCCTGCTTTCTTATCCATGCAGCTACCCTATGTCTTTTGATTGGATCATTTAATCCATTTACATTTAGGGTTATTATTGACATGTAATTGTTTATTGCCATTTTATTCTTTAAAGCTGTATTCCTCTTTTGCTATATTCTTTTCCCACTTTGATCTGTTTACACCATGCCCCTTAACATTTCCTGCAGCATTGGTTTCGTTGTAATGAATTCCTTGAGTTGTTTTTGTCTGGGAAACTTTTTATTTCTCCTTCAATTTTAAATGATAGCCTTGCTGGATAAAGTAGTCTTGGTTTTAGGTTCTTGTTCTGCATTACTTTGAATATTTCTTGCCATTCTCTTCTGGCTTCAAGTGTTTCTGTTGAGAAGTCTGATGTCATCCTTATGGGGGCTCCTTTGTAGGTGATAGCCTTTTTTTCTCTCACAGCTTTTAATATTTTCTCTTTATCACTTAGCTTTGGTATTTTAATTATGATGTGTCTTGGTGTAGGTTTCTTTGGGTTTCTTTTTAATGGAGTTCTCTGTGCTTCTTGAATTTGTGAGAGTTTCTCCTGCATTAATTTAGGGAAGTTTTCAGCTATGATATGATTGAACAAAGCCTCTAACCCTTGTTCTTTCTCTTCTTCTTCAGGAACCCCTATGATGCAGACGTTATTTCTCTTTATGTTGTCACAGAGCTCTCTAAGAGTTTCCTCAGACTTTTTGAGTGTCTTTTCTTTTTTCTTCTCTGCTTTCATGCCTTCATTCCAGTTGTCCTCCAACTCGCTGATTCGATCCTCAGCTGTATCCATCCTGTTTTTAATTCCTTCTATTGTGGTCTTCATTTCTGTTATTGTATTTGTCATCTCTGACTGATTCTTTTTTAATATTTCAATATCCCTTTTTATACTTGCTATTTCTTTATTTGGGTGTTCGTAATGACCATCCATTGTTGTTCTAAGATCCCTAAGCATCCTTACAATCATTATTTTAAACTCCGCATCTGGAAGTTTGATTATTTCCATATCACTCAGTGCATCTCCTGAAAGTCTGTCTTGCGGTTTCATTTGGATTGCACTTCTTTGTTTTCTCATTGTGCCTGGGTGTCTGTGTATTTTCTTTGTAGAGCTGGTTGAGTCCAGGCTTGGTGTTGTCTGTCTCTAGTTTTTACTTGTGTTATTTCTAAGTCTTCTTGGGTTGGCTTCAGCTATTATTTGTAATCCACTTTAGGATTTGGGCTGCTTTGATGTCTTGATTTGTTTGTTTTCTTAACAGGTGATAGTCTTGTTAACTGATCTCAGCAGGGGGCTTCCTTGAAACTGTATCCAGGAATGCTGTGGGTGTAACCTGAGACACTGAAGGTCTCTTCCTCCAACTAATCTCACTGGGGGCAGGGTTTTTTCTCTCAGCTTCAGTAGGGGGAGGTATATCTCAGATCTCCATGGAGACCTGAGTTACTGCCCCTCCTCCCCACTTCTTGTTTTCAGCTGTGTCTTGTTGTGCTGATTGGAGCTGGATAGATGTCCGGAGATCTCTGATCCAGAAGCACTTCAGCTCTGTTTTGTGAAAGGTTCAGTCCCTCCCCCAGCTATGGCCGCCTCCAGCACGAATGAGTCAGCTTTTTTATTTTGTTTCTTGCATACCTTAGCCCCTCACAGTCTGTCCCTCTCCCTGTCTTTTCCACTTGGGAGATAAGCTGGTCTTTTCAACCCACCTTGCTCCCTGGCCGCCAGGTAAGTGGCTGTGAGCAGTAGTTTCTGCTCTTTTTCCTCTGTGAAATCCTCTCTGGCTCTCAGCCTCACCCCCCTCCTTCCCTTCCTGTAAGCAGAGGAGATTCAGGCACTCCTTACCAGGATTATTGTGGCTTCCTCTTTGCTCCTTGGTTTTTGAGAGCTGTTCTTGCAGTTCAGTGTTGGTTTTTCATGCTGATTTTTTCTAAATTGATTTGTATTCCAGTTTGGTATTGAGAGCTGGGTGTCTGTGCATCCGCCTACTCCGCTGCCATCTTCCACGAATCGAAAAACATCTTTATGTAATGTATAAGGTGGCTCTTTAAGCAAATAGTCAGAATTATAATAAAATCAGGATAGCATTAATGAAAATTAAGAAAACTGACAAATGAAGATAGGCAGAAATTATTAAACAAAGAATGAATATATGCTAATTCTTAGTCCCCATATATTTTGTGTTGGCTTACTGGGAAATTTACCATTGTATGAGAGCTATATTCAGGACTCTTATAGCTTTCATTCTAGGTCTTAAAGGATCTGGAAAGGAACCACAAATGCCAAGAAGCAGAAAGTGAAACAAAAAGAAACATACATGAGTAACAACTTTAATTTGAAAAAACTTAGGCAATAGACCATGTATCAAATGCGATATTTAGAACTAGGTGTTCTACAAACAGAGAGAATTTAGGCATCAAAATCCAATTTCTGTAATCCACTTTGTGAAAACCAAAGGAAATTATGTGCAAGGCAGTTTGCAATAAGGTTGTATGTCATAGCCAAAAACACTTTTATATGTGTACAGGTTTATAGGTAAAATGATGCCAAGTATAACCATCTTTCAGGATATTGTTGTTAAGGGATATTGCTGGAAATGCTTTCACCACAATAAAAATTCTACTTAATCTAAATATTAACAAACACTTTTAGCCTGGCCAGGCAGTGGTGCAGTGGATAGAGTGTTGGCCTGGGATGCTGAAGACCCAGGTTCGAAACTCCAAGATTGTTGGCTTATGTGTGGGCTCACCAGCTTAAGCACAGGGTCATTGGCTTAAGCATGGGATCATTGACATGACTCCATGGTCACTGGTTTGAGCCCAAGGTCACAGACTTGAGCAAGGGGTTACTGGCTTGACTGAAGCCCCTTAGTCAAGGCACATATGAGAAAGCAATCAATTAACAAGTAAGGTGTCACAACTATGAGTTGATGCTTCTCATCTCTCTCTTCCTGTCTCTCTCCCTCCCTCTCTCTTTCTCTCTCTCTCTCTCTCTCACACACACACACACACAAAGAACTTTTTAGCTGTAAATTCTAGTTCCTAAATTTAAATATCTAATGACAATAAGCTTCAATAAAAAAAAATGAGCCTATGACCATATATATTCAGGCTCCAAATTTCAGCAGCAGAGCAGGCCAAGCTACAAGCTTCAGTCTCTCTATGGTCATAAGAATATCTAAGGCTGAATTGATTGTGAGGGTGAATAACAAGTATTTTTAAGAAATCCAACAAGATTGTTTCATCACTGCCATGATCTATATACACTGTACTCTCAGAGTGAAAACTTACAAAGCCAAGATATATACTAATCTTGAGATTTTAAAACTATACGTATACTTATTTCAAGAAAGTAAACTGTAAGATTCTATCTGACTTGTTTAAATCTTGAAAAACAACATTTTTATCTATGAATATTAGTTGCCATAGTCAGAGATCAGCATTTCCTTTGTTTTTTGTGGTTTCTTAGAAAAGAAATAATGTGTTTGTGATAGAAAATTAGAATCTACTTACATAAAAAAAGACAATAAAAATAAATTACAAGTTATATACAGTGAGAACAAAGCAAGGCTATCCGCTCTGTCTATGCCTATACATTATAATTGAGTCCTAGCTAGTCTAGCTGTAAGTCAAGAAAAATAAAAGGCATGCCAATTAGAAAGAAAAAAGTAAAACCATTTGTTCATGGATAAGATAATTTTGTACATAGGAAATCTTAAGAATTACAAAGTAAGTTATAAGAACTAATAAGTAAACATAACACAGTCACAGGATACAAAGTAAATGTAAAAGATTCAACCATATTTCTGTAGACTAATAACGTTTGTGTTCCCGTAAACAACTGAAAAATGTTAAAAACTAGTACCATTTACAATAGTATTAAAAACTGAAATACTGAAATTAAACATCAAATACATGTATAAGACCTCCACACTGAAAACCACCAAACATTGTTAAGTAAACAAAAACTTAAGTAAGTGGAGACATATATCATGTCCATGGAATGATTGATTTAAGGTTAAAATGTCAAATCTCTCCTGCCTGATTTATAGAGTCAATGCAATTTCAATAAAAATGCCATGAGACTTTTTTGAATTCACAAACTAATCCTAAAAATTACCTGAAAATACAAAGAACTTAAAATAGTTGAAACAATTTCAAATTTGAAGAACAAAGTTTAAAGATGTTAATCAACTGATTTTAAGACTTATCAAATCTACACTTGTCAAGACAGTGTAAGAGTAGCATAAAAATAGACATATAAAAATGGAAAAAAGTAGAGAATTCAAATATAGACCTACATATATCAGTTAAGTCTGGAGTTTAAGGAAAGATTTTCTTTAGAAGGCGGTTTTTATTATTTTTAACAAAGTCACCAAGGTAATTTGGGAAGTAAAAATGGTCTTCTCAACAAATGGTACTGAAAAACTGGATATTAATCTGAAAAAATAATTAACTTTGACCCTTACTTCACATTGCATACAAAAAATCAACTCTAAATAGATCATGAGCCTATATATAAACTTTAAAACCATAAAACTTCTAGAAAAAAACCATAAGAGAAATCTTTTGAGACCGTGAGAGGGACAAAAATTTCAAAAATAGAATACATAAAAATAAACCATTTTAAAGACAGGGATTAATTGCACTTTAGAAAAATTTTAAATGTTTGCTTCTCAAAACTATCACTAAGTGGAAAAGCCAAGCCAAAAAATGAGAAAAAAAATTTGTAGTACACACATCTGGTAAAATACCTATGTCCATAACACATAAAGAACTCTTACAACTCAATAAAATAAAAGATAAACAACCCAATTAAAAACTAGTTGAGTAAATGACTTGAATAGATACTTCACAAAAAAGGCTTATGTATGGCTAATAAATACACAGAAGGATACTCAACATTATTGGTCACCACAGAAACGTTAATAAAAACAACACTGAGCTGCCTGACCAGGCAATGGTGCAGGGTGTCAGTCTGATACGCGGAAGGTCCAGGCTCAAAACTCTGAGGTCGCCAGCTTGAGCACAGGCTCATCTGGCTTGAGCAAGGTTTATCAGCTTGAGCCCACGGTCACTGACTTGAGCAAGGGGTCAAGGGGTCACTTACTCTGCTGTGGCCTCTCCCCCCCATCAAGGGACATATGAGAAAGCAATCAATGAAAACTAAGGAGCTCCAATGAAGAATTAATGCTTCTCATCTCTCTCCCTTCCTGTCTGTCTGTCCTTATCTGTCCCTCTCACTCTCTGTCTCTGTCACACACACACACACACACATACACACACAAACAAAACAAAACAAAAAAACATTGAGCTCAGCCCACTACAATTGTTAACATTAAAAAGATTGAGAATACCTGGGCCCTAGCCAGTTAGCTCAGCAGTAGAGCATTGGCCAGGTGTGTGGAAGTCCCTGGTTCAATTCCTAGCCAAGGCACACAGGAGAAGTGCCTGTCTGTTTCTCCAACCTTCCCCCTCTCCTTTTTCTCTGCCTCTCTCTTCCCCTCCCACAGCCAGGGCTCCATTGGAACAAAGTTGGCAGGTGCTGAGGATGGCTCCATGGCCGCTGGCTCAGATTGTAGAGGAACAACGCCCCAGAGGGGCCAAGCATTGCTCTCTGGTGGGCATGCCGGTTGGATCCCAGTGGGGCGCATGTGGGAATCTCTCTGCCTCCCCACTTCTCACTTCAGAAAAATACAAAAAAATAAGTAAAAAGACTGAGAGAACCAATTGTTGACATGAATGTGAAGCAAATGGAACTCTTATACTTTACTCATGGCAGTGTAAAATGGTACAATCATGTTAGAAAATATTTTGACCCAAAAACTACACTCTTCGGTATTTACCAAAAAGAAATAAGAATATATTTATAAAAATTTTTGACATAAATATTCTTTTCCATATCCAAAAGATAAAAACAACCCAATGTTCATCAAAAGATAAAGGTATAAAGAAGCTGGTATATCCATACAATGGGGGACTACTCAGCAATAAAACAATAAATTACTGATATATACAATATAGCCAAATCTCAAAATTATTATGCTAAACAAACAAACAAACAAAAAACAGAATCGAGAGTACATACTGAAAAAGTCTATTTATATAAAATACAGAAAAAAATAGTGGTTGCATGGGGCAAGGAGTCAGGAATTTGACTATAAAGGAGCGTGAGCAAATTATCTGGGGTGATGGAAATGTTCTATATATTTTTTGTGGTGGTGGTGGTTACATGGGTTTATACATTCATCAAAATGTAAAGGTATAGTAGAACATCCAAACTGACAAGCAAATAAAAAGGGAAGGAAAAGTTTAGCAAGCCGACAAAAGTAAGTATATGGGTGGAAAATAGCAAATATTATAATAAGGAAGTATAAAATTAAGTATATCATATGACCTAACATATTTTTAAAGGACATAATGGCTTTTCTTTTGAAGGTAGAAATAAATTTTTTTCTAAATGTTTTCTCTATAAAAAAAAAGCTTTTCTTGGCTCCCTTATCTGTCATATTCATTTCATTTATAAGGATATGATTGTTAAATATTTAAATAAACAGAAAAATTATTACAGTTAATGTGATATAAGCAAGAGTTCTGGATACAAAAATCAGTTCATAAGAGTTCATTTTGTTTCTATATAATAGAGAAATAATTATAAATATTTTAAGTTGTATTTATAATAGCATCAAAATAGTAAATACCTAAGAATCAATAAATTATAAAACATTACTAAGAAAAATTAAATAAGACCTAAATAAATAGAGGTATATAATTATCTTCCAAAATTTATCAATGGATTCAAAATTTGTCTATGGATGAAAATTTCTGCCACTTTTGGTAGAAGTTAGCAATCTAAACTCTATCTTAAAATGCAAAACAATAAGTATAAACAATTTGAAGAACAAGGTGAAAGTATTCGCTCAACTAAATATACAACAGTGTTTACTAAAAACATTGCCTCAAGGAAAAACAAGTAGATCAATACAACTAATCAAAGAATCTAGAAAGACACCTACATACAGTTCATAATTTATGATAAAAATAATACTGCAGAGCAATAAGGGAACATGAGACTCTCAATAAATGATTCTGAGTTAATTGGCTATCCAATATGAAATAAATAACACTAGATGCCTATGTCATATCATATAGAAAAATTCATTTTAGATGGATAAAGATTTAAATGTCAAGTGCCAAACAAAGTTTCTAGATGAAAA
Source organism: Saccopteryx bilineata (assembly GCF_036850765.1). Classification (NCBI taxonomy): domain Eukaryota; kingdom Metazoa; phylum Chordata; class Mammalia; order Chiroptera; family Emballonuridae; genus Saccopteryx; species Saccopteryx bilineata. The sequence continues at coordinate 74,003,845 of NC_089495.1, read as the reverse complement.
TGTTTGGATATAGCTTTAGGATCTTGAATTAATTTCAACTGAATATAAAAAGTCCTTATAATAGGGAATGAGATTGAAAAATTAGATTGCAGTGAAATAAAGAAGCCACACTGAAAGATTCCAACACACACACCCAAAAAGCAAATAAGCAAATTATAGGATTAGAGAAGATATTTCCAATACTGTACTTATAACTAATAAAGGGCTTGTATACAGACTAAAGAGCCATTACAAATTACCATTAAAGAGACAACCCTACAGACTTGAATAGGCATTTCACAAAGATAATAATATAAAAAGATAACTAACTGATCAATAAAGTTATAAAACTATCCCACTCCAATAGTAATCAAGAACATGCAAGCTAAGATCATATATCAATATCACTTTAAACCCTTCTGAAATATAGATATTTAAAATGCTGATAATACTGTTGTGATAATTCACTGACTTATGTATTTATGTTTGTATGTAAAATATTCTACTGAATGCACAAATACAAAAATAATATTTATGAAAAGAAGCTTTTGTCAAAATTTTAGTTTTGCTCAAAATTTGTTACTAATTTATTAATTCGATGCAATTTCAATCAGAATTCTAATTTTAAAGATTCTGGTTTTTTTTGAGAGAGAATAAATACAATTATTTTAAGTTTCACAAGTAAAAGGAAGTATCTATGATGAAAAAGAAGATTATGAACAAAGAAAAGCATTAAGAGGAATATGTAATTTACCAGGTAATTAAATTTACTATAATCTCTGGCACTGACACAGATATAAACAAAGATGTTTATGGAACAAAGAGTCCAGAAATAAATTCAGAAAAGTGACATTTTAATTCAGTGGGAAATAATTGGTTTATTAATAAATGATCTTGGAATAATTGGCTATCTAATTAGAAGAAAACAAGCTAGATCTTCTACCTTGGACCATATGCCAAAAGTGAATTCCAGATGGATAAAATTTAAATGCAGAAATATTTTTGAAGTTTTTAAAAATTAGAAAATCAATATAATTTTTACCTAGTTGAGATAGAAAATAATTCTTATGCAATACATAATTTTCTAAAGCCATAATTAAATAAGACATATTTGAATTCATAAAATTAAAGCTATATTATATGAAAACTCCACCAAAAACAAAGTCAAAATAGAAATGATGAACTAGGAAAATATGCAGTCATATGACAAAATGTTACTAGCAAACTAGCAAAAAAGAATGCCTCTAATTTGAAAAATAAATTTAAAATTAAAAGAAAAAATGGACAAAATCTATACACAAGCAACTCACAGAAAGTGAAACCCAACTGGCCAAAAAACGTGGAAAGATGCTTAGCTTCACCAGTATCTAGAGAAAGTAAAAACTAAAAAAATCAATAAAAGTGGCATTTTTAACATATATCAACAAAAATGAGATTTATGGCGCTTGGTGGTGATGAGGATATGAGAAAATGGGCACTTTCTTATGTTATTGCTGAGACTACGAGTTGTTCAAGCTTCTCATAGCAAGCTAATATTAAGAGGGCTGGTAATGCTATATATAAACATTCAAAATATACATACCTTTTAACCAAGAAATTTAACTTTGGAAAATCTATTCTACAGAAACAAATGTACCAGTGCATGATGGTAATACAAAGATGATTACTGAACAATTTTTGTGGCAATGAAAAACAATAAAATTTCTGGAAGCAAATGTCTCCAAAACAAATAGTAAAATAGATTAAGGAATATCCATTCTGTAGATGTGGCTTTTGAAAACAAGAAGAAAGGGGAAAATGGAGAGTTGCTAATTAATGGTTATAAAGTTGCACTAATGCAAGATGGAGACGTTCTACAGGTGTTCTGTTCAACATGGAAGAGTAGGAAGATGCTACGCTCATGACCACATGAAAATTACAACTAAATTATAGAAAAATCAACCTAGATAACCACCTGAGGACGAGCTGAACAGAGTCCTATAACTAAGAATATAAAGAAACTATATCAAGACTGGCATGAGGGGCAAAGCCAAAACTGGGCTGGGCCCACACCCACATTTGGCTATAAAGAATCCAAAGGACAGGTCAGCTGCAAGGAATCTCAACTCCATGTTGGGCTCCAGAGCCCAAAACACCAATGCTGGGAAGAGGAGTGTAACATCTGGCTGTGAAAATCAGAAGGGATACTTGTCTACCCCAGTAGAATGGAAAGCTGCTAGAAAACTAAACATCATCTTACAGGGTCAGCCCACAAACTCTTATTTGCAAGTATTCAGCTTGGGTTTTGGAAAATGGACAATGGCTCATGGAGCCCCAGAAACATAAGGGAGAAACAGAGTTGTGTGACTTAGAGGCCAGGACTGGAGGGATGGCTGGTATTTTCCCTGTATTGAGCCCTCTGCCCAAATGGCTGATGAGCATTATCGTTTCTGTGTTTAGCCCTGCCTCCATTTGGCCAAATGTGAATATGCATTAGCCTGGTTAATTTGAATAACTTCAACCTGATGACCCCCTGAGACCCCACCCCACCACAAAGGTCAGCAGGCTTCTGATGGGTGGTGGTTTGCTTTGTTGTATCCTGCGACATATGCTGTATGGATGCAAGCTCAGCTTTGGCACCAAATATGAATCTGTATTAACCTGCTGAACACTGTTTGCCCCACCCTGATGACTTCCTGAAACCCTGCCTCACACAACTCACATACCCCCTGAGACTCTTTCTTTGGCTGAGCCTTATGAGCAGCCAGCAGACTGCAGCATGTCTCAAGGTGCTTTCAGCTTTTGCTGATGTTCCCCAGGTCTACTACTGATGGCAGTAGGCCTCAGGTCACAATGTGGCCTTTTCCACATGCATGCAGGCACAGTACAGGAAAGCTACTAACCATGGTTCACTTAGTAGCTCATAAAAGGTAGCCCCAAACAGGTCACAAGCAGCATCTGCTATTGAGCTGCACTGAAGCCCCTTCCAAGAGGTTTCAGGACCAATACAACAGGTGTCCAGTTTCAGAACAAAAGGGAGTACTACCCAATTAGCTTCACAAGTGGCACACCTAAAGGGAAGTCTCAGCAGGTACCATAACTCACTGGGGAAAATCCCCCACACAGCAGCCTGTACTCACACTGTGGTCATGGCCAATCTTTACACCCAGCTATTTTGAAGTTTAATAAACTCTTTGATGGGCCAAAAGCAATCAATGTTCAACTGCACCAAGAGGGCAAACACAACCATACAAGGGACACTCCTGGAGAATCCAGCTCAGGTGATTCAAGAGGCAGGACCACTAGGCCCCATGAGACAACCACTACATAAGATTGAGAAACTGAGAAACAGCAGATCTACCTAATACACAGAAACAAACACAAAGAGGCAACCAAAATGGGGAGACAAAAAAATCATGTCCCAAGTAAATGAACAGAAAAACTCTTTAGAAAAAGATCTAAATAAAATGGAGGCAAGCAAACTTCCAGATACAGAGTTCAAAACACTGGTTATAAGGATGCTCAAGGAACTTAGTGAGAAAGAGATAGTAAGCATTAAAAGAGGGAGGCATAGAAACTTTGAAAAAGAACTAGTCAGAAATCAAGAATAAAGTAAATATTCAAGAAGAGTGTTTCTCTTTTATGTTTGTCTTTTTTAAAATATAAGTGAGAGGAGAGGAGATAGAGAGACAGACTCCTGCATGCACCCCTATCAGACTCCACCCAGTGACCCTCCATTTAGAGCAATGTTCTTCCCATCTGGGGCAATGCTCACAACTAAGCTATCTTTAGCAACTGAGGTGGAGGATCCAAGGAGCCATCCTCAATGCCTGGGGCTAACACACTCGAATCAATCAAGCCATGACTGTGGAAGTGGAAGAAAGAGAGAGAGAGAGAGAAGAGGAAAGGGAAGAGAAGCAGATAGTTGAGAAGAGTGTTTTTCAACTACCAGTTTGTGGACCAGTGCCAGTCCACCAAAAACTTTTGTGCTGCTCCATGAAAGATTTAACCATCCTGATGTTGTATGAAGATTATACAGGCTATAATCATTGGATTTGTAATCTTCATAAAGCATTAATGTGGTTAATTCTTTCAAGGACCAGCAAGAAATTTCTGTTGAATAAGTACCAGTCCATGAACCAGCTCTAGAAAAAATCAATGAGAGATTAAATAAAGCATAGAATCAAATTAGTGATTTGGAAGACCAGTGGGCACAGAACACCCAATCAGAACAAAAAAAGAATTAAATGAACAAAGATAATTTTAAAAACCTCTGTGAGGAGGATTCCAAGATGGCAATGGAGTAGGCGGACATTCCAACTGCCACCTCCCAGGACCAAACTGAATTACAACCTAATTTAAGAACAATCATCTTGAAAAACCAACTTTGGACTAAACAAAGAGGAGTCTATAACCAAGGATCACAGAAGAAGCCACACCAAGACTAGTAGAAATGGCAGACACACAGAAAGGTCTGCCCTGCTCCCAGGAGTGAGTTGTGGCTGAGGGTCTGGAGGGACTCTCATTGCAGGGAGGGTCGCTCTGAGAGGTGTGGGTGCTCAACCTCAGGCCTGGAGACCTAGCCTAGAGCCCCAAAGCCTAGAAGAGGCACCCACACAGCATTTGGCAGTGAAAAGAGCAGGGTTTCTGTCTGCGAGAAAGTGACAGAACTCTCTGAGATGCAGGCTCTGTCTTAAAGGGAGCCACACAGAAAATCTTGTTTATAGCCACTTACCCGGGGCTCTGGAGGAAGGAGAGCTGAGAGGACTAGAGTTGTGTGAGGACAGTGTAAAGTTGGAGACCCAGGGAGAGACATTGTGGGGGATGACTACCAGAATCCCTGTGCTGAGTCATTCTCCAGTACTGTTGTTGCCACCTTTCTAGGGTGGACCAATCTCCTCTCAGTGGCATTAGCCTGGGGAAAAGCAACTGCTCACCCTCGGGAGTATCTACTGCTCCAGTCAGAGCAAAGGGTCATTCTGAGAGGCCAGAAAGCAGGGGCACATCAGTGACTGTTTTCTGGTGTTGAGACTGGAGCTACCCCCCTTCCCCCATGCACCTGAGTCTAAGACTGGTGCTTCCACCTCAAGGGAAACTCAGTGAAAACTTTCCAGAATATGAGCAGACCACACTTATGAGTCTCAGAGGCCATACCCACCTGACTCTTAGGGCCACACTCTGCTGAGGTATGTGAAAAAAGTATGGTCAGACTGACACCTGTGGCTGAGGCAGTGGAGCCACATCCACCACCCTTCCTAATCCCTGAATTTCCCAGGCTCTAGACTCTAGCAGAGGTTTTTACAACAGCCAAGCCCAACAAATAGCCAGCAGACAGAGGCTGCAGGAGGGACTCAGGAAACCTTGACCTTTTAAGTGGACTTTCCCACAATCCCAGTGGGGGTAAAAACCAGCCTAGGTGTGCAGCTGGTATTTCCATGTGCACCTGGGCCCAGGAGAAGCAGCCACAAACTCTGGATTGCTTATAGCTCCAGGAAAGTTGCTGAGGGCCAGACACAAGAAGTGTCTCCCACTGGTCTGTGCCAAGTTCCTGCCAGGGATGCCCAGAGCTGGCACATCCAGTGGCCAGCTATGGAAAGCATTGGTTTAGGACCTAACAATCCTTGCTAGAGCGGTTCCTAAGGAAGGGCTCCTCACAACTGGCACAGCTGAGGTGAGTTCTACTCTCTGTGATCAGCACTGGCACAGCAGCTCTTGTGCATTGGATAGAGTGGAGCTTCACAGTAAGCTGACCTGAGTGCTGGATATTTTACCTGCTGGGCTAGACTCCAAAGGAGAAAGTGAGGAATTGGCACAAAATATTCAAAGTATTGGAAAACAAAAACTTACAAAAAAGACTATCACATAAAATTTAAAGAGCTTCCCCAACAAGATAAAGTTAAAGGAGTTTATTATCATCAAACTAGTATTACAAGAAATATTAAAGGGACTTCTTTAAGAAAAAGAAAAAAAAAGAAAGATAAATATGAATAATAAAATTGCTATAACTATGTACCTATAAATAATCATTTTATATATAAATGGGGTAAATTCTTCAATTAAAAATATAGGGTAGGCCCTGGCTGGTTGGCTCCGCGGTAGAGCGTCGGCCTGGCGTGCGGGGGACCTGGGTTCGATTCCCGGCCAGGGCACATAGGAGATGCGCCCATTTGCTTCTCCACCCCCACCCCCTCCTCCCTCTCTGTCTCTCTCTTCCCCTCCTGCAGCCGAGGCTCCATTGGAGCGGGGATGGCCCGGGTGCTGGGGATGGCTCCTTGGCCTCTGCCCCAGGCGCTAGAGTGGCTCTGGTCGCGGCAGAGCGATGCCTCGGAGGGGCAGAGCATCGCCCCCTGGTGGGCGGAGCATCGCCCCTGGTGGATCTCCAGGGTGGATCCCGGTCAGGCGCACGTGGGAGTCTGTCTGACTGTCTCTCCCCGTTTCTAGCTTCAGAAAAATACAAATACATACATATATATATGTATATATGGTAGCTGAATGGATAAGAAAACAAGACCCATATATATGCTGTCTATAAGAGACTAACCTCAGAACAAAAGACACACTAGACTGAGAATAAAAGTTTGCAAAAAGATATTTCATGTAAGGGAAAACAAGTAAACAAAAAAAAATCTAGGGTAGCAATATTATGTGAGACAAAATAGACTTTAAAACAAAGGCTACAGGTCCTGGCCGGTTGGCTCAGTGGTGGAGCATCGGCCTGGCGTGCGGGGGACCCAGGTTCAATTCCCGGCCAGGGCACATAGGAGAGGCGCCCATTTGCTTCTCCACCCCCACCCCCTCCTTCCTCTCTGTCTCTCTCTTCCCCTCCCGCAGCCAAGGCTCCATTGGAGCAAAGATGGCCCGGGCGCTGGGGATGGCTCCTTGGCCTCTGCCCCAGGCGCTGGAGTGGCTCTGGTCGCGGCAGAGCGACGCCCCGGAGGGGCAGAGCATCGCCCCTGGTGGGCGTGCCGGGTGGATCCCGGTCGGGCGCATGCGGGAGTCTGTCTCTCCCCGTTTCCAGCTTCAGAAAAATACAAAAAAAAAAAAAAAAGAACAAATACAATATTTAAAATAAAGAACAAGTAAATTTAAATAAAACAAAGGCTACAATAAGAGACAAACTATATTACATAATGATAAAGAATTTAACCCAATAAGAATATAAACCTGTAACAAAGGAGCAGCTAAATATATAAAGCAAATATTAATAAACATAAAGGGAGAAATTAACAGTAAAACAGAAATACTAATGGACTTTAACACCACATTGACATCAGTGGATAGATATTACAAACCAAAAAAAAAAATCAAGAATAAAAAAGCAGCTTCAAACGACACATCAGACCACATAGATTTAATTAATATTTTTAGAGAAGTACATTCCCAAACTGCAGGATACACATTTTTTTCTCAAGTGCAACGGGAACATTTTTCAGGGTAGACCACATGTTAGGCCACAAAATAAGCCTCAGTAGGCCTAGCCAGATAGCTCAGTTGGTTTGAGCATCGTCTTAAAGTGCAGAGATCGGCGGTTCAATCCCCTGTCAGGGCATATACAGGGACGGATCAATGTTCTTGCCTCTCTCTCTCTCTCTCTCTCTCTCTCCCTTCCTCTCTCACTAAAATCAATCAATAAATAAATAAACATTAAAACAAACAAACAATAAACAACAAAAATAGCCCCAATAAATTTAAGATAGAAATAATTTAAAGCATCTTCTCTGACCACAATGATGTGAAACTAGAAATCAATTACAAGAAAAGAACTGAAACACACACACACTTTGAGGATAAATAACATGTTACTAAACAATGACTACGTTAACAGTGAATTAAGGAAGAAATTGAAATATACCTTGACACAAATGAAAATAAAAACACACCAATCCAAAATCTATAGGACACAGTGAAAACTGTTTTAAGAAGAAAGTTTATAACAATATAGGCCTATCTCAAGGAAAAAAATCTCAAATTATCAGTCTTACCTTACAACTAAAGGAACTAGGAAATGAACAACAAACAAAGCCCAAAGTCAGTAGAAGAAAGGAAATAATAAAAATCAGAGGGAAATAAAATGGAGTCTAAAAAACTACAAAAGATCAATGAAAAAAAGAGCTGGATCTTTAAAAAAGATAAAAAGTTTGACAAACCTTTAACCAGACCCATCAAAAGAGAGAGAGAGAGAAGACCCAAATAAATAAAGTAAAAAATGAAAGAGAAGTGACAACTAACACCACAGAAATACAAAAGGTTGTAAGAAAATACTGTGAACAATCATGCCAACAAATTGGATAATCTGTAGAAAATGGAGAAATTCTTAGAAGTATATGGTATTCCAATACTGAATCAAGGAAAAAAAACTGAACAGATTGATTACCACCAATGAAATCAATCAATAATAAAAATATATCAATAAACAAAAGTCCTAAACTGGATGACTTCACAGGTGAATTTTACAAAACATTTAAAGAAGAACTAACACCTGTCCTTTACAAACTATTCCAAAAAAATTCATGAGGATAGAAGGCTCCCAACCTTATTTTATGGAGCCACCATTATCCTGACTCCAAAACTAAATAGAGATATTACAAAAAAAGAAAAAAATAGTTTAATATCCCTGATAAACATAGATGCAAAAAGGCTCAACAATATATTAGCAAACTAAATTTAACAGTACATTAAAAAGATCATACACAATGATCAAGTAGGATTTATTCCTGGGATGCAAAGTAGATACAATATCTGTAAATCAATTAACATAATATACCACATAAACAAAATAAAGGATAAAAATTATATGATTATATCAATACATGCAGAAAAGAAATTTGACAAAAATCCAGCATCCATTTATGATAAAATCTTTCAATAAAGTGAGAATAGAGGGGACAAACCCAAGAAAACATCATTGTTGGCAAACAAGTCTGTTAGGCTTGCTCGCCTTGTACTTTGCCTGATTGGTGCAGGAGCACGGGGCAGCACCTTGTCTATAGTCTGTGTAAGGCTGTGGGTGCTTGCCCTCAGGGCAGCAGATTGTAAACTGGGGATTGCCTGCCACCATTAGGAGGGGTCATTACTTGCTGTTGTTTGCAAGGGAAGGGGTTCCCCCCACCCTGGGTGGTTTTGGCTTGGGAGCCCTGAGAGAGAGAGGGAAGTGGTTTTCCCTGCCTGCTTGCTCATCCACTGTTGGGAGACTCTAACAAATGGAATGGCCCACCATCTTCCGGCTCCACAATTCCTTTACCATCTGCCCAAATTCAATGCAAATATGCATGGCTACAGCCACTGGCCTTACAATCATATTCAATGAAGAAATGCTAAAAGCACTTTTCTTAAAATCAGAAACAAGGTAAGATTGTCCACTTTCACCACTCTTATTCAACATTGTATTGAAAGTCCTAGTCACACAGCAATAAAAAAAAAAGAAAGGCATCCAAATTGGAAAGAAAAAGTAAAATTGTCATTATTTTCAGATGATATGATACTATATATAAAAACCCTAAAGACTCTACCAAAAATTATTAGAACTAATAAATAAATTCAATAAAGTAGCAGGATCCAAAATTAATATTCAGAAATTGGTTATATTTTATATAATAATAATAAACTATCAATAAAACAAAATTAAGAAAACAATCCTATTTAAAATTGCATCAAAAGAATATGTAAAATTTAATTTAATCAAGGAGGTAAAAGAAAATTGTAAGACATTGAAGAAAAAAAACTGAAGAAGATACTTTTTAGATACGATAAGAAAACCTTAATGATTCCACCAAAAAACTACTAGAGCAAATGAATTCAGTAAAGTAGAAGGATAAAAAAATATTTAGAAATTGGTTGTGTTTTTATTTATCAATAAAGAAATATCAGAAAGAGACATTAAGAAAGCAATCATATTTATAACTGCATCAAAAAATAAAATAAAATAAATGACCTAGAAATAAATTTAACCAAGTAGGTAAAACACTTGTACTCAGAAAACTGTAACACATTGAAGAAAGAAACTGATGAAAATACAAATAAATGAGAGCATATACTATGTTCATGAATAGGTAGAATTAACATTGTTAAAATGTCTGTTTTAATCACAGAAATCTATTGATTCAATGCAATCCCTGTCAAAATTCCAATGCTATGTTTCACAGAACTGGAACAAATAGTCCAAAAATTTTATGGAACTACAAAACACCTAGAATAGCCACAGCAATCTTGAGAAAGAAAAACAAAGTTGTAAGTACCACGCTACCTGATATCAAACTATACTACAAATCTATAGTAACCATAAAAGCCAGGTACTGGCATAAAAACAGACATATAGATGAATGAAACAGAATAGACAGCCCAGAAATAAACTAATGCCAATATGGTCAATTAATATTTGACAAAGGAAGCCTAAACAGACAACGGGGTAAAGATAATCTATTCAGTAAATGGTATTAGAAAAATTAGACAGATATGTACAAAAAATTAAACCAGAACACCTTCCTACACCATATACAAGAATAAACTCAAAATGAATTAAAGATTTAAATATAAGACTCAGAATCATATCTGTATACACTTGTATGTGCATTGAGAGCCATGGAACTTTAACATCCAACATACATACTTGTTTGGAAAACCTGGGAATAAAGAAAATTAGAAATAATTATCTTTTTAATGTACCTTTTCATTGTTTCACCAATTTCAATGAACACATTTTTTTGTAATTACAGATTTTTACTAACGTACATTTTCTAGAATACTCATTGACTGATTGAAAATAGGCATTTGGGACCTGGTCAGTTGGCTCAGTGGTAGAGCATCAGCCTGGCATGTGGATGTCCTGGGTTCAATTCACAGTCAGGGCACACAGGGGAAGTCCACCCCTCTCCCTCTCACTTCTCTTTTTTTCTCTCTTTCTCTCTTCTCCTCCTTGCAGCCATGGCTCTGATTGGAGCAAGTTTGCCCCAGGCATGCTGAGGATGGCTCCATTGCCTCTCCTCAGATGCTAAGAAAAGCTCCATTTCTGAGCAATGGAGTAATACCCCAGATGGGCAGATCATTGCCCCATCGGGGGCTTGCTGGGTGGATCCCAGGTGGAGTGCTAGTGGGAATCTGTCTCTGCTCCCCAACTTTCACTTCATTTAAAAAAATGGGCATTTGACCCTTATAACCTCAAATGATCTCACACATTTTAATATAAACATTTTCCCTTAACTTCTCTGTCATTCTTTTTTCTAGATTTCTTTATGCCTCTTTGAATGCCTTTTCTATCTCCCTTGTTAGCACCTTTTCATTAATTGTATAATGATGCATTTCTGTTAATTCCTTCTCATAGCCATTCTTTTCCCATATATTTATGGTTTCTAATTTACTTTCTAACTTATTTGGTATTGAATTCCCCTACAAATTTAGAGAAAAATGTAGGAGACATATAAATATCAAAAAATTAAAATAAGGTGAGGTGATCTATTAATATAACATACACTGAATTCCTAGAGGAAAGTGTATTTTACAAAGCACATTTTGAAACACCAAAGAGTAAGCAGCCACCTGGGGCTGAGAATTTGGAGCAGAACCCTGGAGGAAGAGAATGGCACTGCCAGATGCACAGAGAGGAGAGCTGGCCTTCCAGACATTAAAAAGAGTGGTTTTGTGCATTCATTCTCTTTTTCCCTAGCAACAGTCAATTTTTGTACAAATCACATGAAGACTGCCTATTGGACTAAAGTTGTGCTAAAAATAAATTTCTTTTTCTAAAAATGTAGAGAAGTAGAGATGTTGTCTAGCTAGTAAAATGGTCAATAAAAAAAATGAGTGTAGTGGAAAGAGGCAGTGTAAGCTGATTGCTACTTACAAGAGCACTGTTAGAACAAAAGAACCTGGAAGAACTTGCAATAGCTTTACAGATTACTTCACCACCCATCACATTTCAGAGCATGCTGGCTCTAAGACAAGAACCAAAGAAACTGGAGAATGTTTTAGAATCAGGGAGAGGTCAGAGTAATGGCGGGGTAGGAAGCGATATCGATAAATCTCCCCCAAAACTCAACAAGATCTTCAACCAGAAACAGAAAAACCTATCCTTAGAGCCTCCAGATGTTTTGCAATACACTTGAAGGTATGGTTGAGCAAAAAAATTGGCTAAATATATAACCAAACCCCGAAGGAAATAGGGAGTAAGAAATGCTCCGCCTTCCTCACTAACCTAAACAGGGCGGCTTTTACTGGGAACTGAGAATGTAGAAACTAAGGCGGGTAAAGGGGGTGAATAGATCCAGGCCGTGGCACAAATGGCCGAACCAGGCTGTGGCACGGAGATCCAAGCCGAGGAAAAACTGTGCCTGTGGCAACCCAGGCAATACAAGCTAACACTCGTGCCAAACCCAGACAAAGAAAGACAAGCAGGGCAGCCATTTTCCCCGATCCGCTGGTCGGCACGCACAAATAGTGGGCAAAAGATTCCTTCCAAAGCCCCAGGAGTGGGTGCCCATGTTGTCCCACAGAGGGGCAGAGTCAGAGGCCTTTGCATGGGCCAAAAGCAGAATCTTTGGACCGCCCCAGCGCCCTGAAAAAGCCGTGCATGGGGAGGGAGCGAGAACTAATTCCAACGCTGGAACTTTTCCGTGCGGGCGGGGGTTTCACTCAGAGGCTGAGGCAGCCGGCCTGATATCCTGGTTGGCGCATGCAGATAGTGAGCGAGAGATTCCTCCAAGTGCCTCGGCAGTGTGCGCCCGTGTTATCCCACAGAGGGGCAGAGACAGAGGCCTTTGTGTGGGCCCAAAGCAGAATCTCGGGCTACCCCAGCGCCTTGCAAAAGCCGCGCATGGGGACGGAGCAAGAGCCAATTCCAATGCTGCAACTTTTCCATGCGGGCGGGGGTTTCACTCAGAGGGTGAGACTTCCGGCCTGATATCCTGGTCTGCGCATGCACATAGTGAGCGAGAGTTTCCTCCAAGCACCCCCCGTGTTACCGGACAGAGTGGCAGAGCTAGAGGTCTTTGAGTGGGTGGAAGCCCCGCCTGATTATGCTAGCAGCTCTGACTGACTGAGCCTTACCCAGAGCCCTGTGCTGAGTGGGAATAGAGTGGGGAGTTGCCAGCTCTTTGAGCCTCTTATTACTATCCAGGCAGAGGCAGCAGCAACCCTATAGCTGGATTATCAGGCTACTAATTGAGGAAGGAAAGACTAGGAGAAAGGCTACAGGAACACGGACTCTCTCACTGGTGGAGCCTATATATGCTAATGACCCTTGACTACCAACGAGACTAAAGCTCAAAACATGACATCGATATAGAGACTGATCAACTGCAAACCTCTACCTGAGCGTGCCAAAGGGGCAGAACCCGGGGTACACAGTCACTGACCAGGAAGAGGGAGAGAAAAGAAAAAGCAAAAAGATAACCTCTCAAAATCAAGAATAATCCATAGACTTGATAACCTATCACATTTTATTATATTTGTTTGTTTGTCTCTCTTATCTTCATTCTTGATATATTTTTTTTCCTCCTCCAATTTGGTCAATTAACTCTCTGCTGGTCTTACTCTCTCCTCTCCTTGAACTACACTACCCATAAGTGTTACATCTCCCATTATCTTTTCTTTCCTCTTCCTTTCTCTCTATGATGGTTGCACTCCAAAACCCTTAAGTCTCTCTCTCTATCTCTCTCCTCTTTTTTTTTTTGTGGTTCCCTCTTTTTTCTCTCTCTCTCTCTCTTTCTTTTCTCCCTCTATATTAGTTTCTTCCTTTCTCCTTTATGTCTCCTCTCATTCAAACCTCAATAATGAACAAATTATCTTATCTGGGACTCAAAATTATGTTTGTGGCATTTGGGGGGGTTACTTCACCTTTTTAACTCACTAGCAGTGCTCCCATCCCTGGCTCTCCATTTTATCTAGTTCTTGTTCCACTAAATACAATAGTAATTTTTTAATTTGTCCCCCCATTTTCCTGTTTCCCTCTTATTCCTCTCATCATAACTCTTAGTCAACCAACACCTAAAAGCAAATCATTTTATTCTTGATCCAAATTATTTCCTTATTTGCATTTTGTGGGTCCATACACCCTTCTTTTTTCTTTTCTTTTACTTTTTTTTTTGCCCCTTTATTACTTTACCCCAATTCAGGCCCTCCATTACAGGCATTGTTCTTATATTTAATACAATATAATTCACAGTTCACCACAAGATTTTCTCAAGAAAGAGGGGAGAGGAGAGGAGAGGAAAAAAGGAGGGGGGAAATAATTTCCTTTTTTTTTAATTTTTATTTTATTTAATTTTCCTTTATTTCATTATTAATTTTTTTTAAAAAAAACTTTTCGGCCTGACCTGTGGTGGTGCAGTGGATAAAGTGTTGACCTGGAATGCTGAGGTTGCCGGTTCAAAACCATGGGCTTGCCTGGTCAAGGCACATATGGAAGTTGATGCTTCCAGCTCATCCTCCCTTCTCTCTCTCTGTCTCTCTCTCCTCTCTCTCCCCCTCTCTCTCTTTCTCTCTCTCTCCTCTCTAAAAAAATGAATAAATAAAATAAAAATTAAAAAAAAACTTTTTGTTTTTTATTTTTTTAACTCTTTATTCTTTATTAAATCTTATTAATACTATCAACAAAACCACCTTCAGATACCATTAAGTAAGAGAAAATCAAATATCAAGAATACAAAAGAAAGAGAGGTAACACAGCTAGATGAGGAAAAATCTATGGAGAAAAAATTTAGTATATTGGAAACCTTGGAGCTAAATGACAAAGAATTCAAGATAAAAATCCTAAAAATCCTCTGAGATATACAAGAAAACACAGAAAGTTAATTTAGGGAGCTCAGAAAACAACTCAATGAACACAAAAAATTTATTTCCAAGGAAATTGAAACTATAAAAACAAATCAAACAGAGATGAAAAACTCTATTCACAAGCTGAAAAACGAGGTAACAAGCTTAGCTAATAGAACAGGCCAGATAGAAGAGAGGATTAGTGAAATAGAAGACAAGCAACTTGAGGCACAAGAGAGAGAAGAAGAAAGAGACTCAAATATTTAAAAAAAAATGAGATAACCCTACAAGAATTATCTGACTCCATCAAAAAGAATAACATAAGAATAATAGGTATATCAGAGGGAGAAGAGAGAGAGAATGGAATGGAGAACATACTCAAATAATAAATGAGAACTTCCCAAGCCTGTAGAAAGAATTAAAGCCTCAAATTCAGGAAGCAAACAGAACTCTGAGTTTTCTTAACCCCAACAAACCTACTCCAAGGCACATCATAATGAAATTGGCACAAACCAATGGCAAAGAAAAAATTCTCAAGGCAGCCAGGGAAAAGAAGAATACAACATATAAAGGAAGGCCCATTAGATTATCATCAGATTTCTCAGCAGAAACTCTACAAGCTAGAAGAGAGAGGACTCCAATATTTAAAGTCCTGAAAGAGAGGAACTTTCAGCCATGAATACTATACCCATCAAAGCTATCCTTCAAATATGAAGGAGAAATAAAAACATTCACAGATACAGAAAAGATGAGGGAATTTATCATCAGAAAACCCCCATTCCAGGAATTACTAAAGGGGTTCTCCAATCAGATACAAAGAACAAAAAAAAACAAAGCCACAAGTAAAAGCTCCAAGAAGAACACAATAAAACCAAATTTAAACTGTGACAATAACAAAAAGAAAGGGGGGAGAGGATGGAGATTAACAATAGCAAAGGACGATGGAGTGCAAAAGTACTCACAAAATAGTGCGCTACAATGAACAGGGTAGGAACCCTTTTCATTACTTAAAGGTAACCACCATTGAAAAAACCACCACAGAAGCACATGAGATAAAAAAGATAGCAACAGAAGAAAGATGTATGGAATACAACCAAATAAAAACAAAAAATAGAAAAACAAAAGAGAAGGATCAAACAAGACACAAAACTAATAGAAAGCAATATATAAAATGGCAATAGGGAACTCACAAGTGTCAATAATTACACTAAATGTAAACGGATTAAACTCACCAATAAAAAGGCACAGAGTAGCAGAATGGATTAAAAAAGAAAATCCAACTGTATGCTGCCTACAGGAAACTCATCTAAGTAAAAAGGATAAAAACAAATTCAAAGTGAAAGGCTGGAAAACAATACTCCAAGCAAATAACATCCAAAAAAAAGCAGGTGTAGCAATACTCATATCTGATAATGCTGACTACAAGATGGCAAAAGTACTCAGAGACAAAAATGGCCATTTCATAATGGCTAAGGGGACACTGAATCAAGAAGACATAACAATTTTTAATATATATGCACCAAACCAAGGAGCACCAAAATATATAAGACAGCTACTTATTGACCTTAAAACAAAAACTGACAAAAATACAATCATACTTGGAGGCCTCAATATACCGCTGACGGCTCTAGATCGGTCATCCAAACAGAGAATCAACAAAGATATAGTGGCCTTAAACAAAATACTAGAGCATCTGGATATGATAGACATCTACAGGACATTTCATCCCAAAGTGACTGAGTATACATTTTTCTCCAGTGTACATGGATCATTCTCAAGAATTGATCATATGTTGGGCCACAAAAACAACATCAGCAAATTCAGAAAAATTGAAGTTGTACCAAGCATATTTTCTGATCATAAAGCCTTGAAACTAGAATTTAACTGCAAAAAAGAAAAAAAAATGTGGAAACTAAACAACATACTTTTAAAAAATGAATGGGTCAAAGAAGAAATAAGTGCAGAGATCAAAAGATATATACAGACTAATGAAAATGACAATATGACATATTGGAATCTATGGGATGCAGCAAAAGCAGTGATAAGAGGGAAGTTCATATCACTTCGGCGCTTTATGAACAAACAAGAGAGCCCAAGAGAATCACTTAACTTCACACCTTAAGGAACTGGAAAAAGAAGAATAAAGACAACCCAAAACCAGCTGAAGAAAGGAGATAATAAAAACAAGAGCAGAAATAAATGAAATAGAGAACAGAAAAAACTATAGAAAAAATTAATAGAACAAGGAGCTGGTTCTTTGAAAAGATCAACAAAATTGACAAACCCTTGGCAAGACTTACCAAGGAAAAAAGAGAAAAAACTCATAAACAAAATCCAAAATGAAAGAGGAGAAATCACCACGGACATCGTAGATATACAAAGAATTATTGTAGAATACTATGAAAATCTTTATGCCACTAAATTCAACAACCTAAAAAAAATGGATAAATTTCTAGAACAATACAACCTTCCCTGACTGAGTCAAGAAGAAGCAGAAAGCCTAAACAGACCTATTAATAGAGAAGAAATAGAAAAAACCATTAAAAACCTCCCCAAAAATAAAAGTCCAGGCACTGATAGCTATTCCAGCGAATTTTATCAAACATTCAAAGAAGACTTGGTTCCTATCCTACTGAAAGTCTTCCAAAAAATTGAAGAAGAAGCAATACTTCCAAACACATTTTATGAGGGCAACATAACCCTCATACCAAAACCAGGCAAGGATGGCACAAAAAAAGAAAACTACAGACCAATATCTCTAATGAATACAGATGCTAAAATACTAAACAAAATACTAGCAAATCGAATACAACAACATATTAAAAAAATAATACATAACGATCAAGTGGGATTCATCCCAGAATCTCAAGGATGATTCATTTACGTATGGTTCAACATTCATTTACCTATGGTTCAACATACGTAAAATGGTTAATGTAATACACCGTATGAACAAAAGAAAGAACAAAAACCACATGATCTTATCAATAGATGCAGAAAAGGCTTTTGATAAAATACAACACAATTTTATGTTTAAGACTCTCAACAAAATGGGTATAGAAGGAAAATATCTCAACATGATAAAGGCCATAAACCATCAGCTAACATCATATTAAATAGCATTAAACTGAAGGCTTTCCCCCTTAAATCAGGAACAAGACAAGGTTGTCCACTCTCTCCACTCTTATTTAATTTGGTACTAGAGGTTCTAGCCAGAGCAATCAGACAAGACAAAGAAATAAAAGGCATCCATATCGGAAAAGAAGAAGTAAAGGTATCACTTTTTGCAGATGATATGATCCTATACATCGAAAACCGCAAAACTCCACAGAAAGACTACTAGAAACAATAAGCCAATACAGTAAGGTCGCAGGATACAAAATTAACATACAGAAGTCAATAGCCTTCCTATATGCCAACAGTGAAACAATTGAGAACAAACTCAAAAGAATAATCCCCTTCATGATTGCAACAACAACAACAAAAATCCTTAGGAATAAACATAACAAAGAATGTAAAGGACTTATATAATGAAAACTATAAACCATTGTTAAGGGAAATCGAAAAAGATATAATGAGATGGAAGAATATACCTTGTTCTTGGTTAGGAAGAATAAATATAATCAAGATGGCCATATTACCCAAAGCAGTATACAAATTTAATGCAATTCCCATCAAAATTCCAATGACATTTTTTAAAGAAATGGAGCTAAAAATCATCAGATTTATATGGAACTATAAAAAACCTCGAATAGCCAAAGCAATCCTAAAGAAAAAGAATGAAGCTGGGGGCATTACAATACCTAACTTCAAACTCTATTATCGGGCCACGACAATCAAAACAGCATGGTATTGGAGAAAAATAGACACTCAGACCAATGGAACAGAATAGAAAGTCCAGAAATAAAACCACATATATATAGTCAAATAATTTTTGATAAAGGGGCCAACAACACACAATGGAGAAAAGAAAGCCTCTTCAACAAATGGTGCTGGGAAAACTGGAAAGCCACATGCAAAAGAATGAAACAGGACTACACTTTGTCCCCCTGTACTAAAATTAACTCAAAATGGATCAAGGATCTAAACATAAGACCTGAAATAATTAAGTACATAGAAGAAGACATAGGTACTAAACTCATGGACCTGGGTTTTAAAGAGCATTTTATGAATTTGACTCCAAAGGCAAGAGAAGTGAAGGCAAAAATTAATGAATGGGACTACATCAGACTAAGAAGTTTTTGCTCAGCAAGAGAAACTGATAACAATATAAACAGAAAGCCAATTAAATGGGAAATGATATTTTCTTTTTTTTTTTTAATAAATTTTTATTAATGGTAATGGGATGACATTAATAAATCAGGGTACATATATTCAAAGAAAACATGTCTAGGTTATTTTGTCATCAAATTATGTTGCAAACCCCTCGCCCAAAGTCAGATTGTCCTCCGTCACCCTCTATCTAGTTCTCTGTGCCCCTCCCCCTCCCCTAACTCTCTCCCTCCCTCCCTCCCATGTCCTCCCTCCCCCCCCCACCCTTGGTAACCACCACACTCTTGTCCATGTCTCTTAGTCTCAGGGAAATGATATTTTCAAACAACAGCTCAGATAAGGGCCTAATATCCAAAATATACAAAGAACTCATAAAACTCAACAACAAACAAACAAACAATCCAATAAAAAAATGGAAAGAAGACATGAACAGACACTTCTCCCAGGAAGAAATACAAATGGCCAACAGATATATGAAAAGATGCTCATATTCTTTAGTTATTAGAGAAATGCAAATCAAAACTGCAATGAGATACCACCTCACACCTGTTAGATTAGCTATTATTAACAAGACAGGTAATAGCAAATGTTGGAGAGGCTGTGGAGAAAAAGGAACCCTCATCCACTGTGGTGGGAATGTAAAGTAGTACAACCATTATGGAAGAAAGTATGGTGGTTCCTCAAAAAACTGAAAATAGAACTACCTTATGACCCAGCAATCCCTCTACTGGGTATATACCCCCCAAAACTCAGAAACATTGATACGTAAAGACACATGCAGCCCCATGTTTATTGCAGCATTGTTCACAGTGGCCAGGACATGGAAACAACCAAAAAGCCCTTCAATAGATGACTGGATAAAGAAGATGTGGCACATATACACTATGGAATACTACTCAGCCATAAGAAATGATGACATCGGATCATTTACAGCAAAACGGTGGGATCCTGATAACATTATATGAAGTGACATAAGTAAATCAGAAAAAAACAGGAATTGCATTATTCCATACATAGGTGGGACATAAAAGTGAGACTAAGAGGCATTGATAAGAGTGTGGTGGTTACGGGGGGAGGGGGGAAAGGGAGAGGGAAAGGGGAGGGGAAGGGGCACAAAGAAAACTAGATAGAAGGTGACAAAGGACAATCTGACTTTGGGTGATAGGTATGCAACATAATTGAACGACAAGATAACCTGGACTTGTTATCTTTGAATATATGTATCCTGATTTATTGATGTCTCCCCATTAAAAAAATAAAATTATATAAAAAAAAAGAATCAGGGAGAGAAGCCTCCTCTGGTCTTTGACTAGGTCATCTTCTAGTACACAGAAATACATTTGCACAAGAACACAAAAGAGAATGGCATTGTTTAGAGAACTTCTGTATATAGCAGAATTATAGACCTACTGGAAGCTATCTTAGAACTATCTATCTCAGCTCTCTTATATATACATTAGATCAGAGCAGAGCAGTTAAAGAAGCTGCTCAATGCAGGCTCACCAGCTTGAGCGTGGGGTCACTGGCTTGGACGTAGTATCATAAACATGACCTCATGGTTGCTGGCTTGAGCCCAAGGTCACTGGCTTGAGCAAGGGGTCATTCAGTCTGCTGTAGTCCCCACCCTGCCCGCCCTCAAGGCACATATGAAAAAGCAATCAATGAACAACTAAGGTGCCACAATGAAGAATTGATGGTTCTCATTTCTTTCCCTTCCTATCTGTCCCTATCTGTCTCTCTCTCTCTCTCTCTCTGTCAAAAAAAAGAAGCTGCTCAAGATTCCACAGCTAAGGCCCTGGCCGGTTGGCTCAGTGGTTGAGCATCGGCCTGGCGTGCGGGGGACCCGGGTTCGATTCCCGGCCAGGGCACACAGGAGAAGCACCCATTTGCTTCTCCACCCCTCCCCCTCTTCTTCCTCTCTGTCTCTCTCTTCCCCTCCCGCAGCCAAGGCTCCATTGGAGCAAAGATGGCCTGGGCGCTGGGGATGGCTCCTCGGCCTCTGCCCCAGGCGCTAGAGTGGCTCTGGTCACGACAGAGCAATGCCCCGGAGGGGCAGAGCATTGCCCCCTGGTGGGCAGAGTGTCGCCCCTGGTGGGTGTGCCGGGTGGATCCCGGTCGGGTGCATGCAGGAGTCTGTCTGACTGTCTCTCCCCTTTTCCAGCTTCAGAAAAATACAAAAAAAAAAAAATTCCCCAGCTACTAATTGTCTTCATCTCCATAATTCTACTTCCCCATTAATACAAGTCCATTAAATAAGAAGCAAACAAATATCTGTAGAATTTCTGCAAACCTGAATTAAGAGCTTTCTGAAAATTTATACAGTAGGACTTCTACATTAAGTACACAAAGAAAATTTGTGTATTATTTGCTATTATAAGAAATAAATCCTTTTTAATGCAAATAAATATTTTTATCAATATTAGGTTTAGATTTTTTAATCTATTGTATTTTTCTGAGAGAAGGAAGTACTAAATTATCTTCTTAAACTGTGACAATAAAAATTCAGCCCTTTGCCTGACCTGTGGTGGCACAGTGGATAAAGCATCGACCTGGAAATGCTGAGGTCGCTGGTTCGAAACCCTGGGCTTGCCTGGTCAAGGTACATATGGGAGTTGATGCTTCCAGCTCCTCCCCCCCTTCTCTCTCTCTGTCTCTCCTCTCTCTCTCTCTCCCTCTCCTCTCTAAAATGAATAAATAATAATAAAAAAAGATCTATCAAAGGACATGATTTAGAAAAAAAAATTAAAAAAAAAAAATTCAGCCCTTTTGTCACAATAGGTAGAGAAATCACAGCTATGATCCTATCAATTTTATCACCAGTTACTGAGAAATGCATACTGTCCCTATTTCACTAGGTAAAGTGTCCAAATGTTTTTACCAATAAAGGAAATCTAAAGATTGTTACATCAAAATAAGATTGGCACATTTAACCTAATTTAACGCTCCCTGAAAATTTTGTTAATCTTGACTTGCCTTTTGCTTCTCTGTCTCCTGTGGACCTTTTTTTTCTCCCTGGAATTTTAATTGTTCTTATTACACTTTTTTTTATCCAGGTACTTGTTTCTAAACACTTGTCATCCATGTCTGAAAAGTTGTTATATAAATACTTTGGGTCCTTCCTTTAAAGACCTGGTCAACCTTTCTCAATGACATTTGAATATTCAGTGATCAGATTTCCAAGCTACCCTTCAGTAAAAGAATACTCAGATATTGTTTAAAATAGGGAAATAGGGCATGAAGTTTGTAAAGGAAGTTAAGTGAAATCATGTCATATTTTGGAGAAGATACATGAAATATCACAGCATTTCCTCTTGGTTTTTCTTGGTTATAATTCAATTTCAGGTACACCCTACCACCAATGCAACATTTTATTTCAACAAATATTTCAGTGCCCAGTGTGCTGTATGCAGGCCCTGGAACATCACAGACAAATAGGACATTGCTCATTTCTTAGGAGCAAACAGTCCTACATGGGAGAGAAATAGTCCAGTTACTAATTTATGAAGTAGTTAGTGCTATGTAACAGGAGTATTATCATTAAAAATAACCTTCTATTATTATCTTTTATTTCCTTGTTTAGTAAGTCTCCTTTTATTGAGAGTGACCTGGTCAATTGTGGTTAACAAGAACTTGCAGCAAATTTGTAAAACTCCATTCAGAAGGCTCGGCTGAGGGAAGGAAGAACTGAAAACCTAAGAACACTTGAGAAAATGCCAGGGGCTTGTTCAGAACTTGCTTATTAAACCTCAGCCCTAGTTAGCAACAAGTTCTTCTCCTTTAGGTGAATAAGGAATGATGCCTTCTGGCTCTAAATTGCTATGATTTAAAGCAGCGATTTTAAGCTTCTCTTAAAATGAATACATGGAGAAAAATACATGAATCATGTATAGATGAGAAATTAGAATCCAAGAGGAAAGATGAGTTGCAGAGGAAGGCTTTGCTTAGAAGACTCTGGTTGTGGCTATCTTGGGCCATTGAAATACACACTATCCTTGAAGTAGGTCCTCCCTCTTTAAAAACTGCAAGGTGTTTGAATTCCCTTTATGTTTCCAACCCACTCCTAGTCCTTCTACTGGGTTAAATCCACCTCACCAAGGTGGCTCTTTGAAATATACATACAAGTACCTAATTTGGTCTCTAGCTTCTTTGCCTGCCCCAGACCTCTTCTTTCTGGCTGTTCCCACCACAGGCTGCTCCAGTTCTTCCAGACTGTAATTCTTCTTTCTCATCTCTGAATATCTATACCTGGTGGCTGGAATTACCTATAGAATCTGGAATTAGAATCAACTACTGCTCTGGGAGAGCCCCAAGGCACCTTTTGCCCCCCTTCACAAATGACTGAGATCAACATAAGAGATCACAAACTCAAAGATATGAAACTGCTCAAAAAATAGAGATGAAAGAGACAGTTAAAAAAAAGTCAGTGACAGTGTTCTTGGAATATATTCCTAAGAGTGGGATGGCTGGGTCAAAAGGTAGTTCCATTTTTAATTTTTTGAGGATCTCCATAATGTTTTCCACAGTGGCTGCACCAGTCTGCATTCCCACCAGCAGTGCAGGAGGGTTCCCCTTTCTCCAAATCCTCGCCAGCACCTATCGTGTATTGTTTTGTTAATGAGCGCCATTCTGACTAGTGTGAGGTGGTATGTCATTGTGGTTTGTTTTTTGTTTGTTTGTTTGTTGTTTTTTTTGTATTTTCTGAAGCTGGAAACAGGGAGGCAGTCAGACGGACTCCCGCATGAGCCCGATGGGGATCCACCCAGCATGCCCACCAGGGGGGCGATGTTCTGCCCATCTGGGGCGTTGCTCTGTTGCAACCAGGGCCATTCTAGTGACTGAGGCAGAGGCCATGGAGCCATCCTCAGAGCCTGGGCCAACTTTGCTCCAATGGAGCCTTGGCTGCGGGAGGGGAAGAGAGAGACAGAGAGGAAGGAGAGGGGGAGGGGTGGAGAAGCAGATGGGTGCTTCTCCTGTGTGCCCTGGCCAGGAATTAAACCCGGGACTCCTGCACGCCAGACTGATGCTCTACCACTGAGCCAACTGCCAGGGCTTCATTGCAGTTTTTTAATTTGCATTTCTCTAATGATTAGTGAAAAAATTCTCCCCCATGTTTATTGCAGCATTGTTCACAATAGCAAAGATCTGGAAACAGCCCAAGTGTCTGTCAGTGGACAAGTGGATTAAAAAGCTTTGGTACATATATACAATGGAATATCATGGGGCCATGAAAAAAAGGAAATATTACCTTTTGCAACAACATGAATGGACCTGGAAACTATTATGTTAAGTGAAATAAGCCAGGCAGAGAAGGAAAAATATCATATGACTTCACTCATTTGAGGAATTCAAGAAACAATGTGAACTGAGGAACGGAATTGAGACAGAGGAGGGATCAAAGGGAAAAGAGGAAAAGGGGATGATAGAATGGGATAAAGCTGAAGGGAAGTGGGGAGGGCACTGTTGGGAGGGGGGCAAGGGAGATTTTGAGGGGAATATGGGAGAGGGAGGATGTATTCGGGGCAACACTAGAATCTATGTAAACACAATCAATTAAATAAAATAAAATAAAATAAAAAGTCAAAGCTTACCAAGAGGGTGCAGAATAGCAAAGTCTCAGTGGGTAGATTTTCACAGGATTCTCCAAGGTCAGCAGGGTGATAGCATCCTTTTCTCCAGCCTTGGTGTTATCGTTGGAGTTTTGTTTTGTTTTGAGTGCCTCCAGTAACTTCTTCCCACATCTTAATCACCCAAAAGGAAAACAATAGTTTTCTCCTCAGCCAGATGCCACATTTAGCCACTTCAACCCACACTTGGTACCACACTTGGTACCAAGAATTCCATCTAGAAAATTGAGTGAGGAGCAAAAGATAAGGGCTCTGGTCCCATCTGGGTTCAATCAGTCCCAATTTTCCATCGGGCACTCGAAAGGAGACTTTTAAACCTCGAAATACTTTGAAAAAGTCCCTGCAGCTTCAAAGGATTGTAAGTGGGAACCTCCCCCCGCCCCCAGCATATTTTCTAGTCTCTGTGAGGCTAAAGCTCTCAGGTGGAACCTGGTCCCTCCTGTAGGCTTCCTGGTTCAGCCTGAGCATGAAACACACAACTGATTCTGTGATTGAAGTTAATTCTTTACTACTTGTTTCAGACTTTTGTCTGGTTGCCTCAAGCCTTTTATAAAACTATAAACATCTTTGCACAAGAAATTTCTACATGTTTTCTAAGCAAGGGTTTAGGATTAGGTATTATCTATAGGCAAGTTCTCCAGACCTACTCTCACACAAGATGTAGTGTTTTCAAACACCATTTGGTCTATTACCTTATAATATGCCTCCCAACTGAAACCTTATTTAGTAATTATTCATCATGATAATATTTCTTGTGTGAATGTGTGCTATGAAAATATTATCTCATAAATAATAAACAATGAGTGTGAAAAGATAAAATTATTCAGCCTTTCCTTGGAAAACCTTAATGTCTTGAATAATTTCAACATATTTATAACCTGAAAATGCTTCTGAGTCCTATGCAATTCAGATAAAATATAGACTAGTTTTGTCCAAACATTTATCGTAAATTATTTAGGATTCAGTGAATTTCTTCATAGAGATAATGATATAAGTAATGCTTAAATGATGGTACCAATCCTCATTAGCACATTGGATTCCATTTGACACTAATGGTACCATTTGCATTGTAGTAAACTTCCATGTATGCTCAAAAATTCAGAATACATCACATAATTCACATACTGCCTCCTCACACATACTCGTTCTTGTCTTACCTCCAAGACTGCATAAAGTAGAAGAAGAAAACTAAGGTTTTCTTAGCAACTACTAAGTTCTAAGGGAAGTATATGAAGTCCTACTTAATTTCCATTCAACAAAACATTTGAAAACTAGTTACTGAAAGTTTGATAGACCCTATAATTATACCATCAGATGTTAATATTGCAGTCTTTCCAATTATTGCAGACTTAGAACATTCCTCTCTCCATCAGGGAACAATGCTTGGTGATAGATATAAAGATGAATAAGACAGTGTTTCTACTCAGTGGAGCTTAAAGCAAAATGGACAAGTCAAAGCCCAAAAAGCCTTATGTGCCTACAGCTCAAAACCTCTTATAGGCCCTGGCCGGTTGGCTCAGTGGTAGAGCGTCGGCCTGGCATACAGGAGTCCCGGGTTCAATTCCCAGCCAGGGCACACAGGAGAAGCGCCCATCTGCTTCTCCGCCCCTCCCCCTCTCCTTCCTCTCTGTCTCTCTCTTCCCCTCCCGCAGCCGAGGCTCCACTGGAGCAAAGTTTTCCCGGGCACTGAGGATGGCTCTGTGGCCTCTGCCTCAGGCGCTAGAATGGCTCTGATTGCAGCAGAGCGACACCCCAAGATGGGCAGAGCATCGCCCCCTGGTGGGCATGCCGGGTGGATCCCGGTCGGGCGCATGCGGGAGTCTGACTGACTGTCTCCCCATTTCCAGCTTCGGAAAAATATAAAAACAAAACAAAAAAACAAACAAACAAACAAAAAAAACACCTCTTATAGCAGTACTACATTCATCCTGCATCTTCATAAGTCTGAGAACACTGACTGGGAGATCTGGCGTCAGACCAACGGAGCCAAACAGTTTTGCTAAGTATTAATCTTAAGACTTGAACACATGCTGAAATCTTTCTACCACTGTCGCGAGGTTTCATGAATAAACATGAAAATCACAACTTGCAGTGCCTGTATAAAACAAGAACTTTTTAAAAATGCTTGCTGTCCTCCCTTCCTGCCCTGGCATTTCACATCATAAATGAAATTTTAAAACACTTTTTAAAAAGCTGAAACTCCAGATTTCTGAGCCACAGAGGAAAATGTCCAAAGCTGGGGACACAATTGCTACTTTGTAGGGCAGTCTACACAGTAATTGTGTCTTACTGGTATCTTCTTTCTTTCACTGTAAACAGTTCTCCTTGTTCCAAGAACAGTGGGAATGTGGGTCTTCAATATAGGATAGATCTTTCATTATCTCTTAATGCTGACCACAACTTGCTTTGGAGTGAAATCCTACTCCATTGCAAAGTCTGGAATGCTGCAGAGACACATGTCGTAGCCAATACAATATCATTATTACAAATAACTTTCCATTATTTTCTTTTATTTTCTTGTTTAGTAAGCCTCCTTTTATTGAGAGTGACCTGGCAAAGTGTGGTTAATAAGAACTTGCAGCAAATTTGTTAAAGTCCATTCAGAAGGCTCGACTGAGGGAAGGAGAACTGAAAACCTAAGAACACTTCAGAAAATGCTTGGGGCTTGTTCAGAACTTGCTTATTAAACCTCTGCCCTAGTTAGCAACAAGTTCTTCTCTTTTAGGTGAATAAGGAATGATCTCTAAGATGCCTTCTGGCTCTACATTGCTATGATTTAAAGGAGTGATTTTCAACCATTTTTAATCTCATGGCATACAAAACTAATTACTAAACTTTTGTAGCACACAAAAAAATACAGTACATTGTTGGTAATCTATCAAAAAAAGAATGGGTCTAATTTTTATTCATTCACACCACATTACTATTGTTGTGTTGGCTGTTGTCATTTTTTAAATTTGACAATCCGAGAGAAAAATGGTCAGTGCTCCTGACGAAATAGTCAGGCATTTTCTGTTTTAAAAATTCCTGCAGCATGCCAGTTGAAAATTGCTGATTTAAAGTGAACAGGGTTTCCTTTAAAAAGCAAGCTTTTTCATTGATATGGCAGTGGATCTAAGGCCATTGCAGTGGATATTGCAAGGATTGATTCCAGCTTTCAGTATTCACCAAAGACCAAACCTGTACTCACTCTCAGGACACAAACTTCTCTAGAGGAGTGTGCCTTTATGTGATGCGCACTGCCAAGGTGGCACGCATTTCTAACTTAGGTTCACAATATTAAGGTTACGTCAACAGTCAATGTTTCAAGCTGATCAAACATTCTCTATCTAACATCTTTGCTCCAGCCTGGGGCAAGAAATGAAATACAATGCTCTATAGATTTTAGTTTTCATTTTCATTAAAAATTCTCTTTTGTCCTCAGTCTAAATTCTTACTCTAGGTTCATCTTAAAGTCTTTACAACACAGACTCCTCCTGAGCTGCTTAGGATAATGCAATACACACAAAAATTGCCATTCAACTATGGACAGTATTATCCAAGAGACCCTGATAAGAAGAAGAAAATGAGCTGAGACAGTCTAATAAGAAGAGCTAACATGCTCAGCATTCATTTAAGGGCCTTACATAAATACATAAACTCATTTAATCTTCATAATTACCCAATGATGTAGGGACAATTAATAACATCATTTTATAGCTGGGGACAATTGAAGCATTATAAGTTTCCCAAGGTGACATAGATACTAAATGAAAGAGACAGGTTACAAACCTGAGAAAAGTGGAGTGCGCATGCACAGACTTACACGACCTCTGTGTAGACAGATTTTCTTTAATTGTTTCCCAGAGATTCTGACTCATTTATGATGGAGTGGGATGTGATGAGGGTGGAGGCAGTGAATGCAAAAGCCACTTTATTGCGGCTCGTGAGCCAGCCGCCACCTCCACCCCATGGCACAGAACAGATGGTTAAACATAGCAGCAAACCTCTACATGGAGAACAAGTATCAGTACTTTTTTTAATTCTTCTGATAGTTTTAACATGCAGGTGGGTTTAAAACAACTCCCAGCACAATAAAGAAATATTGGCCTTAAATGTAACACTAGAACAAATGGACATAATAGACATTTACAGGACATTTCAACCCAGAATGTCAGAAGTATACATTTTACTCCAGTGTACATGTAACATTCTCAAGAATAGACCATATGTTGGGCCACAAAACTAAAATCAACAAATCCAGAAAGATTGAAATTATACCAAGTATATTCTCAGACCATAAGGCTTTGAAATTAAAATTTAACTGCAAAAAAGAAGTAAAGAAACCCACAAAAATGTGGAAATTAAATAACATTATTCTAAAAAATGAATGAGTCAAAGAAGAAATAAAAACAGAGATCAAAAGATATATACAAACAAACAAAAGTGACAACACAACATATCAAAATTTCTGGGATGCAGCAAAAGCAGTAATAAGAGGGAAGTTCATATCATTAAAGGCTTATATCAAGAAATAAGAGAGAGACCAATTAAACAACTTAACATCACATCTTAAGAAACTAGAAAAAAGAGAACAAAGGCAACTCATAACCAGCAGAAAAAAAGGAGATAGTAAAAATTAGAGCAGAAATAAATGATATAGAGAACAGAAAAGCTATAGTAAAAATTAATAATACAAAGAGCTGGTTCTTTGAAAAGATCAATAAAATCGACAAACTCCTGGCAAGAATCACTAGGGAAAAAAAAAGAAAATACTCATATAATTAAAATCTAAAATGAAACAGGAGAAATTACCACAGAGATTATAGATATACAAAGGATCATTGTAGAATTCTATGAAAAACTATATGCCACCAAATTCAATAATCTAGAAGAAATGGATAAATTCCTAGAACTATCCAATCTTCTTCATGAAGAAGTGGAAAGCCTAAATATACCCATAATCAGGGAGGAAATAGAAACAACTATCAAAAACTTCTCCCCCCAAAAAGTCGAGGACCAGATAGGTACACTAGTGAATTCTACCAAACATTCATGAAAATTTTTTTTCTATCTTTCTCAAAGTCTTCAAAAAAAAAATTGAAGAAGTAATACTTCCAAACACATTTTATAAGGCCAACATAACCCTCATACCAAAATCAGGCAAGGACAATACAAAAAAAGAAAACTACAGACCAATATCTCTAATGAATATAGATGCAAAAATTCTAAACAAAACACTAGCAAATTGAATACAACAACACATTTAAAAAAATAATATATCACAATCAAGTGGGATTCATCCCAGGAGCACAAGTATGGTTCAACATACAGAAATTGATTAATCTAATATACCATAACAACAAAACAAAAAACAAAAAACATATGATCCTAGCAATAGATGCAGAGAAGGCATTCAATAAGATACAACATCCTTTTATATTTAAAACACTCAATAAAATGAATATAGAAGGCAAATACCTCAACATAATAAAAATAGTATATGACAAACCATCAGCTGATATCATAATGAATAGTAAAAAAAAAAAAAGAAAGTTTTTCCTTTAAAATCACAAACAAGACAAGGCTGCCCACTCTCTATGCTCTTATTCAACATAATGCTGGAAGTTTTAGCCAGAGCAATCAGACAAGAGAAAGAAATAAAAAGCATTCATATTGGAAAAGAAGAAGTAATGGTTTCACTTTTTGCAGATGACATGATCCTGTATATCAGCGGTTCTCAACATATTTTATGTATTTTACGATGGCTTTAGGTGACCCCTATGTTTTGGTCGTTTGACCCCTGCCGGGGTCGCAACCCACAGGTTGAGAACTGCTGCTGTATATATAAAACCCCAAAGACTCCACAAGAAGACTATTAGAAACAATAAACCAATATAGTAAGGTCACAGAACACAAAATTAATATACAAACTTTTATTGCTCTCATATACGCCAACAATGAAACTTCGGAAAATGAACTCAAAATAATAATCCTTTTTACAGTTGCAACAAAAAACATAAAATACCTAGGAATAAATATAACAAAGAATGTAAAGGATCTATATACTGAAAATTATAAAACATTATTAAAGGAAATCAAAAAAGACACAATGAAATGGGAAAATATTTCATTTTCTTAGATAGGAGGAATAAATATAGCTAAAATGGGCATATTACCCAAAGCAGTATACAAATTTAATGCAATTCCCATTAAAATTTCAATGTCATTTTTTAAAGAAATGGAACAAAAAATCACCAGGTTTGTATGGAACCATATAAACCTTGAATAGCCAAAGCAATCCTGAGGGGGGGAAAAAATGAAGCTGAATGCATTACAATACCTACCTGACTTTAAATTTTACTACAGAGCCACGATAATCTAAAAAGCATGATATTGGCAGAAAAATAGACATACAGTCCAATGAAACAGAATTGAGAGCCCAGAAATAAAACCACATGTACATGGGCGAATCATCTTCAACAAAGGAGTCAAAACACACAATGGAGAAAAGAAAGACTCTTCAATAAATGGTACTGGCAAAATTGGAAAGCTACATGCAAAAGAATGAAACTTTACTACAGTTGGTCCCCTTGCACAAAAATTAATTCAAAATAGATCAAAGACCTAAATATAAGATCTGAAACAATAAATTACATAGAAGAAAACATAAGTACTAAGCTCATGGACCTTGGCTGTAGAAAATAATTTATGAATTTGAACTCAAAGACAAAAATAAATAAATGGGACTACATCAGACTAAGAAGCTTCTGCACAACAAAAGAAACTGTCAACAAAACGAATAGGCAGCCAACTAAATGGGAGATGATATTTTTCAAACAACAGCTTCAATAAGTGGTTAATGTCCAAAATATATTAAGAACTCACAAAGCTCAGCAACAAACAAACCAACAATCCAGTTAGAAAATGGAGTGAAGACCTGAACAGACATTTCTCCCAAGAAGGAATACAAATGACTAACAGACAAATGAAAAGCTATTTCTCTCACTAGCTACCCAAGAAATGCAAATCAAAAATAGAATGAGCTACCACTTCACACCAGTTAGATTGGCTATTACCAAAAAGACAGGTAATAACAAGTGTTGGAGAGGCTGTGGAGATAAAGGAACCCTCATTCACTGCTAGTAGAAATGCAAATTAGTACAACCATAATGGAAGAAAGTATGGCAGCTCCTCAAAAAATTAAGAGTAGGGAAAAACAAAGATGGCGATGGAGTAGGCCAATGTTCCAACTGCCACCTCTCAAGACAAAACTGGATTACAACCTAAATTAAGAACAATCATCTTGAAAAACCAACTTTGGACTAAACAAAGAGGAATTTATAACCAAGGATCACAGAAGAAGCCACACTGACACTGGTAGGAAGGGCAGAGACGCAGAAAGGGCTGCCCTGCTCCCAGGAGTGAGCAGCGGCTGACAGTCCAGAGAGACTCTCACTGCAGGGAAATTTTCCCTGAGAGGTGTGGGTGCTTAGCCCCAGGCCCAGAGCCCCAGCCTAGAGCCCCAGAGTCTAGAAGAGGCACCCAGACAGCATTTAGCTGTGAAAAGAACTGAGTTTCTGTATGCAAGAAAGTGACAGAGTTCTCAGACACACACTGTATCTTAAAGGGCCTGTGCAGAAAATCTCATTCACAGCCAGTTACCCAGAGCTCTGGTGGGGGAGAGCTGAGAGGACTGGAGTTGTGTGAGGAGAGTGTAAAGTTGGAGCCCCAGGGAGAGAAACTGTGGTGGATGGCCACCGGAACCCCTGTGCTGAATCATTTTCAGTACTGCACTCGCCATTTTTCTTGGATGGAGCAATCCCCTCTGAGTGGCATCAGCCTGGGGAAAAGCAACTCCTGCTTAAACCCTGGGGAGTCTCTCTTACCGCAGTCATGGTGACAGGTCATTGTGAGAGGCCAGGAAGCAGAGGGCGCATCAGTGACTCAGTTTTCTGGTGTAAAGACCGGAGCTTCCCCCCACACTCTCCCGAGTCTATGACTGATGCTTCCACCTCACTGGAAACTCAGTTGAAACTGTCCAGAGAGGGATCAGACCACACCTCTGTGTATCAGAGGCCACACCCACTGGACTCCTGGGCCACACCTTACTGAGGTCTCTGAAAAAAAGTCAAGACAGACTGACACCTGGGGCTGAGGGGCAGACCCACACACACCACCCTTCCTAATCCCCGAGTTGCCGCAGTCTCTAGACTCTAGCAAAAGTTTTTTCAGCAGCTGGGCCCAACAAGCAGCCAGTAGACAAGCTGCAAAAGACTGACTCAGGGGAACTTGGCCATTTGAACATACTTCCCCTGGGACCAGAGTTGGTAAAAGTCAGCCTAGGAGTGCAGGTTGATATTTCCATGTACACCCGGGCCTAGAAGAGGCAGCCACAAACTCTGAATTGCTTGTAGCTCCAAGAAGGTTGCTGAAGGCCAGTCACAGGCTGTGTCTCCCACTGGTCTGTGCTGGTTTCCCACTAGGGAGGCCCAGGGCTGGCAGATCCAGGGGCCAGCTGCAAAAAGCATTGGCTCAGAACATAACAACCTTTGCTAGAGTGGTAACCTAAGAAAAATCTTCTCACACCTGGCCCAGTGGCTCATGTGCATTGGAGAGAGTAGAGCTTCATAGTCAGCCAGCCTGGGCACTAATATTCTACCTATCCTACTAGGCTAGATTCCACAGGGAGAAAGGATTGGAGCATGAATTTTTAATGTGTGAGTCCCTGTGAGTCTATTTTTGGATCTGGTCAAGGGGCTTAGCGACCTTTGGGAGGGGCAGAGTGAGTCCCAAAAGAGGACTCTCTCAGTCTTCCTCCTGGAGACCAGGGCCTCATCAGCTGAAAGAACTTCTGCAGAGGGGATTGTCTGCCACACTCGGCTGGAACTTTCTGCTCACCTTGTTGGGGAGAAATTAAATTTGAGTATTCAGCAGTGGTTGAGGAATCATCCTCTGGAGTAGGGGCCACATTTTCTTTACAGAGTTCCTGACCCAGAGACCCCTGAAGTAGGGGGTCCCACAAACATTGTATTCACAACTTCAGCTGCCCTAATCCACCAAGCATTCAAACTGTAAAGTGGTTGGTTGGGTGAGGAAAATCTGAGCCTACACTACATCTTACTACAAAAGACTCTGTGGGAAGACCAGGCAGCTTCAAAAGGAGGAGAAGCAGCTGAAAAGTGTAGACAAATCTTACAGAGCTTAGGGCTTTTACAGAGCTGCTTTCATATCTAAGCAGGAGATAGCTGATCCTTATACAAAGGTTGGCTTCTCCAACAGTACCGAGGAACAGAAAACGCAGACACAAACAGCAAACAGTGCATTAGCTTCAGACTGGTAGCCCAGAGCAGTTTACAAACAACAGCTGATGCCAACCTAAGAAGAACTAGAGCCAACACTACTGGTAGTGGGTGGCAGAGAGCACCAACCCTAGATGCAACTACATATACAAGGAGCACACCCAAAGGTGGAATCTAGCAGGCACCAGACACTGTAAAGAATAAATACACCCAACAGGACAGACATTGCACAGAGTGTAATACACATGATCAAGGGTGATCCTTAGAGCCAGCCAGCCTGAAGGGATAGCCATACCCACAAAAGGACCAACTGCATCTAATACTCACATACAAGAGGGAAAATAGTACCCTCAAGAAGCATTCTTAGAACAACAACAAAAAAAATGACCTGGAGGACAATACCACCAAAACCATCATCTTTATAAAGACCGCAAAAAAATTTCAAAGTCAGACAGTGCTACCTGAAAAAATGGGCAGACAGAGAAATGTGACCCAAATGAATCAAAAAGAGAAATCACCAGAAAAACAACTGAATGAGATGGAAGTAACCAAACTACCAGATGTACAGTTTAAAACAATAATTTTCAGGATTCTCAAGGATCTTAGAGTAACACTGGATGGACAGAATGAGCACCTAAATAAAGAGATAGCACACATCAAAAAGGACATTGAAATAATAAAAAA
Organism: Saccopteryx bilineata; assembly: GCF_036850765.1. Classification (NCBI taxonomy): domain Eukaryota; kingdom Metazoa; phylum Chordata; class Mammalia; order Chiroptera; family Emballonuridae; genus Saccopteryx; species Saccopteryx bilineata. Next base: position 73,969,281 of record NC_089495.1, on the reverse strand, counting down.
GAACCAGTCAGAAATGACAAATACAATATTAGAAATAAAGACTGCACTAGAAGTAATTAACAGCAGGTTGGATGAAGCAGAGGATCAAATCAGCAATGTAGAGGACAAGATAAACAAAAGCAGAGAAGCAGGGCAGCAAAAAGAAAAGAGGCTCAAAAAGTCTGAGGAAACTCTAAGAGAGCTCTGTGACAACATGAAGAAAAGCAACATCCGCATCATAGGGGTTCCTGAAGGAGAAGAGACTGAACAAGAGATAGAGAACATGTTTGAAGAAATCATAGCTGAAAAAGAGAGCAATCCAACAGGAAGATATAACCATTATAAATATCTACACACCTAATATAGGAGCACCTAAATATATAAAGCAGACTGATGGATATAGAGGGCAAGATCAACAGCAATACTATAATAGTAGAGGATTTCAATACCCCAATAACATCACTAGATAGATCCTCCAGAAAGAAAATTACAAAGAAACAGCAGACTTAAAGGACACTCCAGATCAAATAGATTTAATAGATATCTTCAGAACCTTTCATCCTAAAGCAGCAGGAAACTGGAAGAATCAGAAAACCTAAACAAACTGATTACAACAAATGAGATGGAAACAGTTATCAAAAAACTCTAAACAAAGAAAAGTCTGGGACCTGATGGCTTCACAAGTGAATTCTACCAACTATTCAAAGAAGAACTAACTCCTATCCTTCTCAAGCTATTTCAAAAAATTCAAGAGGAAGGAAGACTTCCAAGCTCCTATTATGAGGTGAACATAACTCTGATTCCAAAACCAGGCAAAGACAACACAAAGAAAGAAAATTATAGGCCAATATCCCTCATGAACTTAGATGCTACAATCCTCAACAAAATATTAGCAAACCGCATCCATCAATATATGGAAAAAATCATACATCATGATCAAGTGGGATTTATTCTTGGGAGACAAGGCTCCCAAGAGTTCTTGCAAATCAATCAATGTGATTCATCACATAAACAAAAGGAAGGAGGTAAACCACATGATAATTTCAATAGATGCAGAAAAAGCATTTGATAAAATCCAGCACCCATTCATGATCAAAACTCTCAGCAAAGTGGAAATACAGGGAACATACCTCAACATGATAAAGGTCATCTATGACAAACCCACAGCCAACATCACACTCAATGGGCAAAAGTTAAAAGCCATCCCCTTGCCCTGGCTGGTTGGCTCAGCGGTAGAGCGTCGGCCTGGCGTGCAGGGGACCCGGGTTCGATTCCCCGCCAGGGCACATAGGAGAAGTGCCCATTTGCTTCTCCACCCCCTCCCTTCCTCTTTGTCTCTCTTCCCTTCCCGCAGTCAAGGCTCCATTGGAGCAAAGACGGCCCGGGCGCTGGGGATGGCTCCTTGGCCTCTGCCCCAGGCACTAGAGTGGCTCTGGTCGCGGCAGAGTGACGCCCCAGAGGGGCAGAGCATCGCCCCCTGGTGGGCAGAGCATCACCCCTGGTGGGCGTGCCGGGTGGATCCCGGTCGGGCGCATGCGGGAGTCTATCTGACTTTCTCTCCCCGTTTTCAGCTTCAGAAAAGTACAAAAAAAAAAAAAGCAATCCCCTTAAGATCAGAAACAAGGCAGGGGTGCCCCCTTTCACCACTCTTATTCAACATAGTTCTGGAAGTCCTAGCCATAGCAATCAGACAAGAAAAAGAAATAAAAGGCACCTAAAATGGAAAAGAAGAAGTAAAACTATCATTATTTGCAGATGATATGATATTGCATATAGAAAACCCGAAAGTTTCAGTCAAAAAACTACTGGGCCTGATAAATAAATTCAGCAAGGTGGCAGGATATAGAATCAATACTAAAAAATCAGAGGCATTTTTATATACCAACAATGAACTGTCAGAAAGAGAAATTAAAGAAACAATCCCCTTCACTATTGCAACCAAAAAAATTAAGTACCTAGGAGTAAATTTAACCAAGAAGATTAAAGACTTGTACTCAGAAAATTATAAAACATTGAATAAAGAAGTCAAGGAAGATACAAACAAGTGAAAGCATATACCGTGCTCATGCTTAGGAAGAATAAACATCATTAAAATGTCTATATTATCCAAAGCAATTTATAAATTCAATGCAATACTGATTAAAATACCAATGACATATTTCAAAGATATAGAACACATTTTCCAAAAGTTTATATAAAACCAAAAAGAACACAAATAGCCTCAGCAATCTTGAAAAGGAAGAATAAAGTGGGAGGTATCATACTTCCTGATATCAAGTTATACTACAAGACCATTGTACTCAAAACAGCCTGGTACTGGCATAAGAACAGGCATATATATCAATAGAACAGAACCCAGAAATAAACCCACACCTTTATAGACAACTGGTATTTTACAAAGGAGGTAAGAGCATACAATGGAGTAAAGGCAGTCTCTTTAACAAATGGTGTTGGAAAAATTGGACAGCTACCTGCAAAAAAATGAAACAAGACCACCAACTTACACCATGCACAAAAATAAACTCAAAATGGATAAAAGACTTAAATGTAAACTGTGAAACCATAAGAATCTTAGAAGAAAACATAGGCAGTAAGTTCTCTAACATCTCTCACAGCATTATATTTGCCGATTTATCTCCACGGGCAAGTGAAATAAAAGACAGGATAAACAAATGGGACTATATCAAACTAAAAAGCTTTTGCACAGCTAAAGACAATAAGAACAGAATAAAAAGACAAACTACACAATGGGAAAACATATTTGACAATACATCTGATAAGGGGTTAATAATCAAAATTTATAAAGAACTTGTAAAACAACACCAGGAAGATAAACAGTCCAATCGAAAAATGGGCAAAAGAAATGAATAGACACTACTCCAAGTAGCCAATAGGCATATGAAAAAATGCTCAATAGGCCCTGGCCGGTTGGCTCAGCAGTAGAGCATCGGCCTGGCGTGCGGGGGACCCGGGTTCGATTCCCGGCCAGGGCACACAGGAGAGGCGCCCATTTGCTTCTCCACCCCCCCTCCTTCCTCTCTGTCTCTCTCTTCCCCTCCCGCAGCCAAGGCTCCATTGGAGCAAAGATGGCCCGGGCGCTGGGGATGGCTCCTTGGCCTCTGCCCCAGGCACTAGAGTGGCTCTGGTCGAGGCAGAGCGATGCCCTGGAGGGGCAGAGCGTCGCCCCCGGGTGGATCCCGGTCGGGCGCATGCGGGAGTCTGTCTGACTGTCTCTCCCCATTTCCAGCTTCAGAAATAAAAGAAAAAAAGAAAAGGACATACAGATGGCCAATAGGCATATGAAAAAATGCTCAACATTACTAATCATTAGAAAAATGCAAATTGAAACCACAATGAGATATCACCTCACACTAGTCAGAATGGCGCACATCAATAAAACAACACATAATAAGTGCTGGCGAGGATGTGGACAAAAAGGAACCCTCCTGCACTGCTGGTGGGAATGCAGACTGGTGCAGCCACAGTGGAAAACAGTATGGAGATTCCTCAAGAAATTAAAAATCAAACTGCCATTAGACCTAGCTATACCACTCTTAGGAATATACCCCAAGAACACCATAGCACTGTTTGAAAAGAAGAAATGCACTCCCCATGTTTATGGCAGCATTGTTCGTAATAACAAAGATCTGGAAACAGCCCAAGTGTCCATCAGAGGACGAGTGGATTAAAAAGCTTTGGTATATATATAGTATGGAATACTACTCAGCCATAAGAAATGATGACATCGGATCTTTTACAACAACATAGATGGACCTTGATAACATTATACTGAGCGAAATAAGTAAATCAGAAAAAACTAAGAACTATATGATTCCATACATAGGTGGGACATAAAAATGAGACTCAGGACATGGACAAGGGTGCGGTGGTTACAGTTGGGGTGGGGGAAGAAAGGGGGTGCTGGGAGGGGCACAAAGAAAACCAGATAGAAGGTGACGGAAGACAATTTCACTTTGGGTCATGGGTATGCAACATAATCAAATGTCAAATAACCTGGAGATGTTTTATCTGAATATATGTACCCTGATTTATCAATGTCACCTCATTAAAATTAATAATAATAATTTTAAAATGTTCAACATCACTAATCATCAGAGAAATGCAAATTAAAACCACAATGAGATACCACCTCACACCTGTCAGAATGGCACTCATTAACAAATCAACACACAATAAGTGCTGGCAAGGATGTTGAAAAAAGGAAACCCTCCTGCACTGTTGGTTGGAATGCAGACTTGTGCAGTCACTGTGGAGAATTGTATGGGTTTTTCCCAAAAAATTAAAAATGAAACTTTGTTTTGACCCAGCTATCCCACTTTTAGGAATACATCCTAAGAATACCAAAGCACTGATTCAAAAGAAGATATGCACCCCCATGTTTATTGCAACATTGTTTACAATAGGCAAGATCTGGAAACAGCCTAGGTGTCCATCAATGGACCAGTGGGTTAAAAAGCTGTGGTACATATATACTATGGAATACTACGAAGCTGTGAAAAAGAAGGAAATATTACTCTTTCTGACAGCATGGAAGGACCTGGAGATTATTATGCTAAGTGAAATAAGCCAGGCAGAGAAAGAAAAATATCATATGTCTCACTTATACGTGGAATCTAATGGACAAAGTGAACTGAGGAATGGAATAGAGGCAGAGGCAGGGTCACAGGGACCAAAGGGACAGCAGTCAGAGGGAAAGGAGATGAGGGGATGGGATCAGAGAAGTTAAAGGGATTAGTGAAATTATATATCCATAACACAGATATATAGATAACAGGATAGCAAATCCTAGAGGGAAGGGGGGAGGGAGTTAAGGGGGAGTGCAAAGGGGGTATAAAAAGGGACATGGGGTGGGGGTGAGGTAGTTATATTCAGTGAGACACTTGAATCCATGTAAACACAATAAATTAAAATTAATAAAAAATAAATTTAAAAAATTAAGAGTAGAACTACCATATAACCCAGCAATCCCTCTATTGGGTATATACCCCCAAAACTCAAAAACATTGGTATGTTAAAATACATGCACCCCCATGTTCATCGTAGCATTATTCACTTTGGCCAAGACATGGAAACAACCGAAGTGTCCTTCGGTAAAGGATTGGATAAAGAAGATGTAGTAATGTAGTGTGTATATATATATATATATATATATATATATATATATATATACATACATACACACACACACACACACACAATGGAATACTACTCAGCCATAAGAAATGATGACATAGTATCATTTATGACAATATGGACAACACTTGACAACATTATTCTGAATGAAATAAGCTAAAAACTGTGTGATTCCATACATAGGTGGGACACAGAATTGAGACTCATGGAGATAGTTAAGAATGCAGTGGTTACGAGGAGGAGGCAGATGCTGGGGAGGGGAAGAGAGGTTGGGGGAAGGATATAAAGAGGGACAAATATAATGTGACAGGATGGTTTGACTTTGAGTGATGGGTATACAACATAATCAACTGTTCAAATGATATGGAGATGTTTACCCAAAATCTATATACTTTTGTTGATCAATGTCACCCTGTCAAATTTAGTTTTCTAAATAAAATAAATAAATAAAACTACTTCCAGCAGTCTGTTAACTCTAATTTTTTTAAGGAGGGAGTGGGCGGTGTGGTGTTCTTCACTTTTTATCATACAATATGCTTGATATAAGCATGCATTTTATAAAATAATATGTCAAACTTAAAGAATTCAATGAAGAAATCTCTTTTTTGAGGTTAACTTTTTTTCTTGTAGCACTAGCAGTTGATGTCATGCTTCAGGCATGGCAATCAGATAGAGATAGCAGATATTGAGGACAGGTTCTTATCACTATCTATAGGAAAAATCCAGAGCAGCAAGAGTCAGTGCTGTAAACAGCCAAGAGTAAATTCTAAGCAGATGGAGGACAGTTCCAGTGGGGAGACTTCAGGTGGCTCTGGTACCAAGTGGGAAGTGACGATTGAGGAAATTAGGCACAGAGGTCTGACACCGAAGAACTGGAGTTCAGTTCTGATGCCTGGGCTTAAAGATAAAAGTTTATAACTGAGAATATTGGCAAGAACCAGGGGAAACTTTGGTCTTGGAGAAATTAGGGTTTTAGGCTGGATGCTCAAATGTAAAAAGAATATGGAAAAGTAACAAGGAGTTCTTTTTGAAAGATCTTTTTCAAAGACCAGTTCGTGAAAGACGAGCTAAGTAGGTCAGTGTTCTGAGAGGAACAGTAACAAAACTGGTCTGACTGTGAGCCTCTACCTGGGCTGGCTAAATGCCTGGGCCTTGGCCATGTCCCTTCCATGTCCACGAGAACAAAGATTATCTGACTGGGACTGACTTCTGTAGGGGCAGAAGGCAACAAAATTTGCCATATCTAATATTATTTCAGCAATTGTGACACTCTGTGAATTATAGTTTTCTTTCTTAAGCAACTTCAGTTATGTAGACCAAAAAATAAAATAGTCAGATACCATTACAATTGATTAACATAATGAGTCTACACCATCCCCATTACAAAATTTCTTATGTAATCCCAATTCTTGATCTAACTTTGTGACTTTTAGCAGAAACCAACTAGCACAGTAAAAATGAACAGGTTAATAAGTAGAAAGATCAGGTGTTGACAGAGCAGCATGGATGTGAAGTGTAAAGGATGTGTGTCATACAAAAGCCAGAATACAGAACAGCAAACATGAACCCATTATGTTCATATATCTATTAAGTTACCCTTATTTTTTTTAATCAACACAAAAGAGGAAACTTTTGAGAATGAAAACTCCTAATGTTAACCACTAGGAAATAAATAAATAGATAAGAAAGTTATTGAAAAATGGTTTCAGGAAAAAACATTTCACTAAAACTGTTTTCAGCAGCCTAATTCAGATGTATCCTTTGAAAACAGCCTTTTATTCTTTCTATATGACCTATTTGCTTAGAAGTAATGCTGATAGATCAAATGAAGCTACTGTTCACTAAGACTCAAATTTATGGAGTTCCTGGGGGACAGAAAGTCCAGAAGTATCTAAGGCATAGTAAATATTCAGTGAATATTTATTGAATTAAGAGGATGGTATATAACAATCTCAATATTGCATTTGACTGGTACATAGCTGAGATTGTAATGGTAGCTTTTTCAGAAAAAAATTAGGTCATACACCAAAATACATTCTGTTAAAACTTTTTAGTCAGTTACTAAAAAAAAAAACAGGAGTCTTTGGTGGGCTACATTTAGTCAGTTTATATGTGTTATAGACATTTACAATCTTTTAAACACTAGAATTATTTCATGTTACACTTGAGAATATGTGGAGTCATTTCCTTAGTTACCTAAAATCCATTTTTATCAAAATTTATTTTGTTTATGCTAGAACAATATAACTTTTCCAGTAATTTTATTTTTTGTTCCTTTAGTTTTCTGTTTCGACAAACTAAATGCTCCAAAAATGTCTTCAGCCAACTTGATGATACTTCTGTTTTAGTTTCTTACTTTCAAAAGAGTTCAACAGCCTGACCAGGTGGTGGCACAGCAGATAGAGCATCGGTCAGGGACACTGAGGATCCAGGTTTGAAACCCTGAGGTCGCCAGCTTGAGCATGGGCTCATCAGCTTGAGTGCAGGGTCACCGGCTTGAGCCTAAGGTCACTGGCTTGAGCAAGGGGTCACTGATGTGGCTAGAGCCCCCAGTCAAGGCACATATGAGAAAGCAATCAATGAACAACTAAGGTGCCAACTAAGGTGCCATAGCTATGAGTTGATGTTTCTCATCTCTCTCCTTTCTGTCTGTTTCTCTCTCTCTCTCTCTCTTCCTCTCCCTCTGTCTCTCTCTCTCTCTATCTCTCTCGCCAAAGAAAAGAAAAAGTTCAACAAATTAACAGCATTTCATATAAGCTAGCATGTTTTCAGCTTCTTTGATATTTTTGTCATGCTTTCAAATTTATTTATTTTTTATTTTGTTTATATTCAGGGTTTTTTTGTCCAATTAATCTTAGTGTTTTTTAATCTAAATATTTAGTTCTTTAGCTCAACTTTAGATACAATGAAGCTAAATAGCCAAAGAGACACGATTATTTCTTTTTGCCTAATAATCTCTTCTGGTTAGATGGCAGGTAGATTCCACTTGAAGTAAATGCTTTGGCAAGGAGAGCAAGCTGTTAGATAGTGAGGCAAAAACAGAGAAGGATATATCTCTAGGGTGTCCTGCCTCAGGCTCCATTCACGTAGGGTGCCATCCGGAGAAGGTTTCAATTTAGGTGGGCCTCTTCCATCCTCTAGCAAGCCAGAGCCAATTGGGACCCCTTTTAAGGACTTCAGCATGTGTACTAGTTTTCTATGACTATTGTTATAAGTACCACCTATTTGGTGGCCTAAAACAACACATTTATTCTCACAATTCTGGAGACCCAAAGTCAGAAGCTTGGATCTACATTAAAAAAAGAGTGTCAGAGAAGGAATAAACGAAGTGGTCACGATGGTCAATTTTATGTGTCAGTTTAGCTGAGCTATAGCTATAGTCTTCAGTTGTTCAATCAAACACTGATCTAGGTATTGATGTGATGGTATCTTGTAAATGTGATTAAAGTCCATAATCAGTTGACAATAAGTAAGGGAGTTTATCAGAGATATTCTGAATGGGTGTGACTCAATCAGTTCAAAGCTCTTAAGAGCAGAGCTTAAGTTTTCCTAAAGAAGAAGTTTTGTATGTGGACAATAGTGTCAGCTTCTGCATCCCGAGAATTTCAGCCTGCCCATTCTGACAGCCAGCCTGATGGATTTTGAACTCACCTACCCAGGCCTCAATATTTCATAAGCCAATTCTTTGCAATAGATCTCAGTATATGTCTCCTACTGGTTCTGTTTTTCTGTTTGAATCCTGACAGATACAAAGTTAAAATATTTTTTTAATTTTTCTTATTCTTAACTAATCTAAAAAACAACTGTTCTTTAAACAATATAGTGGCAATGTATGAGGTTATTATAGCATATAGGTAAGCCAAAGGACTGACAGAAATGTCACAAGGGATGGGAGGGAGGATTTGGAATACTCTGTCATAAGTTACCTGCACTCTTTGTTAGATGGTAGTTACTCAAAAGTAGACTTAGTTAAACATGTACATTTTAAACTCTAGGACTATCATTAAACATTTTTAGGGAACTAAAATGAACACATTTTGATAGAAGATAAAATAGAATTATATTAAAAGTTTAGTTATAAAGGGCAAAAGAAAAAAGAACAAATACAGTGTGTCCATAAAGTCATGGTGCACTTTTGACCGGTCACAGGAAAGCAACAAAAGACGATAGAAATGTGAAATCTGCACCAAATAAAAGGAAAAATCTCCCAGTTTCATACTTATTCAGTGCAATTTGATATGGGTTCACGCACAGATTTTTTAGGGCTCCTTAGGTAGCTATCCCGTATAGCCTCTACAGACTTGTCACTGACTGATGGCCTACCAGAACGGGGTTTCTCCACCAAACTGCTGGTTTCCTTCAACTGCTTATCCCACCGAGTAATGTTATTCCTATGTGGTGGCGCTTCGTTATAAACCCATGGATATTCATGTTGCACTTTGGTCATGGATTCAAATTTAGCAAGCCACAGAACACACTGAACTTTCCTCTGTACTGTCCACATCTCAACTGGCATGGCCGTGGGCTGCTCTGCTGTATACATGATGTTACGTCATCATCTGTGCATGCGCACATGCTGCCACATCATCCTACAGAAACTGGAAAGGTTTTCCTTCTATTTGGTGCAGATTTCACATTTCTATTGTCTTTTGTTGCTTTCCTGTGACTGGTCAAAAGTGCACCATGACTTTATGGACACACTGTATAATGAATAGAAGGTTACAAATATTGTAGATATTATTCCAACTATATCAAAGTGTGTTACATATATAAAGAGTGGAGGAATTTTGCAGTGTTGAATCTATTTCTTATGATTCTGTAATGGTGGGTACATGACACTGTACATTAACTAAAACTCATAAAACTTTTCAGCACAGAGTAAGCATTATGATATGCAAGTTAAAAAGAATTCAAGAGGTCAGGAATCCCTGGATAAAATGTAGTATGTGCAAAAGAATCTAAGTGTAATACAAATATATAAAACAACCTCACTGTACAAACATTGTGTCATCCTGGTGATCAAGACAAATGTCAAGGGATGAATTATGTTGATAATGTATACCTTTAATATGATATGAGATACCTTATTTATGTCTTCTTCCTCCAAACTAATAACCTCAGTCTACTCATGAGAAAAAATTCAGACCCTATTGAGAGACTTTCTGAAAAATATATAAACATTACTTATCAAAGCTTTTAAGGACATCAAAAACAAAGAAAGAATGAGAAATCATTGTAGCCAAAAAAGAAAATAAGGAGATATGGAAATTAAATGTAGTGTGGTATCCTCGGTGGGATCCTGGAACACAGAAAGACATTCAGGAAAACCAAAAAAATCTGAATAAAAGATAGACTTTAATATTATATATGTATATATAATTTATGTGTGCATATATATATAGTTGAAATTTTAATTTTAATGTCTTCAACTGTGAATGAAATTGATTACCTTTTCATATGTTTAATTCTTTTTTTATAAGGATAAGTTCTCTTTTAAGATTTTACTTATTGATTTTAGAGAGAGGAGAGAGAGAAAGAGAAAGGTGGAGTGGAAGGAGGAGCGGGAATCATCCACTCATAATTGCTTCTCTAACCTGTCTTCTAGGTGGATGCCTTATCCACTGCGCCACCACAGGTCAGGCAGGATAAGTTCTCTTTAAAAACTGGTTCTTTGAGAAAGGGAGAAATAGAAAGAGAAAGGGATGAAGAGAGGGAATAAGGAAGGAAGGCAGGGAGGGGAGGAAAAGAGGGGAAAGGAGAAAGGAAGGGAAGAAAGGAGGAAGGAGGAAGCAAAAGATAGGAATAAGAAACATTGGAACAAAGAGTAGATTTCTAACTTTAACATTTTCTTTTTTTTTTTTTTTATAATTTTATTTTTTTAATGGGGTGACATCAATAAATCAGGATACATATATTCAAAGATAACAAGTCCAGGTTATCTTGTCGTTCAATTATGTTGCATACCCACCACCCAAAGTCAGATTGACCTCCGTCACCCTCTATCTTGTTCTCTCTGTGCCCCTCCCCCACCCCCTTTCCCTCCCCCATTCCCCCCTCCCCCCTGTAACTACCACACTCTTATCAATGTCTCTTAGTTTCACTATTATGTCCCACCTACGTATGGAATAATACAGTTCCTGTTTTTTTCTGATTTACTTATTTCGCTTCGTATCATGTTATCAAGATCCCACCATTTTGCTGTAAATGTTCCGATGTCATCATTTCTTATGGCTGAGTAGTATTCCATAGTGTATATGTGCCACATCTTCTTTATCCAGTCATCTATTGATGGGCTTTTTGGTTGTTTCCATGTCCTGGCCACTGTGAACAATGCTGCAATAAACATGGGGCTGCATGTGTCTTTACGTATCAATGTTTCTGAGTTTTGGGGATATATACCCAGTAGAGGAATTGCTGGGTCATAAGGTAGTTCTATTTTCAGTTTTTTGAGGAACCACCATACTTTCTTCCATAATGGTTGTACTACTTTACATTCCCACCAACAGTGTATGAGGGTTCCTTTTTCTCCACAGCCTCTCCAACATTTGCTATTACCTGACTTGCTAATAACAGCTAATCGAACAGGTGTGAGGTGGTATCTCATTGCCGTTTTGATTTGCATTTCTCTAATAGCTAAAGAAGATGAGCATCTTTTCATATATCTGTTGGCCATTTGTATTTCTTCCTGGGAGAAGTGTCTATTCATATCCTCTTCCCATTTTTTTATTGGATTGTTTGTTTGTTTGTTGTTGAGTTTTATGAGTTCTTTGTATATTTTGGATATTAAGCCCTTATCTGAGCTGTTGTTTGAAAATATCATTTCCCATTTAGTTGGTTTTCTGTTTATTTTGTTATCAGTTTCTCTTGCTGTGCAAAAACTTCTTAGTCTGATGTAGTCCCATTCATTAATTTTTGCCTTCACTTCTCTTGCCATTGGAGTCAAATTCATAAAATGCTCTTTAAAACCCAGGTCCATGAGTTGAGTACCTATGTCTTCTTCTATGTACTTAATTGTTTCAGGTCTTATGTTTAGATCTTTGATCCATTTTGAGTTAACTTTTGTACAGGGGGAGAGACTGTAGTCCAGTTTCATTCTTTTGCATGTGGCTTTCCAGTTTTCCCAGCACCGTTTATTGAAGAGGCTTTCTTTTCTCCATTGTGTGTTGTTGGCCCCTTTATCAAAAATTATTTGACTATATATATGTGGTTTTATTTCTGGACTTTCTATTCTGTTCCATTGGTCTGAGTGTCTATTTTTCTGCCAATACCATGCTGTTTTCATTGTCGTGGCCCTATAATAGAGTTTGAAGTCAGGTACTGTTATGCCCCCAGCTTCATTCTTTTTCTTTAGGATTGCTTTGGCTATTCGGGGTTTTTTATAGTTCCATATAAATCTGATGATTTTTTGCTCTATTTCTTTAAAAAATGTCATTGGAAGTTTGATGGGAATTGCATTAAATTTGTATATTGCTTTGGGTAATATAGCCATCTTGATTATATTTATTCTTCCTAGCCAAGAACAAGGTATATTCTTCCATCTCATTATATCTGTTTCGATTTCCCTTAACAATGGTTTATAGTTTTCATTATATAAGTCCTTTACATTCTTTGTTATGTTTATTCCTAAGTATTTTATTTTTTTTGTTGCAATCGTGAAGGGGATTATTCTTTTGAGTTCCTTCTCAGTTGTTTCATTGTTGGCATATAGAAAGGCTATTGACTTCTGTATGTTAATTTTGTATCCTGCGACCTTACTGTATTGGCTTATTGTTTCTAGTAGTCTTTTTGTGGATTCTTTGGGGTTTTCGATGTATAGGATCATATCATCTGCAAAAAGTGATACCTTTACTTCTTTTTTTCCGATATGGATGCCTTTTATTTCTTTGTCTTGTCTGATTGCTCTGGCTAGAACCTCTAGTACCACATTAAATAAGAGTGGAGAGAGTGGACAACCCTGTCTTGTTCCTGATTTAAGGGGGAAAGCCTTCAGTTTAGTGCCATTTAATATGATGTTAGCTGATGGTTTATCATATATGGCCTTTATCATGTTGAGATATTTTCCTTCTATACCCATTTTGTTGAGAGTCTTAAACATAAAATTGTGTTGTATTTTATCGAAAGCCTTTTCTGCATCTATTGATAAGATCATGTGGTTTTTGTTCTTTGTTTTGTTGATATGGTGTATTACGTTAACCGTTTTACGTATGTTGAACCATCCTTGAGATTCTGGGATGAATCCCACTTGATCATGATGTATTATTTTTTTAATATGTTGTTGTATTCGATTTGCTAGTATTTTGTTTAGTATTTTAGCATCTGTATTCATTAGAGATATTGGTCTGTAGTTTTCTTTTTTTGTGCCATCCTTGCCTGGTTTTGGTATGAGGGTTATGTTGGCCTCATAAAATGTGTTTGGAAGTATTGCTTCTTCTTCAATTTTTTGGAAGACTTTGAGTAGAATAGGAACCAAGTCTTCTTTGAATGTTTGATAAAATTCGCTGGTATAGCCGTCAGGGCCTGGACTTTTATTTTTGGGGAGGTTTTTAATGGTTTTTTCTATTTCTTCTGTACTGATAGGTCTGTTTAGGCTTTCTGCTTCTTCTTGACTCAGTCTAGGAAGGTTGTATTTTTCTAGGAATTTATCCATTTCTTCTAGGTTGTTGAATTTAGTGGCATAAAGTTTTTCATAGTATTCTACAATAATTCTTTGTATATCTACGGTGTCCGTGGTGATTTCTCCTCTTTCATTTTGGATTTTGTTTATATGAGTTCTTTCTCTTTTTTCCTTGGTAAGTCTTGCCAAGGGTTTGTCAATTTTTTGATCTTTTCAAAGAACCAGCTCCTTGTTCTATTAATTTTTTCTATAGTTTTTCTGTTCTCTAATTCATTTATTTCTGCTCTGATTTTTATTATCTCCTTTCTTCAGCCGGTTTTGGGTTGTCTTTGTTCTTCTTTTTCTAGTTCCTTAAGGTGAGAAGTTAAGTGGTTCACTTAGGCTCTCTCTTGTTTCTTCATATATGCCTGAAGCGATATGAACTTCCCTCTTATCACTGCTTTTGCTGCATCCCATAGATTCTGATATATTGTATTGTCATTTTCATTAGTCTGTATAAATCTTTTGATCTCTGCACTTATTTCTTCTTTGACCCATTCATTTTTTAAAAGTATGTTGTTTAGTTTCCACATTTTTGTGGGATTTGTTTCCTCTTTTTTGCAGTTGAATTCTAGTTTCAAGGCTTTATGATCAGAAAATATGCTTGGTACAACTTCAATTTTTCTGAATTTGCTGATGTTGTTTTTGTGGCCCAACATATGGTCAATTCTTGAGAATGATCCATGTACACTGGAGAAAAATGTATACTCAGTCACTTTGGGATGAAATGTCCTGTAGATGTCTATTATATCCAGGTGCTCTAGTGTTTTGTTTAAGGCCACTATGTCTTTGTTGATTCTCTGGATGACCGATCTAGAGCCGTCAGCTGTGTATTGAGGTCTCCAAGTATGATTGTATTTTTGTCAGTTTTTGTTTTAAGATCAATAAGTAGCTGTCTTATATATTTTGGTGCTCCTTGGTTTGGTGCATATATATTAAGAATTGTTATGTCTTCTTGATTCAGTGTCCCCTTAGCCATTATGAAATGGCCATTTATGTCTCTGAGTACTTTTCCTGTCTTGTAGTCAGCATTATCCGATATGAGTATTGCTACACCTGCTTTTTTTTGGATGTTATTTTCTTGGAGTATTGTTTTCCATCCTTTCACTTTGAATTTGTTTTTATCCTTGTTACTTAGATGAGTTTCCTGTAGGCAGCATACAGTTGGATTTTCTTTTTTAATCCATTCTGCTACTCTGTGCCTTTTTATTGGTGAGTTTAATCCATTTACATTTAGTGTAATTATTGATACTTGTGAGTTCCCTATTGCCATTTTATATCTTGCTTTCTGTTAGTTTTGTGTCTTGTTTGATCCTTCTCTTTCGTTTTTTTATCTTTTGTTTTTATTTGGTTGTATTCCATACATCTTTCCTCTGTTGCTATCTTTTTTATCTCATGTGCTTCTGTGGTGGTTTTTTCAATGGTGGTTACCTTTGAGTAATGAAAAGGGTCCCTACCCTGTTCATTGTAGCGAACTATTTTGTGAGTACTTTTGCACTCCATCGTCCTTTGCTACTGTTAATCTCCGTCTTCTCCCCCTCTTTCTTTTTGTTGTTGTCACAGTTTAAATTTGGTTTTATTGTGTTCTTCTTGGAGCTTTTACTTGTGGCTCTGTTTTTTTTTGTTTTTTGTATCTGATTGGAGAACCCCCTTTAGTAATTCCTGGAGTGGGGGTTTTCTGATGATAAATTCCCTCATCTTTTCTGTATCTGTGAATGTTTTTATTTCTCCTTCATATTTGAAGGATAGCTTTGATGGGTATAGTATTCATGGCTGAAAGTTCCTCTCTTTCAGGACTTTAAATATTGGGGTCCACTCTCTTCTAGCTTGTAGAGTTTCTGCTGAGAAATCTGATGATAATCTAATGGGCCTTCCTTTATATGTTGTATTCTTCTTTTCCCTGGCTGCCTTGAGAATTTTTTCTTTGCTGTTGGTTTGTGTCAATTTCATTATGATATGCCTTGGAGTAGGTTTGTTGGGGTTAAGAAAACTCGGAGTTCTGTTTGCTTCTTGAACTTGAGGCTTTAGTTCTTTCCACAGGCTTGGGAAGTTCTCATTTATTATTTGTTTGAGTATGTTCTCCATTCCATTTTCTCTCTCTTCTCCCTCTGATATACCTATTATTCTTATGTTATTCTTTTTGATGGAGTCAGATAATTCTTGTAGGGCTATCCCATTTTTTTTAATTTTTGAGTCTCTTTCTTCTTCTCTCTGTTGTGCCTCAAGTTGCTTGTCTTCTATTTCACTAATCCTCTCTTCTATCTGACCTGTTCTATTAGCTAAGCTTGTTATTTCGTTTTTCAGCTCGTGAATTGAGTTTTTCATCTCTGTTTGATTTGTTTTTATAGTTTCAATTTCCTTGGACATATATTCTTTGTGTTCATTGAGTTGTTTTCTGAGCTCCCTAAATTGCCTTTCTGTGTTTTCTTGTATATCTCGGAGGATTTTTAGTATTTCTATCTTGAATTCTTTGTCATTTAGCTCCAAGGTTTCCAATATATTAAATTTTTTCTCCATAGATTTTTCCTCATCTAGCTGTGTTATCTCTCTTTCTTTTGTATCCATGATATTCGATTTTCTCTTCCTTAATGGCATCTGAGGGTGGTTTTGTTGATAGTATTAATGAGATTTAATAAAGAATAAAAAGTTAAAAAAAATAACAATAAAAAAAATAAAAAATCGAAAAGAGTTGTTTTTTTTAAAAAAAATTAATAATGAAATAAAGAAAAATTAAATAAAAATTTAAAAAAAGGAAATTATTCCCCCCCTCTTTTTTTTCCTCTCCTCTCCTCTCCCCTCTTTTTTGAGAAAATCTAGTGGTGGACTGTGAATTATAACAAACAATGCCTGTGATGGAGGGCCTGAATTGGGGAAAAGTAATAAAGGGGCAAAAAAAAAAAAAAAAAAAAGAAAAAAAAAAAAAGGAAAGAAAAAAGAAAATAAAGGAGCATATGGACCCACAAAAAGCAAATAAGGAAAAAATTTGGGTCAAGAATGAAATGATTTGCTTTTAGGTGTTGGTTGTCTAAGAGTTATGATGAGAGGAATAAGAGGAAAATGGAAAAATGGGGGGACAAATTAAAAAATTACTATTGTATTTAGTGGAACAAGAACTAGATAATATGGAGAGCCAGGGATGGGAGCACTGCTAGTGAGTTAAAAAGGTGAAGTAAAAACCCCCCAAAATGCCACAAACATAGGTTTGAGTCCCAGATAAGATAATTTGTTTGTTATTGAGGTTTGAATGAGAGGAGATGTAAAGGAGAAAGGAAGAAACTAATATAGAGGGAGAAAAGAAAGAGAGAGAAAAAAAGAGGTAACCACTAAAAGAAGAAAAAAGAAAGGAGAGAGAGAGAGAGAGAGTTAAGGGTTTTGGAGTGCAACCCTCATAGAGAGAAAGGAAGAGAAGAGAAAAGATAATGGGAGATGTAACACTTATGGGTAGTGTAGTTCAAGGAGAGGAGAGAGTAAGACTGGTAGAGAGTTAATCGGCCAAATTGGAGGAGGAAAAAAAAGTATCAAGAATGAAGATAAGAGAAACAAACGAACAAATATAATAAAATGGGATAGGTTATAAAGTCTGCAGATTATTCTTGATTTTGAGAGGTTATCTTCTTGCTTTTTCTTTTCTCTCGCTCTTCCTGGTCGGTGACTCTGTACCCCGGGTTCTGCCCCTTTGGCACGCTCAGGTAGAGGTTTGCAGTTGATAAGTCTCTATGGCAATGTCATGTATTGTGCTTTAGTCTCGTTGGCAGTCGAAACTCAATAGCATTTATAGGCTCCGACAGTTAGAGAGTCCGTGTTCCTGGAGCCTTTCTCCTAGTCTTTCCTTCCTTAATTAGTAGCCTGATAATCCAGCTATGGGGTTGCTGCTGCCTCTGCCTGGATAGTAAGAGGCTCAAAGAGCTGGCAACTCCCCACTCTATTTCCACTCAGCACAGGGCTCTGGGTAAGGCTCAGTCAGTCAGAGCTGCTAGCATAATCAGGCGGGCTTTCTGCCCACTCAAAGACCTCTGGCTCTGCCACTCTGTCCGGTAACACAAGCGGGTGCCCACTTCCGGGGCGCTTGGAGGAAACTCTCACTCACTGTCTGCGACTAGGATATCCGGCCAGCAGTCTCACGCTCTGAGTGAAACCCCCAACCGCAGGGAAAAGTTGTAGCGTTGGAATTGAGTCTCACTCCTTCCCCGTGCGCGGCTTTTGCAAGGCGCTGGGGCGGCTCGAGATTCCGCTTTGGCCCACTCAAAGGCCCCTGACTCTGCCCCTCTGTGCGATAACACGGGCGCGCACTGCCGAGGCACTCGGAGGAATCGCTCACTCCTTATCTTCTCGCGCAAACCAGGATATGAGGCCCGCCGCGGTTCCCTCTGAGTGAAACACCCTCCAGCACGGAAAATCTCCACCGTTGGAATTGAGTCTCTCTCCGTCCCTGTGCGCGGCTTTTGCAAGGCGCTGGGGCGGCTCGAGATTCCGCTTTGACCCACACAAAGGCCCCTGACTCTGCCCCTCTGTGCGATAACACAGGCGCGCACTCCCGAGGCACTCGGAGGAATCGCTCACTCCTTATCTGCGTGCGCAAACCAGGATATGAGGCCGGCCGCGGTTCCCTCTGAGTGAAACACCCTCCAGCACGGAAAATCTCCACCGTTGGAATTAGTACTCACTCCCTCCCGTGCGTGGCTTTCCCAGGAAGAAATTCTCGCCCAATAACTGCGCACCGACCAGGAGACCGGGTAAAATGGCCGCTCTGCTTTTCTTTCTTTGTTTGGGTTTGGCGCGAGTGTTAGCTTGTATTGCCCGGGTTGCCACAGGATCAGATTTTCCTCGGCTTGGATCTCTGTGCCACAGCCTGGTTCAGCCGTTTGTGCTGCGGCGGCCTGGATCTATTCACCCCCTTTGCCCGCCTCAGTTTCTATATTCACAGTTACCAGAGAAAGCCGCCCTGTTTAGGTTAGTGAGGAAGGAGGAGCATTTCTTACTCCCTATTTCCTTCGGGGTTTGGTTATATATTTAGCCAATTTTTCACTCAATCATACCTTTGGGTGTATTGCGAAGCATCTGGAAGCTCCAAGTATAGGTTTTTCTGTTTTTGGTTGAAAATCTTGTTGAGTTTTGGGGGAGATTTATCAGTATCGCTTCCTACCCCGCCATTACTCTGACGTCATCTGTCAACTTTAACATTTTCAATCATTTTATTTATATTATTCTTCATTTTAATATTAAATTTTATTTTAGCCTAGTTTTTTACTTTATTTTCATTTATGCTTATTCTTAATCTTTATAGTTTGATTTTATATTAATATTTAACTTTGAATTTTTAATTACTTCACTTTTAAATTACCATTGTTCACTTTTTACCCTACTCTTAGAATTCCATTTCAATTTCCCTTTTCTTTTACACAAACTGAATGTATTGGCTTTGTTTATGAAGTAGCATATTGTGAGCACAGGAGGAAGCCAGAAAACACGAGAGGTAAGACAATTATCCTACTGCCTGTATGGTTATCTGCTGCTGCAATAATCACCTCAAAATACAGTGGCTTAAAACAACAGTAGTCACTTATTATCTTACACAATTTCTGTGCTTCAGGAATTCATATAGGGTATCATGGAGCTGCTTATCTCTACTCCATTATATCTGAAACTTCAGCGGAAAGATCTAAAGTCTGGTACCTAGAATCATTTAAAAATTTGTTCACTCATAAGCCTGGCATTTGATTCCAGTTATCATTTAAGACCTAAGCTAGGGCTCTTGGCCAGGGAAACATACACACGGCCTCACCATGTGGCCTGGGCTTCTACACAACATGGTGGTAGTGTCATAAAAAGGTAGTGTCATAGACAGGCTGAGAGTGAGAGGCAAAGAGAGCAAGGTGGGATCATACTCTTAATTATAACCCAGACTTGAAAATCACACAATATCGCTTCTGGCACATTCTGTTGGTCAAGGCAGTTGCAAACATTAATCTAGTTTTAACAGGGAAAAAATATTGTCAGTTTGATATTCTCTGAAGGGCATATGGGATGAGATGTATACTGGGGCATCCTCACTTAGAAAATGCAATTGGCTAGAATGCCAGATGCATCTGAAACAATCCTTCAAGCTTCCCCTAAATGAACCTTCATGTCTTCCAGGTTTGACTATAAAAATCAATGAATGTATGAATGAATAAATGAATGACTTTACCTGGGTAGCTTAGAATGACTCAGGACAATACCTTTCTCTGTGCATCATTCGATGCATTGAAGACTGTTTCTCTCAGATATTGTCAACCATTCACTCATTCTCCAAACATTTTAGAGAAGCTGCCATGTCTCAGTCACAGTGCTGAGATCCAGAGTAATGATGGTAAGGTTACAGCAGTGGTAGTCAGCCTGGTCCCTACCGCCCACTAGTGGATGTTACAGCTTTCATGGTGGGCAGTAGTGGAGCAACCAAAGTATTAATAAAAAGATAGATTTAACTATAGTAAGTTGTTTTATAAAGATTTATTCTGCCAAACAGCGAAAATCCGACATAACGTACTTGGTAAGTAATTATTATTATATGCTTTAAGTTGCTGTAACTCTGCTTTATAAATTTTATAAAGTAAAGTTACTTCCCTACTTTATAAATCACCATTACTGTGGAACCGGTGGGTGGTTAGAAAAATTTACTAACAGAGATACAAAAGTGGGCGGTAGGTATAAAAAGGTTGACTACCCCTGGGTTACAGAATCCCTGTTCCTAGTGAGCTACAGTGATGTGGACAATACAGAAAGTAAACCATAAATTATAATTCAATGTGTTCTATATGACAACAATGGTAAGTACACAGTTCGATGGGAGTAACAGACTCATTAACTAGACCTGGGAATTGCAAACAACTTCAAAAAAGAAGTGACTTCTGACCTAGAAAGTACGAATAAACAGAGTTAGCTAGGAATTAAGTATCCATGATGGAGAAAGAGGAGCAGACAGAAATATTTGAATCAGAGGCAAGAGCAAGTTTACAGTTTCAGAGTCAAGAAAGATTTTGACTTGGTCACAAAAGAGTAAATAGTTTGTTGTAGCTAAAATGTTCATTTTGAAAACAGGCATAGAAATAGTTGAGGCTAAATTGTTAAGCAAAAGCTAGATCAAGAAAGATGGTTTAAGTCATACTAAGGAGATTGAATTTACCCCCTCAATTGAACATTTTAATCCCAAGCTGCTCTGCCCAGGGCTTCATGTGTCCTACGCAAAGCAACCGGGACCAGGCTTTACTACACGAATACTCCTTCAGGCTCTACACCCTCTGCTGTGTCCTGATACACCACAGAAGTATATGTGCTAGCTATCCAGGTTCATACTCTAAGTTTAGGTAAACCTAGGCCTGGTATACCCTATTGCACGTAGGGATGAAATAAATATAATTGAATGAACACTTTTTTTTTTTACCTTATTCTTGTGCTAGGTTTTATACTTGGATCCTTCTCACCTCCACCACTATTTGCTTTGAATGAAAATACCACTGGACTGTCTGCTGTCAGTCAGTTTCCACCTTGCATACCCCCTTAATCAGTAGTTTTATAATAAAACTACTAGTATCATATGGATATCCCATAATATCTTATGTATATCTCAATAACTACCACCCAGCTCTTTCTTCCATTCATCAAACTGCCTGGAATTAGAGCATTCTATAAGAGCAGGGGGTCTCAACCTTCAGAGTATACTTGGGCACCTCAACAATGAGATCATGGGAGCAAGAATCTCCAACTTACTGGGTGGTTAGATTCTGACCACCTAAATTCTGGCTATTAGACCTGGTGAAGGGAGAAAACTTGAGAAAATATTTGTTTACATTAGGAATATGGTAAATCCCATTGTGGAAGCTAAGACCCTGATTTTAATTCCTTTCTGGCAGCAATGTAAACCAAGACACCTGCTCTGAAGTATGTTGAGCCTTTGTTTCTATATGTCTGGACCTGACTGTGCCCCCTCCTATAAGTGACCTTACATAACTTGCTAACACTGGATAAGATCCACTGATGGTTCCTTGTCTTCAGCATTGTTCAAGGCCACTCTAAATGGCAGGCACACATACTTGTCATACAACTTACCTTTATGAATCCTGAGGACATGGTGGTGTCTGAGGCACCACCTTATTTTCTGCAAATGTGGAGATGCAAAGTTGTTCAATTTCAGCCACAAACTTCACCCAAATTGTCCGTCAGCCTCAGTCTTGGCCTTGGTCTAGAGAAAGCTGAATAGTCAAATGCATAGTTCACTGATGGAGTCTCCAAAAATGTAGCTGATCAATTTTCTTGAGATGTTTAATTGTTATCATAACTACTCAGCCAAACAAACCTAAAACTTTTTGTTTGTATTCCTTATAGCCTAATTATGTCTGGATCAGAGATATTTTCATAGATGGTATAGATAATTTTGAAGGTTTTCTTGCTTTTAAAATCTTCAGGTGGCACAGATGACCTTCTGATTTTATTTTTTCCACACAAATGTGAAAAAAAATGACTTTTTTATTGAAAGACTTAAGCCCTAAATTAAATTAAATAAGTAGAAATCAAATGCAGTTCTTAGAAGTTATTTTTACATTTATGAATGCTAATATCCCAAATGATTCCACAGTTTAAAGCATATCATCTACTTCCTGTTATTCTGTCTTGCATTATTTGTTATAAACATATATTTAAATGTAAGTGCTATTCTTCCTAATGTTGCAAAGTTTAAACACTCTTAATAGTTTAGTAACTGCCAATCTGTTTCCCCTCTCAATTATTTTAAAGTTTTATTGTTTCTATATAAATAGAACTTAATTATCTTTTATTACTGCACATTTGACTTCAGATAGCTGATAGAATTTCAACATGTAAAGCACAAAAGAATATTATTTTGCTCCAAGATATATCTAGCATGCATACCTATATTTGAAAGTGAAGGTGTTTATAATGAATGAAAAACCATGTTTTCCTTATATCACTGATTTGTTATATTGATAAGAGATGGTGAAAATCTACTGTGTTAAAAGCACAAATGCCAGAATGCCAAAAATAAAATAAAACTTCAACTATTTGGTCTTTTAAGAACTATGATGAACATCTAAGTGAGAATTTGAGCCAAACAAGCTGGCCCATCTAAGTGAGAATTTGACTCAAACAAGTGCCCCTTGCTACACTTGGGAGTTCTGATGGAAATCCTGGGTCTCCTAGCACCCAGTCAGCGGGTCAGTGTAAACAAGACATATGTGGTTGAAAACTGCAGCTTTGGGGTTGGGTAGCTACTTTCTCCCAAGATTTCTCTTCACATTCTAGTTCTGTTCAACCACGCTTTGGCAACTACATAAACTATTATTCATCTGAAAGGTAATTCCTTCATAGTAGTTGCTTTTTTGAATCTTTCACATTTGTAAACATGCTGAATCTCTTCTCATGATTTTTTAATATAAAATGTGCACACTATTACTGTGGATAAAGAAAAACCCTTCCTGAATAATCTCAGGTTTCCAACTGTCAATGTCTTGTATGGTCACTGTCCCAAAAATTTGTGTCCACTTTTAGGAACTCAGCTGTGACTCAGAAAAGTAATTGAATCAGCCATGTGTATATACCCTTACCCACTGGGCTTCCTCCGTCCTCTGGAGGAGTGCCATTCTCCTCATCCAGGCCTCAATCCTTTCACCACACCTCCCCTGCCTCTTCCCCACACCCTTCCAACCCTTTATTTTCCCAAACCCCTGACCTGCCTCCAGGTAACAAGGGAGAGAGAAGAAAGTAGGGTGGAGGTGTGATGAATATGTTACCCCACTTTGGACATATCTGTATTTTATTGAGCTATTATAGAGAAAGATTTATCCCAAAGAAGTTATTATAACTGTTGTGATTTTAGACATCCCAATGGTATGTTGCTGAGAGTAATGGTTGATGACAGAGAGGGACATTTTTGAACAAAAGAACTTTTCTGCACTTCACATATACCACAGTTCTCAATATTAGACTCTCGATTGTTTGGACTGAGGTGTGACTTCTCCAACACCCCCCACACTTGCTCCCATGACACCCTGCACATGCTCAGTCAGAACATGCTATATACATTATATACTTCTATTTGTATGTCAGTCTCCCCCAGGTCAGAGTAACTTGTCCAAGAGTTAACAACCAGTAGATGATGAAGATGGGATTTGAACCTAGGCCTCTATATATCAAAGGTTATAAGCTTTAAATTTTTATGCTGTGGCTTCTTATATAAAAATGTATATAAGGAGTATGTCAAACCATTAATCTAAAATAATTACTCCTGAAATAACAAACACTATTATTTTTTGCTTTAGTGTCCTCCTTTGAGATAAATTATTACTGTCATTTGTTTGATTTGCTTAGGTCCAATGTTTCTCAAACTAAATTTTATTTATTTATTTATTTATTTATTTATTTACTACTCCATGTTCCCTCATTCACAATTCAGACCAGGCAAAGGGCCAAGGCTGAGGTGTACATGGGTAAGGTTATTCTACTTCCTTTTTCTATACAGTCAGTGTAAGAACACAGCCTGCAATAAGCACCACGAGGCTTAAACAAAAATTATTTAAACAATAACTATCAATGAGATTCTCACAGTATATATATACTCCAAAGTTTGCAAAGTTAAAAGGATTAAGGAGAAATATATACCATGTAAAAATATCATTCCAAAGCAAAATGGCCAAATAAGTTGTTTCTTGTACATATCCCCCTGCAACAACAATAATTTGGCATCCCTCCAAAGACAAAAGTGCCTTGTGAAAGCTTTGGGATCCAAGTAGGAATTACAAAACTCTGGTGCTTTCTAAGGCAGAGGAGAGCCCTTTTAAAAAGATAGGCTCACAACCAGGCAGCTAACTTGCCAACTGTGGTCCCAACGACAGAAAAGGAAATCACTCCATAGCCCTGGAGTCTTGGTTACAGCCCCGTTTGCCTTTGGGTCTGTCACCAGCACCATATGCTAAGGGATCCAGGAGGAGTCACACCCACCCATGCATTGGGTAATAGACATACAGACCTCCCTTTTGGCTATGGACCCTGAAGTGGCCCATGAACTAGTGCCAGCCCCTCTTGGCCATTATTGTTTGTTCACAAACTGGCCCCTGTACTTGGAAGGCAAGAAAGGACTCCAGATTGGTAAGTGCCAGGTTTAACAACCAAGGGAATTTACTTATGAGGCTTGTCTTGGGAAATTGAAGGGAGAGCGAACCTCTGCCCCTGCCTACAAGAACCTTAAAAGTTTATACAAAGGCATTAAAGAGGTTTAGTCGTGTATTCACTCGAGAGGTGTCTACATCGCATTGCTCTTTCAAGGCTGTGTCTTTGAAACAACTCCTGGTGTGGGAACAGTAGGCAGAATGTGCATTCCAAGGACAGGAGAGAGGTGAGAAGCCTCTGATTGTCTAGGTCAGCACAAGGTCAGTTCCTGTCAATGACCTCCTACAACAATTATCAAAAAGAAAAGTGTTCGCAAGGATGTGAAGAAAAGACAACCTTCTTGAACAATTGGTAGGAATGTAAATTGGTACCGCCATTGTGGAAAACAGTATAGAGGTTCCTTAAAAATTCAGCAATAGCACTTCTGGGTCTGTCTACATTTAAAGGAAATGAAATCAGGATCTCAAAGAGATAACTGCACCCCTATGTTCATAGTAGCACTAATCACAATGATCAAAACATGGAACCCACCTAAGTGTCCATTGACAGATAAATGAATGGATATATATACACACACACAGTGTGTCCGTAAAGTCATGGTGCACTTTTGACCGGTCACAGGAAAACAACAAAAGACAATAGAAATGCGAAACCTGCACCAAATAAAAGGAAAACCCTCCCAATTTCTGTAGGATGATGTGGCAGCATGTGTGCATGCGCAGATGATGACATAACACCGTGTATACAGCAGAGCAGCTCATGGCCATGCCAGTTGAGATGTGGACAGTACAGAGGAAAGTTCAGTGTGTTCTGTGGCTCGCTAAATTTGAATCTGTGACCAAAGTGCAACATGAATATCGGTGCGTTTATAATGAAGCGCCACGGCATTAATCACTTAAAATAGAGAATCACAGATGTTATTCACTCTGTTACACCAGACGTCCTTACCCGTGTGTGGCAAAAACTTCACTATCGTTTGGATGTGTGTAGGGCAACAAGTGGAGCCTACATCGAACTGTACTGAATAGTTATGAAACTGAGAGAGTTTTCCTTTTATTTGGTGCAGATTTCACATTTCTATTGTCTTTTGTTGCTTTCCTGTGACCGGTCAAAAGTGCACCATGACTTTATGGACACTGTGTGTGGTGTGTGTGTGTGTGTGTGTGTGTGTGTGTGTGTGTGTAAGGTCTACCAGAAAGTTCTGTTCATTTCTATCACAACAAGTTTGACACGTAAGCTCATGTTTATTTGGTGCATGTGGGCCTCTCTATTTTTATCACTTAATGTATACATACTGACGTAGCAAATTAACTAAAACAAAGTTGATTCACATTAGTCTTATGTGGGAAGCCATAGTGTACCCATGGCTACTGATAAAGTTCATTTACACCACTGTAATTTTTACGAATTTCAACAAGGAAGAAATGCTACAGAAGCATGTCTGTGGCATCCGCCATATTCCCCGGACTTAGCACCCTCTGACTATCACTTGTTTTTGTCCTTACAAAATTTTTTGAAGGGCAAAAAATTCAAAAATGAAGAAGATATCAAACAAGCACTGGTTCAATTTTTCGCATCAAAAGATAAAACATTTTTCAAAAATGGGATATACAAATTGCCCTCACGCTGGCAAAAAATCATTAATAATAATGGCAATTATATTATTTAATAAAGTTTATTGATGGTAAGAAAAATTTGTATTTTGTTTTATTCCAAAAATGGACAGAACTTTCCAGTAGACCATATATATATATATATATATATATATATATATATATATATATATGTGGTATATCATGTGATGATACATATTTTAGGTGTATCATGTGATGATTTGTTACATATGTAACAAATCATCACATGATACACCTAAAATGTACACAATGTTGTATGTCAATTATATTTCAATAATATTAAAATTTTTTAATTAAAACAAGTTTCCTATATAATCTGGGCTTGCCATAGAAGCTCAATGTGGAAAGATTTCTAGATAAGAGACAGCAGGTTGTACCTAAAAGATCACAGCTCTACCATTTACTTAGTTAGATAAGTCACTTTTCTTCTACAAGTCTTGGCTCTTTTGCTGTCAAATAAGAGAATTAGTTCTATTACATGTATTTGGAAACCTTAGTGATGAATAACATTTTTTAATGATTTTAGAGAAAGGAAGGGAAAGAAAGAGTGAGAAGCATCAACTCATAGTTGCTTCACTTTCGTTGTGCATTGATTGCTTCTTGTATGTTCCTTAAGTTGGGGAGGGGTGCTCAAGACGAGCCAGTGATCCCTTGCTCAAGCTAGAGACCTTGGGTTCAAGCCAGCGACTTTGGAATCTTGTCATGATCCCACACTCAAGCCAACAACCTTGGGGTTTCAAACTAGCACCCTCAGCATTCCAGGTCAATGCTCTATCCACTGTGCCACCACTAGTCAGGACCTAGTATTGAATAGCTTGCTGCTGGTCCTGCAACTCCAAATCAAGAATACCATATTTCTCCATGTATAAGACACTCCTTAATTTTGGGGCCCGAAATTTGAAAAAAAAAAGTATTATATAAAGTTATTGAACTCAAATTTTATTCATCATAAAATTCATACAACTCCTCATCACTGTCAAAACTCCTATCCAGCCTGCCAACTGGTGGCGCAGTGGATATAGTGTCAGACTGAGATGCGGAGGACCCAGGTTCGATAACCTGAGGTCGCCAGCTTGAGCATGGGTTCATCTGGTTTGATCAAGGCTCACCAGCTTGAGCCCAAGGTCGCTGGCTTGAAAAAGGGGTCCCTCGGTCTGCTGTAGTGCCCCCCATCAAGGCACATATGAGAAAGCAATCAATGAACAACTAAGATGCCACAATGAAGAATTGATGTTTCTCATCTCTTTCCCTTCCTGGCTGTCTCTCCCTATCTGTCCATCGCTTTGTCTCTCTCAGTCTCTGTCACACGCACATACACAAAAACAAACAAAAACTTCCATTTATTAGCTTGCTCTCATCTATGTCTGATGACAAATCACTGTCTTCAACAGTGAGCCCAAAAACAAGCGCAAAAAATCAGGAAATGTAAGTAAGAAAACTCACAGCCACTGTGTAAGATGCACCCAGTTTTTAGGTCCCAAATTTTTTGAAAAAAG
Organism: Saccopteryx bilineata; assembly: GCF_036850765.1. Classification (NCBI taxonomy): domain Eukaryota; kingdom Metazoa; phylum Chordata; class Mammalia; order Chiroptera; family Emballonuridae; genus Saccopteryx; species Saccopteryx bilineata. Next base: position 73,941,208 of record NC_089495.1, on the reverse strand, counting down.
GGTGCATCTTATACATGGGAAAATATGGTACTTATATCATTATTCCTCAGAAAGTGAAACATTTCTTTGGAATAATTCAATTGCAGAACTACAGGAAAAGAGATATTTCTTACTTATTCAACATCTTGGTTTATATGAAAATACAAGAGCCTCAGAAAACAGTAAAACTTAATAAGGTATTTTAAATGCCTAAGTGAAAATAATACATATATATATGTAAAAATCCTGAAAGTGAAGAATAAACTTTCTTTGATATCTGGCAGCCCTAGAAAGGAGTAATAGATTTGCATTTGCTTGTTTTGGATTTCATTTATGCTTTTGCCGGTTGGCTTAGTGGCAGAGCATCAACCCAGTGTGTGCATGTCCCAGGTTCGATTTCTGGTCAGGGCACACAAGAGAAGCAACCATTTGCTTCTTCCCTCCCTCCTCCCCTTTATCTCTCTGTCTCTCTCTTCCCCTCCAGAAGCTATAGTTCAATTGATTCTAGAATATCAGCTGGGTGCTGAGGATGACTCCATGAAGCCTCCGCCTCAGGTGCTAAAAATAGCTCAATTGCCAGTGCCTCAGATGGGTGGAGCATCGGCCCCAGGTGGGGGGGTCACAGATGGATCCGGTGCATGCAGGAATCTGTCTCTGTATCTCCCTACTCTTACTTAAAAGAAATTTTTTCATTTATATTCTATTCAATGTGATAAAACTTAAAGCTTCATGAAAATGTTGCAGCTCTTAGGAAAGAACAAAAAGAAAGAAAAGAGATAATAAAGTTAATCCTTGGATTAATTGGGGAAAAAAAGTAAAGGAAGATGAAACAAATCTCAGAACACAATGAAAACCAAGACCTTCCAAGAAAAAGAGGCAGTGTATCGTGCAGGTAAATTCAAGTTTAATAAAAAGAAAGATAAATTGATACTTGATTAGCCATGTTGCTGGAGGATACAACTAAATAAACCCCAGAGCTTCACTCTGTAGATTTGAATAAATAATTGTTCACAGCCCTACTAACTGAATTCAAATCTATAATCTCTTAAATCCTATTGCAAGAAAAGTTTGCAAATTCTCAAATATGTTGGGAAAAACTATTGCCACACTCAGCTGTAGCTAGGAAAATAATCTGAAGACATTCAATAGCATTTCTCAAATTATAAGAAAATATTCAGCTGTGATTTATTATAGACTAGCATCCAATAAAACCTAAATTTTTCACAGTTCTTCATTTTAATATTAAAACTTATTTTTATTATAAACTTTAAAAAGCATTTATTTGCCTGACCAGGTGGTGGCACAGTGGATAGAGCGTTGGACTGGAATGCGGAGGACCCAGGTTCAAGACCCCGAGGTCGCCAGCTTGAGCTAGGTCTCATCTGGTTTGAGCAAAGCTCACCAGCTTGGACCCAAGGTCACTGGCTCAAGCAAGGGGTTACTTGGTCTGATGAAGGCCCAAGGTCAAGGCACATATGAGAAAGCAATCAATGAACTAAGGAGTAGCAATGATTGATGCTTCTCATCTCTCTCCATTCCTGTCTGTCCCTATCTCTCTCTCTCTGACTCTCTCTCTGTCTCTGTAAAAAAAAAAAAAAAAGAAAGAAAGAAAGAAAAAAGCATTTATTTGATTTTATCATTATCTTTTCTGAATTTATCATTCAATGTAGTAGTACCAGGTGGTCACGTAGGCTTAATGAGGATTTGATTATAAGTGCAAGGGGGAAAAAAATGCAATGTATACATCTTTATTTCAGACACCTATCTTTCTAACTTATCTTGATACGCTATCTTTTAGATCAAGTTCCATTGTTATCCCTAACACAGATGAGGTGAATAGCAGGGCTTATTAGCATCATCTGGGCAGAGCTGTGCTGGGATTGTACTTTGGCTCCACTTTCCCAGGCTGTATCTTCATAAGTGGAGCAGTCACAGAGATAATGCCCAGAGACATCTCTGCTAATAAACAGGCAGATTATATTTAAATGGTTTCAGATAGATTGCTATGCGAGGAGTAAAGTTTTTAAGAAACCCTTAAAGGGATAGAGATTATAAAAGAAAAGAAGGGATTTTTATTTTTTATTTTTTACAGTTCATGTTTGAGAAAGGAGAGCTAAGAGAGTCAAATAAGATATTTGTTTAACAAGTCACTGTCTTGCCAAAGTGACTAGTTACTCAAAGAGGTGATCCTTTCTGAATTAGACTAGAAAATATCTCTAACCAGCTGTCATCACTTAAATAGATTTTGACTCAAAAAATATGAAGAGAGAAACGTTGATAGCCCTGTGACCTTCAATTCTTCTCTACTCTTTCTATTCCTGTGTATATTTATCTTTTACGCTATGGTCCCCAACTGCTGTGCAAGGAAATGAAACCTCCTTTGTTCTGCCAATTATTTTTATGAGTTTAACTATCCAACTTTCATGGGGGCTGGGAGGTGAGAATTACTTTTGAAAAATATGGAAAATAATTTTAAACTCTGTGGCTGATGTGAGATAAAAGAAAGACAGAAACATAGAAGACCATTTGAGTAAATGCTTCTTGAAAAATTAACAAAAGTCATGAGGCAGGCTTTAACTCAAAACAATAATTTTAGCAATGGTCTTAGAAAACAATATTTAAATATCAAGAGCATGAGAGTCTTTTTTCATATCTGGGCTATATAAGCCATGAAGCATGCAGGGAGGGGTCTGAATACAGAGATTGAAATTGCTGATACTCCTTACTGAACAATCAGGTCAATTAGAGATGATTATGGGAAAAGGTTATTGAGGCTTTGGCTAGAAGAAGTCTCTGAAGTCATTTAGCCCATTTCCCTGATTGCAAACTTGACACATTTAAGCCATCACAAGCAAACAGCATTCTTTCACACTTTTCCTCATGAATCCACTGCTGTCCCAGCAACATATCCCGGTTTTCACAGTTTAGGGTAATATTTACCAAGGAACTACATAACTGAATGACTTCCTAGCGCTTACAGACCTGCCTACCATTTAAAAGCAATAGAATTTGTCAAATTTAATGAATTATTACATTTTCCTAAGAAATATTTTAATAATTTAGCAATAAGATTAATATTAAAAGGTCTTGCTGAAACTACAGCTAATATGTTTCCCAGAAGGAATCAACAATTACATCAAGACTTTCAAATACCTTTCTCTTTACCTTAAGTGTGATTTCAAATTTGATTTTTCTAGGAGAAATCAGGGTTGGAAGTGACCTTAACAATGCAGGGAGAAAGCCAGACTGGATGACTAAAAGGTATTTCAGACCATGTTATTTCACTTAACCATTACAAAGTTATCCCATTTTTTTAAACTTTAATTTATATTTTCTCTGATGAAATGACTAAAATGAAGGCAGAAGAAGGAGAAAAAAAATAAAGAAACTAGATTATGTGTGCACTCAATATGTACCTGTAAATAATGTAACATTTACCATAATAGAAATAGCCCACATTTTGGTTTTAAAAATGCTTTTTCAAAAACAAAATAAAAACTAGGTATATATGTCCTACAACAGAAACAGTACATTTTCTTAGCCCCAAACTTTTCTCTTTTACTCACCAAAAAAAGGATATATTCTGTTTTTGTATACAAATAGCGTTCATAAAAATATACATTATACAACATTTAAATAACAATCTATTTTAATTAATAACTAGAAAAAAACATTTTTATTCACATACTACTGAACAGTGTCATATTCTGATTGAAATGCTAATATATATTATGTCAGTATTTTTTTCCTGTGAATGTGTGCAAACCATACACCACAGAATAAAGACATTATTTACCAATCAAAACCTTTGCAGCAATTGTCCATGCAGATGCTCTTGTTGACTTTGGTTATAATTAAAGCATTGATAAAACCAAAACCATTTTGGAAGAAGAGAGAGTTCAAGGTGCAAACAGAAAAAAAAATAGGTTACTTTTCAAATGGACACCAAACACATAAACGTTGGTACAATGCCACATATGTATCTATCTGGGTTTAGATTCTAGCCTTTGGCTCATCACTCTGGCATATTCATGGAGGAATTCTCCAAATGAAGCCAGTGGATGAAGAAAGATTCATGCAGATGTTTCCAATGAAATTAATGGTGCTCCAGTCACACAAATGGAGGCTCCAGGAAAACTTAGCCCTGTATGAATTAATTCATTTAGAAAGTGATTCTTAGATTACAATACATAATTTGATTGATTAATGACAGAAAGGGTTTGGTCTCAGATCTCTTATATTTAATTATGGTAGATTTTGTTGATGTCAATGTTGTTAATTTACCGTGAACTACATGAATGAGGTCAGTCCATTTCCAATTGATTGTGCTCCTCTCATCTGGAAAAGCTCTATTTTGAGGCTGGTGATTTTATTTGCTTCTGCAGAATGGTTTCTGATTTTCTTTTTTGTTTGTTTTGGTTGGATTGGACTTTGGCTGTCCTGCAATTACTTTATA